>NW_008240034.1:1189711-1193189 GCF_000691975.1 Corvus brachyrhynchos | reverse complement strand
TGAGCTGTGGCTGTGCAGAGGCAGCACCATGAATGGGATGGCTCAAACACCGGCCCAGCTGAGCACAGCATTCGGTGTGCTCTCATAGGAAGCTTGAAAGAGTTGTACCAGAGCCATGGGGAACGTGAAATTAAGTAATGCTTCCTCTTCTTGCTGGTGTGAGAAGAAAACAAATGCGGCACCATGACACCTTCGTTTTCAAGTCTGACAATACCTGAAGCAGATGTCAGAGACCAGACTCCATCCCTACAACTTACAGGTTTTAAAAGGAGCAGTTGAGTAAGTTCACGTGTATTAAATATTTTCCTTGTTTTTTCTAAATCATCACAGATTGAAGTCAAAGTAGGCCTGAGGTTTAACTCCAGTATTTCCTAAAACCATTTTATTAACAGATATATGACCTGAAGACCCAGGTGGCATAAAGCAGCATGCAGCACTCCCAGGCGAGATGGAGCTGTTTGGCACACTCAGGTGACCCGATGCCGCCCAACAGCCACTGCCATCCGTGTCCCCTGCCACCGACATGTGGTTCCCATGTGTGCTCACGCCTGACAGGGAGGCCACAAGAGCCAGCTTGTTGCAGCCTCTAACTAAAGCCATAGGAGGGGACTGGAATTTCCTCACAACATTCTTGGCCCACTGCCTGAAGCCATAATTACTGTTCCCATGGCAAAGATCCTGGCTTCACCACAAATCACTTCTATGCAGTCAGCCTGTATCACACTCCAGCAAAGCCTGTTTTAAAAATTAACTTCTCAAACGCCACAGAACTGCACTTTTGGTTTCTGGAAGGGCAATCTTTTGAGCAGAGCTTCACTTAGCCAAGAAACTATGGGATTATTCAGCACCTAAACTATTCTGAGACTTTTCCAATCACCAAAATGCAATTTCACTTAAAGAACAGCGACGTGTCACAGTTCATCCTCTCTCTAGTCCTGCTCAGACTTCAGAGTGTGAAGAACAGTGATATCCAGGGAAATTAAACAAAGGGCAAGAAGACACAACAGAGAGAGACCTTGATCAGACTACTTGCAAGAGGCAACTGCAGGGTGAAAGAGCACCTCAGAGCTCAAATACAGTGCCTCCATCTTAGGGCCAGACTTTCTTGCTTTTCAGACAGCAGTGAAATTATGGGAAGGAGTAAGTCTTAGATCATGTGTTTCTAATCTGCAGGACATTCCAGAAGGCTGTGCATCAGGAAGCCCCACACCAGAATGGCAATGAGCTTCCTAAACAAATTCACACACTTTAAACTGAGGAGCTTGGAATGGCTACTACAATTACACCTGATTAAAAACAAGACCATTTAGGCAGTACAGTGCTCAGAGGAGTAAGCCACTAGGACAACCTGGGGGCTTCTTAAGTTAAAGAAACTAAATTTAATTAAGACCTCGAAAAAATTAATAGGTGGGTGTAAATACTCTTAACATGTAAATTAAGGATGTGAGAATAAAAAAAAAAAAATATGCCAGCAGCCTGCCTTTTAAAGCAATAATGTGGAGCAAACTGAAAAAAAGGACTTTATGAAAGTCCTCAATTTCCAAGTTAAGCACGGCACTCACAGCACAAAGATGCCAAGAGGCCACTGGGAGTTTGCTGTGACACGTTGCTCAGCAGTGGTTTGAGTCACAGGCACTTTTCCTACTTGTCTGAGCCAGCTTTGGGACATTCCAGTCACAATATCTGATCATGGACAAGGTTACTGGGGGCTCAGTAGCATGTCTCTGAGCATGGCTGACAGATTTTGGGGACTGTCATCTTCCAACAACCTAACAAATCCCTACCTTCTGTGAACCATTGCTATCTTCTGTGCACATAGACATCAGGAATGAGTGCATTTACACCTCAGATTAAAAACAGTTTTCCAGCTGCAATCTCTGTGTGTGATTAGATAGCTTAGCCAGGAAGCTCTCCTGAGCACGGGTGACAGAATGGACACCCCAGTCCATGCTGGATCCCAGAAGCTGTCTGACATGGCTGACACAGGCAGAGGATGGGAGCACAGAAGTTTCACTTTGCTCTCAGATACACACAGACTCCAATTTACCTACAGAAACCCACGACATGTTACACCCAAGCACTAACGAAGGGACTTCTATAACAAGAACTACAGCTGCATACTCAATGACTTACTTAAACCCAATCAGATAATGTGGCTACAGCAAAAATCAGTTGAAAACTTACCTTTACCAAGACGATTCAGCTTTCGTGCTTGCTTCTGCCACTCTTCAAATTTTGATTCAACTTTCTTTAAACCTGCCTCGTCTGACTTTACAAGAAACCTCATGTTCCATGCACAATTCAGTCTCACCACTCCCTCCCTGTTTGACTGGCACAGCCGTGGGTACGATGCTGTCCCACGTCAGGGGTGAAGGCACTCAGATGGGATTGCTCCCAGTCCTCATCTGAGCCATCTGACCGGAACTAGGGACTGGAATCCCTCCAGATGGGAGTGATGAGGCAGGCAATCCCACACCCCAAAACTCCAAGATTCACTGAGGACTACAACTACAGTTTCAGAAGCTTCCTGGTCAAGTTTAGTTATGTAAAACCACTTTTAAAAGTTACAAATTACACATTGTTAAAAACCAGGGGACCTTAACCGACATTAATCAGTTTACCAGCAGACCTTGTATCAAACTGCTCTGGGGATGCCTTAGTCCACCTTTCATAATGGCTATGAACTATTAACCAACCTTATTTGTCCAGGCTCAAGCCTCTCCTCCTCGCATCCGAAGGCAAACTGAGCTCCTTGCAGCAGGCAGCATATCCACCCGAACCAGACATTATCATTAATTCAAATTTGAGATTCCCGTAGGGGAAGAAGTAGAACTGACCTTTTCCCCCCAGCTGCTAGAGCCCCTTCAGACCCCAACACACTACCAGGCTGTCTGTGCTTAACACAGTTCATTCCGTATTTCCAACACAAAAACTTTGCTGGCCAGCAGCACTTTCTGTGTGATGCTCCTACCCCATTCTGTAGGGCTGCCGGTGCTTTCAGCGCACCAGCTCCGCTCCACATCAGTCCCATCCCACAGCATCGCTTCCCTGGCCCTTCCAAGCAGCCACTCGTGGCTCTCAGTCACTGGCAGCCCTCGGTCACTGGCTCCCCATGTGCCACTCGGCCGCATTGCTGATGGCCAACACATACACACAGGGCCGAGTTCGCTGCAGTCCTGACCCCAGAGCTACTACATTCACCAAATCAAACCCGAACCCTTCAGCCCACTCTGTCCTGCCCATTCCGGTTCGGCATTTCACGGGACCAGTGCTGATCCTGTGAATGCGACGCCTGTTGCCACCCGCGGCTGATAAGGAGCCTCCTGTCAGCACTTTGAGTTTAGGGCTAAGGCTGCACTTTGCAAACCTGAGACTAGAAGGGCAAAGGTCATATTTACTGTACTCACAGGAGATAAAAATCAACTGCTAAACCCTCCCTTTTTGTGGCAGAAGGATTTTTGACATATAACTGAGCAGG
>NW_008240034.1:1185719-1189498 GCF_000691975.1 Corvus brachyrhynchos | reverse complement strand
GCACACAAACAAAGGAAATGCAGTTCTCCAAAGGAAAAGGACCAGTTTCTTCATGGAGAAGTATTGTCTAGCACACAAGTAACAAGCATCGCTTGACATTTTAGCAGGGGAGAGGGCTGTTTCTAAGTGCAATCAAGTTGATAATCAATGCCCAAATGCTAAGAGCTAAATGCTAAGCCATATTATAACTTTTAAATGCACATGAAACTGAATTACCTTCTGGTTAAAACCAATTTACATGGTACCAGAAATAACCCTTTACAGCTGAAGATCTACATTTGGTGAGGCTAAAACTAGGTCAGATGCTGAGCAGTGTAAAAAGAGAGAAAAAGTGAGAAGTGCCTACCTTTGTACCAACTGTTATATCTTGGACAATGCTGTAGAAAAAAGAAAGAAAAGGATTAAAAAAGTTAGATAGGTTTGCCACAAAAATCCAGCATAGTTTACAGTAGTAAGAAAAAAGCAAGTCAAAGTGCACAGTTGTCTTTGCAGGTGAGCCAAGGACAGTTTATACAAAGAAAAAATATTAGATGGTGATGGTGGAGACCCAAGACCCAGCAGTGCCAGAAAACTGCAGCTCTCCCACTTCCTACGGCAGCACCTGCTCCTCCTGCGAGGGCACGGGGTGGGAGTGAACCCCCCCAAGCCCAGCGATGTGACCTCGACTCTGACCACATCAAGAGGAAAAGCATCATGAGTCAGCTCTGTCACCAACATCCCCCTCTGAGGTTCCTGTCCCCGACACACAGAGAGCCCCTGCCAGGCTCTAGCGTGGCTGAAGAGACCAACACCAGAGCTCCAGTGGTCCCAGGGGCAGAGCCCAGCTGTGTCCCAGCAGAGCAGGAGCCCTCAGGCCACACCAGCACTGCCAGAGCAGGGCCAGACCAGCAGCATGCCCAGAGGTCCAGGCAATCCCAAGCTGGGGTAAACCCTCCATAGAATTCCTCTATCAACTCCACAAAAAAAGTTATTAAACTCTACCTTAGACACTTAAGCCTCCTGAAATGAAGATTTTCTGATTAACTAAGATGAAAAATAACACCAGCTGTACCTCAAGCAACCCACACCAGCTCCTGTCAGCACTGAACTCTCTACACCACAACACACCCCTCCTTTGCAGCAATGTCTTCCACCAATGCAGTCAGAATGGCTTGCATATGGCCTGGCATGTTGGACCCGGGTGATCTTCCAGAGCCTTAGAGCACCTCCACGTTACTGTTTTGTGGGAGCACTTCAGACAGCCTAAGATTTCAGTTATACCCTTGCACTGGTGACTGCATTTTTTTTGTACTTAATTCCAACCCCCTGTAAAGCAGCAACACAAATCAGCCACCAATGCAGTCAGAATGGCTTGCATATGGCCTGGCATGTTGGACCCGGGTGATCTTCCAGAGCCTTAGAGCACCTCCACGTTACTGTTTTGTGGGAGCACTTCAGACAGCCTAAGATTTCAGTTATACCCTTGCACTGGTGACTGCATTTTTTTTGTACTTAATTCCAGCCCCCTGTAAAGCAGCAACACAAAACAGAGCAGAAATGACCCCTTTGGACTGCCATGGACAAAGCCCTGCCTGGTTCAACTCCTCTCAAAGAGCTGCCTGTAATTCCAGAGCACAGGATGCAGCAATGGCCGCCTGACTGACCTGCAGCAGCTCCACAGAGCAGGGGGACACACAGTAGGCAGGGCAGTCCTTCTTGAACCAGCAATATGAAACCTGAAGTTCTCAACTCTACACAGTGATTTAATGCGAAAAAAACTTGCATTTACTAGTTCTTGCTTGCCCCCACTCCTGCAACAATTCCTAACTTGCATCAAAGTCCTGCCTGATCTCATTAGGCCGCTCGAATGTCCCCAGCTCCACAAATGAACCACAGCCCCAGGACGAGCCAGCTCAGCTCCTCACACTTCCTCTTCCCCCCAACCTGCCATGTCATCATAACCCAGCGCTCTGCAGCTGGAGCCACAGCCCGGTCCAACGGCTGCTGCGGGAAGCCACGCGATAGTTCCGTATTTTCCAGGGGAAGTCCTCAGAGAAGGCCGTATCCGACACCGCTCCGTGAGCCCGGCGCTGGTCACCCACCAGGCAGATGGGTTGGCTGCACTCGAGGGTCAGCTCTAATGAACTAATGAAACCCATCTGCATGGAGCAGTTCAAGAAACCAGCATCCCTAAACACAGCACACATTCCTCAGCTAACACACAAACACTAATCCAGGCATTTCCAGAACCTTAAAAAAACTACTGCCAACAAAGCACAATAAGAACAGGGAATGCCCCACATTTCCCAAACTCTCAAACGTACCCCAGAGCAGTTTCTCCCACTTCCTGTTCCTCCTGTGGGCCTCTCACACAGGAAATGTTTTACATAAAGTGCCTTACCAGGGGATGGCATTTAGAAGTATCCAACAGGAAGAGACATTTTATTTGCCAAGAACTATTGATTCCTGGAATATTGTTGTAGCCCACTTGATAACGCATACCACAGGAAACAAGCTCCAACAGTATTTCAGAATTTTTATTCAAGAAACATGCAATGTATTTCCAGTTCATACACCCCCTCAGTAAATTATCCCAAGCTTCCTTCTCCTGTCCTGCACATCAGCTCTCAGGAGGGGATTAAAACTTCTCCCAGTTCCAAAAGAATAGGCAAAAAAGCCCTTCATAAAAATTATTTCTTCCCATGGAATAATGGGATAATTCCTACGCAATAAGAGGAAAAATTAAGCAGCACCAGTAAAACCTCCAGGTCATTTTCCAAAGTAACACTGCCCATATGGACTCCTCACATGTTTTAACAAAGCAACTTATTCAAAGGGGATCATTTGGGCACAGCTCAGGATCATTTTCAGGAGAAGGAGATGGGAGCAGCCTTGAGCTAGGGGCCACTCGCTGCCAACTCGGCAAAAACCTAAAACCATTTTCCGAAGCAGCTTTTGAAGTTCCAGCAGGACACAGGAGATACTTTCACGGGGCAAATGGATCCTGCACCGGGATCTCCAAGAGACATGGGGGAACTGAGACTCGCATGTTACACTACAGCGTCTACATTCAAATAGCAACTAGTTTAACATGCACAGAACATCCGCCTTCCCTGGAACTACAGCTGATAACAAACCGATTTTTGCCACTAGAATGTGTGATCTCATGTGCTGAGAATTTGTTGAGTTTTTTTTTTTTTATAATATCATTCAACAGTATGAGCAACTGGTTAAAAGCAGCAGAGCGATCCTAGACTGCAAAAATTGTAAGATACAGGATTTTTATGGATTTTAAGATGAAAACAACACTGAGACGCCACCTTTTCAGCGTGTAAAAAAGCCCAGACATGTGACTACGCCCAGACCAGTGTTCTGAGGCAGAAAGCGAGAAGGGACTAATTTGGGCTTCCCGTACTTACGGCTCTGGGAAAACAAACTGCTTACTCGGAGGCCTTTAGAAATATTTTAACTACTGCGCGCTAGAAGAAACAAAAAACCACATCACTGAAAAAAACCACGCCATTCAGGAGAAGAGAAACACGGAGAGCTCGTTTTCGAGAGAGATCCCCTGATAAAACACCCGCTTTAGAGCGAACTCTGCCGCAGAGAGGCCCCGCCGGGCGGTGGTTAAAGAGGAATCGACGCTGCCCACGATAAAAGTTGCGCTCTGGAAACTCCCCGAGTCCCGACGTGCGGAGGGAAGTTTTCTCTCCCGGAGTTGCGCGGGACAACGGGAGCGGGGCCGGGGCCGTACCTGCGGCGCTCAGGTGAGGCGGCGATGGAGCCCTGCCCGCCCTCCT
>NW_008240034.1:1165522-1184694 GCF_000691975.1 Corvus brachyrhynchos | reverse complement strand
GCCGCCATGTTGGGGGCGGGCAGGGAAGCCGCGCGCCGCCGCCATCCCGGGTGAGGCGCGTCCGCCTGTGCTGCCTCTCAGGGGTCGCGTAGGGCGCAGGGGCTTGTTTAAGGTAGAGGACGGAGTTAATGTCTTCAGGATAAAGATTACCAGAGGTTGAGAGAGAGAGAGAGATAGATCCTGTGAGGTAAGACGGTAAACGTACCTGCCGAGCCTCAGGTACCGTTGTGACACTGTGCTGCCCAGCCCTATGGCCCATTAGGGGCACTTCAGTGCGGAATTAGATCGGCTTGTCTCACTCTTAATGTCGGTCATTGCCTGTAGGCCCCACTTTTGCAGGGATTCATGTATATTCCAGTGATTCGGCGCTTGTTAAACCTCTGGAGGACTTGCTTTGCCAGTGCTGGGCCACCTCTGGTTAATTTCAACCGACTGCGATGGCTTTGTGTGAGATCTCTTCGTGGCTCCCGCAGGGTGACCGGGACAAGTGTGGGGGTCTGTCCCCAACCCCGACCCTCGGGCACAGCTGGATCCTCCCCACCACTGCTCCATGGAGCGACTGCTGCCATGGATGAAACACTCTGTTTAAATACAGGCAGTTTTTGCTCGCTGGGGATTCCGGTGTCAAGTGCCCGTTTTCTGAGCCTCACTTGCCGTACCCCACGGGGATTAACTGGACAGTTTCTAGCTAATTTCTAGCTCTGTCCTCAGCCAGGCTCCTGTGCCCTGCCAACCCTCCCACCCAGGGCTTTTCTGTGAGAGTGTTTGGCAGTTCTGCCAGAGCACCTCTGCTTTGGCAGCACTTGTAAAACACCTGGGCTGTGACACAGCTGTGTATGGGAGGGCTCAGAAAATTATTTTAAAAATAAGAGTGCAAAGGAAATTTGGAGTGTTATCCCTGGACAGTGTTTCTGCTTTGTGTCAGGTAACTCTGGCAGGTACAGACATGCATTTTGAATTCTCGTGTCTCTCTCAAGCGCACACTTGACACGTGAGTAGGGAAGAGAAAAAGTTAGAAGTGAAATGGTCTGTTTTCTCCAAAAACCTTGTTCCTGTGCCAGGTCCTCTAGCCAGAGCCCTCATTTCTCACTGAGGCAGTGCTCAGGGGTTTCAGTGGCTAGGATCAAACATCACCTACCTGCCTCACTCTTCTCACCCTCTGTGAAATGCAGGAGCTTCCCTTTGCCTTGGATCTTTCCAGAAGCTGGGAGCTCTGATTCCCCAAATCTTTGGCTTACTGGGTTTCCAGTTTGGCCCCTCTGGAGTTTAAAACCAAGGAAAAGTGTGTTCTGACCTATTGCTGAAGGGAACTAGACCTATCTGAAACCACGTTATTTACTGTGTCCTGCATATGAAAGGCTCAGCTGCTGCCTCAGATAAGAGACTTACAACTTCAATGAGGCAAAGAATGGGAAAATGATGGGATTATGGGTCCACTGTAGCTGAGAGCCAGAGAGATAAAGTGATGTGATCAAAGAGAGCAGGAATTTAACTGCCAGCACAAGCTCCCTGCACTCCCTTGAACTGTGGCTGGTTTAAGGTGTATTTCCCGTGGAGGTGTTTCTTCCCAAAGTAAGGAATCCCTTGATGGTAGAGGATGCTGTGGAGACAGAATCTTTTTTTTTTTTTTTTTTTAATACAGGGTATTTCTGTACCCTAAAGAAGAGTACTCTGAACACCCCACAAAGACTGAAAACATTCATTAACACTCGGCACAGATCACAGGCCAGGACGGGGTCTGATTGTCTAGTGGTTGCTGACATGAGTATACGGCATGTGCAGGTATCCCAGGTGCTTTTCAGGTATCTTTGGCAGAGCAAACAAAGGTGAATGCCACCACAGGATTCCCAATTTCCAAAGGCCTTTCCTTTGCAGGTGTGGTCTGACTTAAAAGGCTCTTCAAGGTTTGTGCAAGCTCACCCTGATTTTCCACAGTTCTTGCAGTAATGATGATTGTGCAACATTTTATCAGCCATTTTCCTGCAATAGGAACAGAATTTTTTAGATGGCATCTGCTCAGGTATTATGGGACTACAAGTGACCAGTGACACTGTTGTGGTTTTCTCTGGGCCAAAGGGGAAAATGCTTTTAAGAACAAGATTACACTTGAAATGAAAACCCAGCAGGGAGCAGGACCAGCCCCTATGTGTCCTTGTGTTTGTTTTGAAAAACAAACCCAGATGAAAATAACGATATGAAAAAAAAAAGAGGAGGGCAAAGGGAAAAAAATGAATCAGCTTCTTTTGTATGATCCTACAGCAAGCAACGTCCCACGTCCCACCCTGGTTCTGGCACTGGTTCCTCTGGCCGGGAAGGGCTCTGGGGCACACCCAGCTTGTTCCCTTTTTGAGCCCTTCCTGCATGTGTTATCTCTTGGCATTTAATTCACCAGCAGGGAAGAAAAACTCTCTGAAACAAAACGGACCCTTTCCTGCCTTTTCCCTTTGTATTGTTACACAGCTCCACAGCTCGTGTGGGGTCACGGACACTTCTCTTCGCAACCGTGTCCTTCACAAACTGGCAAAACTCTTCCCCTTCTCCTTCCTCTTCCACCCAACGTTTCTGTCAGCGGTTTGAAAACCAGAACCCTCCTAAACAGGGCATAATTCAGGAGCCCAAACCCCTGAGTAGACCGGTGCATCCTGGATACTGCTGTCAGTGACAATTGTTTTCCTGGAAGTTCCTCTCCTGCCCCATTATTCCCAGCAAGGCCCTAAACCAGGGAACTCGCACAGATAACTGTGCTACCACTGAATCCCAAAAAAAACAGGGAGCAGGGGGTGTCTCCAATCCTTCTGCTTCTCTCTGTGGCTTTTATTTATTTTCAGCCCCTCTCAGCGAACACGGCGTTTTTATTTCAAAGTGTATTGGCAGCTTCAGCAGCATCTCATGGTGCCAGAACATTCTTCTGTGCATCGTTCACGATGCCACATCACCGCTCTGGGAATGGTTAGTGAGGGGCGGGCAGAGCAGGAGCGGAATCCGAGCAGGAGCAGAATCCCTGCAGGGTTTGTCAGTCCAGCAGACACGTCCAGCTCTGACCCACGGCCTCCCCTCCTCATACCTGAGGGAAGGAACCAGGAGAGGGACCCAAAGTGCCTCTGCAGCTGGGGTGGCTGGAGGAGAAGGAGTGGGAGAGCTGGCTGTGTTTGTTCCAGCATCTGGAAGGGGTGCAGCTCATACCTGCCCAGACGTGGCTTTCCAAGCAGGACATGAGTGAGGGGAGTGTTTCTTCCATTGATCCACGAGAGTTTGGCAGCATGCAGTACTATCAAAGAATGTTCTGGTTGGTAGCTGATAAATAAATGGGTTTGGAATTGGGCTTAATGTGCTGTCAATAATAAAAAGAAATGTTTTTGGAGACTGATTTTTTACAAGGGTCTGGACAAGGGGGAATAACTCCATGATTCTGTGATTCCTAACCTGTGTATGGGCTCCCTGACTGGAGCTCTGCCACCACAGTGACGTGAGGCTTCCTGTGCAGGGCCAGAGCTGAGCAGGTGAGGGACACTCTGCAAGGCAGGAGAGCTGCACGTGGGCATGGTTTGTGTTGCCATCGCACACTCCGAGTTCCCCTTCTACGGGTATTTCATGCTGCGAGCACCTACATGAACTTCAAATTTGAAGTAGAATCACAAGAGCTCACGTTTTACATCTTTCCTTCTTTTTAATCCACGACACAAGAGACTTCTGTATTTCTGCTATTCCCCGTCCATGTTATTTCAGCACTTCCCTGTCCCCACAGCTCCTCCCGATGCTCTGGGGTGACTCATTTCCTGTGCGGGACGAACCAGCCATTTCCTGGCTGTTCAACACAGGACTTTTCTCCCTCCTAGTCGGGGCTGGAATGGTGAAGATTAGGCTATGGTTTGCGTAATCTGTGGTTTGATTAATCTGTGGTCTGATTATACCCCCTGCAACTCATCCCAGAGCTGCTGCTCTTCCCCAGAAATCACCTGGCAGCAGCTGGGGCTCGTGGCTGCCCCTGCTCTCCTGGGCCCCAGGCTCAGTGATTTGGGCTCTGACATTAAAATCATCACTCTAACAGTGATCACTCTAACCAGCTTTAACAGTGCCATCCTTCCAGTCACTGCAAACCAGGTCTTCATTCAACCCATTTCAGCTCATAATAAACAGGATTTTAAAAAAGCACCACAAGGCAAAGCCACTGATCTCACAGCACAGGTCAAAGCCAGAAATTTTGATTGATCCCCCAAGTGCTACCAAAATTGCTTATTGGCATTTGAGAAATCCAGATAACACCTGTGTTTGTGTTAGACAGAGGTTATCAGAAGGCTGCGTTGGTTCCTGTATTGATTCTATGCCCATCATTCCAGTTCTCCAACCTGTGCTCCCAGTTTCCTGAGCCACTTCTTATTCCCATCCCATGCTGTGACTAACTTGGGGACAGCTTATGGAGCTCAGACATTGCCTGACCATTGGAATGTCAGCCTGAGGTGTCGCAGCACTTTCAAGAAGCTTTTTACTGATAGATTTTAAATTATTTTAATCTTATTTGAATACTTGGACTCATCAGCCTACCATAGACCTGGAGTGTTGGGGAAGAAACCCCGCACAGTAGAGATGCTGCTGGCACATGTGGAGGGCTGAGCCCTGAATAATTCATACCTGTAATGATTTATTCATGACCAAAGCTGGATACCTCCCTGTGACTTTCCATTCTCTCAAAGAGAAGGTGGGTTCCAATTCCATTCCGCTGTCCCCAGCCCGGTGCCGGCTCATGCACTGGACTCTGAGCAGGGGGCTGACATCTCTGCTCAACACAAACAGGCAATTCCTGCCCTTCCAGTGCCACAGCTGTGGCCCCTGACACCCAAACTGAAATGTAGGGACAGGTCCTTGCACATTCTTCAGAAAGGACGGTGGGTGAGCAGGCAGGTAAAGTTCTTTTCCACAAATACACAGGGAAAGTGAGACCCTGAGGTCACAATGCAACACTTTCTGAGCATGGAAAACAGACAGGCCCTGACTCTGTGATGTGACACCACCGAGCTGAGCTCACTCTCCACGAGAAATTGCAGTGTTTCCCACTGTAAAGTTACAGATTCTGACACAGTCGATGCCACATTGCAGGATGGTTTCCTGCCCTTCCAGAAACCTTGCAGGAAAGCCTGGACAAAGAGCAGTGGCTCAGGCTCATCTTTCCTGCCTGCCATGTGATTGCAGAAAATACCATCAGGAGAGGTTTACAGGGCCACGCTCTTGAGTTCCTGACCTGGGTGAGGATTCTGCAAGACATTCAAATTCCGTCTGTCTAGAAAGGCTGAAAGATGATCCCGTGTTTCAGAGAGTCTCCAGACCCCCAGGCAACAGTGCTCCTCACTGTCTGGTGTGAAATTTCCTAATTGTTTAACCTGCAATCCTGACTTTTTTTGTCCTTGAAATGGGCTCTGCATCAGCATAATTAAAAATGTCAAGCAGGCTTGAGAAACTCTCCAAGTTGCTAAAAATGAATGTGAATTTCCTCTCTGCAGCCTCACTCCGTCTCTCCCTTGCTCTGGCCTCAGCTTTCCCGAGTGCCTGGTTCCAGCCCCTCAGCATAGTTTGCATTCCACTGCCAAGAATGAACATTTATTTATACAAACAACCCTCCTTCCAAGCACATCTCCCGCCATCCCAGGGAAGGGAAGTAAACACCATTTCTGTTCTGTCCATAGCTCCAGCTCTGCATTTCCTTCTTGCTTTAGTCAGGGGTTGGTTTGCAGGGAGAGCTGACTGCCATTCTCTTGCTTTCCTGTGCCCAGCAATGGTCTGGAAAGCTCCTTCACTTCCTTACAATGATTTGGTTTTGTGACTCCCTGAGTATAGTGCCTTATCAGCCCCTCGAGGGGGCTTGCTGGCTCAGCAGCAATGTCCAGAGCTGGAACCTGGGGGGGCTCTGCAGGACTCTGAGAGTACTCAGGCCCCCGGATCTGCTTCTCTCCCAGCCCACCATCACCTGGCGTTCCCAGTCCGTTACTGGGCCGCTGTGCTGTACTGGTTCTCCCAGCAGTGCGGGTGGCACTGTGGTGGAGCTCAGAGGGAACTGGAACAGCAGCTCCCAGACGAGCAGTGCCGCAGGGCCGAGGGCAGGCAGGCGCAGCTCATGCATTATTGCTGCACCATCTCCATCGCTCACCTGCCAGGCTCTGGGATTGTTCCTGAAACCTTAGCTCTGCCCCTCTGTCCTCAGGTGTCTCCTGTTGCATCTACCATTCTAATGGATATGGCACAGATGCCAGATGACTCCAGACAGGGGAATGTCACAGTCTGAGCACAGGTTATTTAAATGAAAAAGGGCCCTGACAGAGAGACAGGCACCTGCAGAGCGCCTAGGGATGCTCCCTCCGGTGTGGAGCCTGCCTGCTGCTCGATCCCTGCTCTGAGCACAGGATTTTACTGCTAGAAATTGCAGCAACATTTGAAGAGGTGTCCACGGTATAAAGAGGGGGCGGGGAGGGTGCCCCCAAGGCACCCAGATCACACAGGTGTGTGTGGCCCCCAAAGCCCACGGAAGCACACAGGTGTGTGCCCCCTGGGCACACAGATCACACAGGTGTGTGTGCCCCCACCTCGGGCACATGGATCACACAGGTGCATACAGCCCAGTACTGCCCACGTGTTCTTCCATGATTGTGTCTGCAGCCCCCTAATCCATACTGTGGGTCCCCTGGAGCTGAGGGGGACATGAGAGACTCCAAAGGCAGAAGGAGCAAGAGGACAGGAGGGATTGCCCAAATCCTGCTCCCCCCCTCCCCAAATCCTGTGTTGGTGCCACACATGGCAGCTCAGGAGCCTTGGCCCCCGTGCAGCTTGTTTCCACACTGAGTCAAGAACAAAGGTGTCCAAACACAGCTGGCTCGGAGAGGATGGGGACAGCCATGCTCTGTGCCTGCCGTGAGCCCCATTGTCATCCCGGCCAAGAATGGCATCATTTCCCCAGGGCTGCAGCTCTATTAAACACAAAGCTCCAAATTATTTCCTGCTTGGATCAAAGATGTGTTTGTTCAGTGGCACTTAAGTTTAAAAGGCAGTGCTGGGGATGAATAAAACCTCCCCAGCGGCAGCTGCTGAGGCTCAATTGGTTTGTCAGTGCTGCAGTTATGCTGTGGACATCTCGTGGTTGCCGGCCCGTATGTTCCTGAAGGATGTTGTGCAGTGGAACAGTTCAGGGAATCCTTGCTCTATGACTGAGGGGCTTTTGCTTTCGTGGTGTGAAGGTTTGCTTGTGCTTCAGATGGTGAAAGCGTTCAGGAATCTCACATTCTGATTCCAGACTCAAAGCCAAAGCACTCTGCATCAACTGGGTGGAAGTGTATGAGGACACACTACGGCCTGTGCACAGAACGCTGGAATTGGTGGTTTGACTGTAGACTGGGATCTGGGTGAGGAATCTGCTCCCTAAATGCCATCTCCTGGTCTGGATTGTACAGCAGGTGCTCCCTGTGACAGACAGGAGGGAAAGGAAGTATGAAATTAAGCACTAAAAGAACATGAAGGCAGGAACATGCAGCATCTGAAGTCAGGGAGAACTGAGAACATTGGCGATGCCAAAGGAACAAAAGAAACCCAATATCCTTTAGAAGTTTTTAATATTTAATTGGTGAGCTCTCCGATACCAGGGCAGTGAATGTGGTGGGCGATGACCCGAGCCCATGCAAGGGGTGCCTCATGGGGCCCCAGCATCCCCAAAACACAGGCACAGGGGCTCCTTGTGTGCAGAACTACAGAGCTCCCTGCTCTGCACCACAGCACTGCATTCCTGGTTTTAGGTAAAACCAGCATCACCACAGCCCAGAAGAGACTCCCACTGCCTGGCAGCAGGTTTGGAAGTTGGGGATGCATCACTCCTGGTTCCCTCCTGTGCAAGTACTGTCTGCACCTTCAGCCAGAGGAGCATTTGCATGAGCTCACACACTCTCCCTGTGGAGCTAAGTTCCCTCCAAGGGGCAGTTCAGATACATTTTCAGGGCTCAAAAAATACATGACAATACTTTATTTATTGAGAAATACTTCGTTCCATCCTGCAAGATGACAAGTTCCTTCTGCAGCAGGTGTAAGTCAGTTCTCAGAATCCTTCCCTCAGGGGCAGTTTCAGCTGAGGACTCCAGATCCAAACCACCCATTGGCTCTGGTTTCTCTGGAATCTGTAGAGCGGAGTTGCCTGGTTTGCTCCTCCTCCCACTCTGGGCAGGGTGTTACAGCTGCAGCTCTCCCAGATCCAAGGCCAGAGTGTGAGTTTCTTGCCCAAAGAATCATCCAGCTGTGGGGTTTTCATCCCTAGGGCTCTCAGCTCTGCTCTCAAGGAGTGGCAGACAGCAATGGGGAGCCACTCTCCAGATCCTGCTGGTCCTGGCTGCTGCCCCAGGCAGCCACTCAGAGCCCAGCAAAGCTGAGGGCTCTCAGTTCTCAGGGCAGAGAGCTTTGCTTATTGCTTCCATCCCACGCAAGGGATTGGCAGGTTGCTTGGAGTTCTCTTTCCTAACTAACACCTCTCTTCCCTCTCTCCTAGGCTGCCCTGTGCCTTGGATGAGATCCTGTCCTTGGGCAGTGCTGTGCTCTGTGGGAGGCTGCCTGCCTGACCTTGGAGCAGGTAAGGGACACAGTGGCACGTCAAAACAAGGACAGAGTAGAAAATTGAGCAGGAGCCAAGGCTCCAAAGGTGGGAGCCTGCAAGTCTTACAGGTGTCCCATGGCATCACTAGGGAGCATAAAGCAATGCATTTGCCTGTGGCCAAAATCCTGGGGTGCTGCTCAGGGGGATGTTTTGTGAGGGACAAGAACTTGGGGTTCCTTCTGTGCTCCCCATGCCAGAGAGCCATCAGGGACTGGAAACAAGCCATCCCACAGCCCAGGAGCTTCCCCTCCCCTGCAAGGTACGTGGTTACCAACAAAATGTTTTTTCCAGGAGCCATTTCCCATCACATCCCAGCAAATCTCCGTAAACACCTGGGGTGCAGCAGTGCAGTGTTAGCTAGTGCTGGTGAGACTGAGTCCTGCATCCCCAGGCTGAATCACCTCGATTTCAGGGCCTTTAGACAGGAGTAGGAAGGAGCTGAGGTGTCAGTTGCTAAAGATGGTCTGTATTGTAAAAGAACTAGGTTACGATGTCCCATTTTGAACAATTACATTTAATTACAAGTCACAGATTCACCACAATCACTATTTAATAACAAATTGCTGCCACACTCCAGCCAGAGCGTGCTGGGGAAACACGTGAGCTCTGGTCTGCGGGCAGGTGGGACAACAGGGGACAGGGTCTAGCTCAGCTCAGAGAGGGGTGGGTGCCAGGCCCCAAAACAGAGGTGAAACACAGCTGGGTGCTGTGTCCTGCTCCCAGCACTGATGGGTGGGGTTGGGTTGGGTTGGGTTAGATTGCTTCGGTTCAGTT
This sequence comes from Corvus brachyrhynchos, assembly GCF_000691975.1. Lineage (NCBI taxonomy): Eukaryota > Metazoa > Chordata > Aves > Passeriformes > Corvidae > Corvus > Corvus brachyrhynchos. Next base: position 1,175,303 of record NW_008240034.1, on the reverse strand, counting down.
TAGCAGATGGTTGAAGAAACACCTTGTAGCACACGATGATTTTAGTCAAACTTTAAAAGGCTGCTCAGAAATGTAAAAAAACGGCGATAAACGCCCTGACAAATCAAACAGGATTTGCGCCCTTCCCTCGCCAAGCGCCAGCTGTTCGCTTTGGCTGTTTGGTACTGGCAGAGCAGCACCGACCGAGCCCGGCCCAGGGACTCCCTTCTCCCCGCCCTGCCGCACCGGTGCGGGCCTGGCTGCGGTGCTGCGGTTCCCGGAGGGACCGGGACCGGCGCGGCCGGGGCGAGCACCGGGGGCCGAGCGCCCCCTGCCGGTACCGGGCGGCTCCGGGCGCGGGGGAGCACGAACAAAAGGGTGCCCGTCCCACGTCGTTCCCGGGTGATTCGGGAGCCCGGCGCGCTCAAACGCGGCAGAACCGGGCGGGCCAAAGGTGCTCGTGCAGCGGGAGGTACCGGAGCCACCCCATGCCCGGCACTTGGGGACGAACCCCGAGAACAGCGAGTGAACCAGCGATGCTCCTGCACTGGCCTTCTGGACCCCGGTAGCTCGTGCCCAGGGTGAGGGGACAGACCACTGTCACACAAACAGCGGTGGGGGACACGGTCAATCCCCGCGGCTGGGCTGTGCCGGTAACGTCTCCGTGCTTATCTGTCACAGCTTGCACATGGAATCGTGGGGACAGTCCAGCCAGATGTCCCTGGGGCACTGGCACAGGTGTGAGGTGCCCCCGGACTGCACCTTGACACTGTGTTAGTGACGTTGCAGCATTTCCTGCCCAGGTCACAGATTTGCCCATCGCTGATTTCAGCTTTCCAGCTTCCTCCTGGGAAATACAACATGAGCTCCTATTTATAGAACTTCATGGTTTCCGATGAATTTTTTCCTTTACTCAGGCTGGTTTGGTGGCTGATCCCTGTTTGGTGGCCCTGGCAGTGCCAGCTGCCCATGGCTTTTATTAGCACTTTTCAGAGGCCTTGATTTAGTGCTCACAGTCACATCCCAGGCCAGCGGCTCTGGAACGCAGCCCCTCAGGAGCAGAGATAATTAGAACTCGGGGAAAAAGTGGTGTCTGAGTCTTGGAACAAAACAGCTCTTGTTTAAGGAATGTGGTGCAGGAGGCCAGTGTTTTCCAGCAGGGTCTGTCTCCCACTCGGAGCCAGTGCCTGCAGACAGATCCTGCCCTCCGCAGACACGCCGGGTGGGATTTTCTGGGAGCATCTCTCAAAATGGAGGCATGGTGCCCTGTAGCAAGTACAGGATGTATCCTGGGAATTGTATTTCTGCAAGCAGGTCAGGAGAGGTTGGTGGAAGGATGTGGGGAAGCAGGAAGAGAGCTGAAGAGGTGCTCAGAAGATTTTTGTACAGGGCAGATGAGGAGGGAAACAAACATTGCAGAGAGCAGGAAAACCGATGTGCTAGGAAATGATGGATCCACCCCCCAGGCTCCTGCTAAGGAGGGTGGGACAAGCTCCATGATTTCTGGCAGCCATGAGCTGCAGCTGCTCCACTCAGCTCCCATCCTGCAGCCAGATGTGTTTGAGTGCAGCTTCAGCCTTTCCTGCCCTGACACGGCCCCGGCAATGCCCCCATGCTCTGGCAATGCCCCACGTGTGTGTTTGGGGACTGTCCCAGGTCCCCTCACCTCCAGGGAGGGTTTCCCAAGGGAGCTGGGAAGGGGGCAGGAGTCAAGTTTAAGCACAGCTGTTCTGTATCCTGTTGTTTTCCTACCAGGATTGTTGCAGTTTCCTGCACTGTCTTATCTGGAGCAGGGAAGCCAGTGCTCTCCAATTCTCTGGCTCCGTGCGTGTCCCAGGTTCTAATCTGCAAAACAGGCGTTGGAGCCCGTGAGAGGAACCAGCCAGGGCTGTCACAGGGCAATGGGACAAGGACAGAGGGGGCAAAGAGCTTTTAGTGCCTCGAAATTAGTGTCTTTATGTAGTGCTACTGTTTGCACAAGGCTGTGTCTGTTTTATGGGTTCAGGCCTTCAGCACACCTGGGAGGGGGAGAGAGGAACATCCCAGTGGTGATACTCTCAGGTGACTGTCTGACAGACCTTACAGGAGGATAAATCTCAGAAAGTGCTGAGTTGGCTTCCCTCCCCTCCCCCCAAGGACTCAAAGGACACACATAAAGTCTTAAAACAGAAAAAGCATTTCCGTGTTTCAGTCAGCCCAAAGTTCAGTCTCCCCTGAAGTGCTGGGGACTCCTGTGAAATTACTTGGCCACATTTTCTGGAATACAGAGGTGAAATCAGTGCCCACAACAATGAGGCCTGGAAAGCTGTGTGGAGTGGGCCCTGAGAAAGCCAAACTTTGTAGATTTAAAAAAAAAAAAAAAAACCACTTTTTTTTTTTTTCCCATAAGTGAGCCTGAATTCACCTAACTATAGGTTTTAGCAGTAGACTGAATTCCCTATGGGTTAAAAAAAAATTAAATCCTTTACTGTACAGCTCTGGAATGTCCTGTTTTCCTGCAGAAAGGTGTGGGTCCTGTACACAGTGTCCATTATCAGATGGGAGCTTCTCCTGGAAAGAGGATTAACCCACAACATCACTCCCAGCCACACAGACACTTGAATCAGGCACAAGGCTCCAAAATAAACCTCAGCCCCAAACTCCAAGCCCAGAATTCTCCCCACAGGGATCCCAGGGTGGTTGAAAGCAGGTAAAAACTGTGGAAACGATCAAGATGGATTTTTATTATTCAAAGGGAAGACACATGTGCCAGTTCAGCCTTTGGGGGAAGGACAGTGGTCATTTTTCTCATTCAGCTGTGACTGTGAATCCAGGCTGATTCCATTTGCCATTTCTTTAGCAAAATCTCAGCTGCTGGAAGTCTGAGGGCCACAGCAGGCTGAAGGGTCTGTAGCTGAACACCAGAGCCTGTGCTGGGAACTAAATAGCAAGAGAAAAAAAAGGCTTTTTTTTCCAAGAGATCAGGAAGAGGAAGACATGTGCCTGGAGATAAGGAGAGATAAAAGCATTCCATTTGCAGAGGCCTGTGATAGGGATCAAGATGTTCATCTGCCAAGTCAGTAATTTTGTGGCCTTACGACCATGTGGAGCTTCCGTTCCTGTTACCTTTTCCCACACTGACTGAAGGCACCAGATTGTTGGCATGGAAGTTCCTTTGAGTCTGTCTGAGTGGCTCAGCCCTTTCGGGGAATTGCATGGACTGAACTCGAAGATAAAACTCTCTTTTACTTCAGGAGGGAAAATGGTTCTCCCCCAAGTTTATGTTCATCTTGTAGGGGCTTAGCAGGAGCAGGCTGTGAGCTGCCTGGCCTGGGGAGGTGGGAACAGGTCAAACATCTCTGGGGAGAAGCTTGGGCAGAGCCTGTTTCTGTGAGGGGTCAGGGCAGCTGAAATGGCCACTGGAGGTGACTCCCCACCCTGTTTGCTGGGATTCATCAGGAGTGAGCTCACGGGAACAGTAGATCCCATACAAGGCCTTGATTAACATCAGGAGCTCAGATTGCATTTGCTGCTTCCAAAAAGGCTTTTATTGTCTGACTTTTTGTTAAAGCAGCAGCGGATTTCGGTAAAAAATTCTCAGTAAACCCTGCCTTTGCACATTCCACACGCTGGCACATGCAACAGCCAAGCACTCAGGCTAAAATTATCTGTGCTATCATTAGGAAGGAACATATGGATTGATGGAGCCTAAGTGCAGAAGGGAGCTGTGCTGCTGTGCTGCAGGCTCACCCCAAAGGGAGCAGTTCTTGTGCTTCCCTGTCATTCCCTGTCGGCTGGCACCTGCGAGAGGTGTGACCTGTTCTCTTTGGACAGGAGAGCCGGTGTGTTGGGCTGGTGCTGGGTGGGCACTGAGCTCACTGGACACCAAGGGCACCGGGCACAGCTTCTGCCTGGGGCCAGCACTTCTGCGGCACAGCCGTTCCTGCCCCTGTGCTGCTGGCTTAACCCTCAGTCTAACTACCACACTCCTGAGATAAATCCCTGCGGACAAGCACCGTGTTCAGGGGTTACAGAGCAGCCCTACAGCTGTCAGCTGGGATGGGCTTCTCCCGTGTTCCCCATCTCGCTGGGAGAGCAGGAGCCCTGGGGCTGGAGCTCCCGTACCTGCGCAGCGTGTGCTCACTGACTGCCAGCCAGGGCCTGTTCTCCCCGAGAGCTGTGTCCCGTTTAGGCCAGAAATGCTCAAAAGAACTGCTCAAAGAACCACTTTAGACAAGGTCCCCGTGTCCAGCATTTTCAGCCTTGCTTCTTTTACCACCACTAATTGCAAAGCTTTTAATTAATCATGGACCGAGATGCGAACGCACGGTGTTGGCAATGGCCACACAGGGCTGCCATGGTGCTGAGGGCACATTACATGTTCCCTGTGACACAGAAACAGGGTTGACTTCCAGGCTGCTGCATGGAGCCTTCCAAACAGATGGGAGAATTTCAGATTTAGTCTCTAATACAAATACGAGTTGCATGTGCAAGTTCTTCAGTTGGGAAACTGCCTCTTGCTACTGCTTGCAAAGTCAGAGAATGTCAGGCTGAACCAGCCTCACTATTTCTGGTTCTCTCTCTGCAGATCAGCACTTGGAGACACAGAGCTTGCCAACCACGGAGTGCTGAAGGAATAGCTTGCAGAGTTCAGTTTGTAAAATTCTATTTTCAGTGTTTATATTTAGTTTCCGTTTCGTTGGTGTTGCAGAGGCTGATCCTGCAAATATTTACCCCAGTCAGGTTTTGTGTGTAGAGTTCCTGGGAGCACAGTGGGAGCTCAGCCCAGGGAGGGCACAGACCTGCAGTGGGCTGAGCATGGAGAAATTCAGTTGCATCTTCTGGTCAGGGTTTTATATACATATATATCCATATACACACATCCATGTATATAGCACACACATGTGATGATCATTTCAGGTTCTGAGAGAGAAAGGCCATTCAAAGAGTCACTTACTGATCTCCACCTGAGAGAAGGCTCAGTGAGACAGAAAGCAGCAGCATGGTGAGTGTCTGTTATGGCATAAATGATAGCACAGACAGAAAGAATGAACAAATTGATTTTTAAAAAGAATCCTGAGATGAAATTGCTGGTCTACAATTATTGCACTGTTGGGGAGGGACAGAAACAGCCCCAGGACTGCTCTTGTCTGCACATCCTCTCTCACTCATGTTCTCTCCAACACACCTTTACAGAGCAAGAGCGCCAGTGATGGAGAGTGCAGCAGTGCCAGTTCCCTTCAAGCAGATCTCTCCAAACTTGTGATCTGGGCACACAGTCACGGGACCATATGCAACCAGATCCCAGCCCTGGAATTTGTGCATAACACGGGTCCCCTGAGCAATGGCAACGCTCTGCTTTGGATGTGCAGAGTCGGACACGCCTATCACTGGCACTATGGAAAGTTATGTGACAGAGGTGAAGAAGAGACTGAGGCTGTAGGAAAGATAAAGAGGTTCCTGTCTTCTGAGTCTTTGACAAGGGAAGGTAGCTTTGAGGAAAAGAGGCTCAAGCTGACCCCATTATCTTTTGAGATAGGTCAAGCAGATTCTGGGAGCAGAGGGTCATGTGGCAGATCCCAAGGGTTCAGTGAGCAGACAGCTGACAGCACCTACACAAGGAATAATGAGCCCAGGGGGAGTCAAAATACCAGGAAACCCATAACATTGTACTCTGCAGCAGAGCGGAACTTCACAGTGTCTGGTGGTATAGTCCAAACTGGTGAACAGGACCTGAAGTCAGAAAGTGATGAAGACTTACAGATCATCGCTGATGAAGAGCAGCATGAGGCAGATGAAGACAACCAGGGAGACAGAATCAGCCAGGATAATGTGTCAGAGCCGTCTGCTGAGGAGTTGCAGATGCTCCACTGCCAGAATACGGCATTGCACCAGCCAACAGACCCCCAAAAAGCTGCCTCTGCCCCCACAGCAAGGCCACCCCTAACCCGTGCCTACATTCTGCAGGCTCCTGTCAGCGACCCAGAAGACCCGAGCAGGAACGTCCTGAGGCTGGGTCCTTTCACTGCTACAGGGCCCACAGCTGAAACTTCCAGAGCAAGGAGCCTCCCAGCATCAGCAGCACCAAAGGTATGTTTCAAATCCCTTCCAGTCCGCAGCACCAAAGCCAGGGCCCAGCTTGAGGCACAGCCCTCAGTGATATTTGAGTTCCAAGCCATTGCTGATGTTCAGCAGCATCTCCAGCTGAGCTCTCCAGAGTGTGGCACACCAAGCTCCAGCTGGGATGGTGCTGAGAACGTGAATGAGGACAGTGAGACATCAGGATCCGGGCAGATACCTTGTTCTTCAGCCTTCCAGAGTCTAGACAGCAATCCACCTGGAGCCTCAAACAGAGGTAAGACAGCCTGGAGTTCTGTGTCTGCAGGGGTGTGGGGGTGTTCTATTAATCACTTTCCCAAAATATCCAAGGAGGGTGAGTTCACATCACTGCCAAGATCTGTACTGCAGCATCTAAGTAAATCTCTTGGATTTAGGGCACTCCTGTTTCTGCTCAAGGGGACTACAAAGCTCCCTGCCTAAAGGAATTGGTACTTCGGTAGGGAATGCCCTTATCTGTGGTGCCCAAATGTGTTCTTGGCTGTGCCCCAGCCCAAACAAGTTTGAATACTTTGGTCTTCCATTTTACCCAGTATCCCCACACAGTATGTTGGCTGTACTTGAGAGAGTCCCTGTGGGAAACTGGAGCCAGAGAGGTGAACTCAGGTCTCAAGAGAAAGAAACAAGAAGTAATGCAGAGAAATTTGGCTGCACCAAAGTCAGTGGTAAAACCTCCTAGTGCTGGCAGTGGCAGCAGAGCGTCAGTCCTGCATGGAAAATGCAGAACTCCACACACTGCTTTAGTCCTTACAAGAATGAAGGTTTTCCTATGTGCTGTCCTGAAGCACAGGGGCCTGGGCACATCCTTGGAAAGGGCAGAGGTTGCAGAGGGAGCGTTTGGGGTCTGCCTGGAATGTGCTTACAGCACCAGTGCTGGTCCTGGAAAGGCTATGGGGTTGTTGTTCCTTGTGGAGCCATAACCACACAAACTGCCACAGTTGGGGTTTGGGAGCAGTATTTTACTATTTTCATGACTGACATCATGTGTCCTCTGAAGGGACTGGGAATTCTTCTGGGAATATCTGTGTAGTAGCTGTTACTGCCAAGGTAACTGGCTCATGGCTCAGAGGAGGCCTCAGCATTACGGATTCATGAGCTGTTCCTCTCTGCACCAGGAGCAGTCAGTACAAAACAGGCCAAAACCCCAAACCAGTGGGACAGGGATCAATCTTTCAGGATGACAACTAAGCCTGTACAAAAGAACCTGGGTGCAAAAAGGGGAATCTCTAGGTGTTGGCTTGTGAGCCCTTTTCCATCTCCCCCTCCTCAGCCCTGGACGAGTCACAGGCAAGCAGATGGAGCTTTCCAGCAATCCAAAGAATTCATTTCTCATGCTACATCGAACTAGGTAGATGTGGTATTGCCATGACAACTTGAGAGAGAGCCCAACTGGAATCCTGGCAATCCTTTAAACAAAATCATAGTACACTTCTACTCACCTGTTTGTTCTCCCTCACCGTCCACCCCAAACTTTGGTTCATGCTGTTATTTCACATTAAGAGGGAAATTTCCCTGTGGCAGTGAGCAGGGCCAGCTGCCAAGGAAGAGGGAGCAGGAAGGAGCCTGACTTTCCCTGGAGAGTTGGGCACGGTTGGGTGGTGCTGGCTTGTGGAGAACACAGATATGACCAACAATTTTAGGGGAGGGGATTAGGGAGAATCCTGTCCTTTCTGAATGGTTTCCCAAAGGCAGGTGCATCTCCTCATGTTTTACTGATCTTTGTGGGCTCTTGCTGTCCACAAAGCCGTGTCTTGTCTTTTAGATGTGCTGAAGAATCAGGAGAAAAAGAGAAACTATACCCTGGGGGACATAAAAGTGTTTGAAGAGTGGCTGAAGTTGCACCACCCCTCTGAGACGCGCAAGATCCACACGCTGCCTCCTGCAGACCTCGACCGCTACCTGGTCTCATTCTTCAGCTCCACCAAGAGACAGAATGGCATGGATTTTTCTTCCAATTCCCTAAGCTTCTTCCAGCGCAGCATCGACCGGTACCTCAAGGACCACAATTACAAGTACAACATGTTGAAAGGGGTAGAGTTCAAGGCCTCTCAGGAAGCCTGGAAATTAAAGCATTGGTACCTGTTCCAAAAGGAGAAGGAGGAAATGTGGAGTGTTGTGGAGAACATGACAGATGAAGATGTGAAAAACCTTTTTAAGAAGGGAATTTTAAGCAAGACACACCCTCAGGGCTTGTTGCACCTCATATTCACCAACCTCATTAGGGGGTTTGGGGCAAGTACCCACCATTGGACCTACCAGCTGTGCTGGGGACAGGTGGTGCTGAGGAAGACCAAAGGAGAGGTGGAATACTTGGAGTGGAAGGATGATCTGAGCCCAGAGGGAAATGAAGGGGAGCCAACCCCACGGCTCTTTGCCAAGCCTGAGGATCCAGAGAACTGTCCAGTTGCCAGTTACAAGGAGTATGCCAGGAGGAGGCCGCCGGACATGATGAATGATAACCACCCTCTTTACCTGTCTCCCAAGTCACTGTGCTCCGTCTGGGACAAAGTGTGGTACAGCAGGAAGGCACTGACAAAAACCAAACTGGATAAGATCTTGAAAGTTGTTAACCAGGGAGTCAAAGAAGTTGTAAGGAAGACCAGGAAATAGAAGTGTCCCTTCAGCTTTGCCCCCTAAACTGCTCCAAGGCTGCTCTGAAACAGAATCCTATTGCAATATTTGGTGTAGGTTGAGAACAAACATCCTTCTGCTGGGCTTCACCTTGGCACTGAAGCGCCTTGGCTTCCAGGGAAGTTCCTTTTTGTTGTTTCTGTTACTGGAATTGGTAATTCAGTGAGTTAGTAAGAATCTCCAGTTTCACATTGGCTAAACAAGTTAATGTTCTACTGTGGGGTCAATGCTGTTGCAAACAACCAGTGCTGATATGGAGAGGGCTTGGGGGTGGCAGAGCCTGGCCAGAAGCATCAGCTGCACCCACATTTTGGGGCTGAAACCCCCCACAGCTCAGCCTGGGGCACAGACCTGCGGGGAAGGATGAGTGACAACAAGGAGAGCGATGATGCTGCCGACCCAACTTTGCAGGAATGGTTCTGACAAGGTTCAGGTCATTTCCCTTAAGGAAAGATTCGTAGAATGAAGAAGCTGTGGCTGTTTTAAGAAGTTGTTTAAAGTGTCTGACAATGTTGAAAGGTTTTATGGTAAGTGGTTTCCCTGGAGTGCAAAACACAGCTCCACAAAGGCACTGGAAGGTGTGCTCAGCTCTGCTCAGCTACCCCAGCACTGTTTAGTGCCTGTTAACAGCTCAGTCAGGTTTTTGGTTGCATTGTTGACAGAGCCAAATAAAAGAACCTTTAATTCAGTCCTGTCTGTCTGTGTCTGAATGGCAGGTGATGTTTTCCTGGAACACTGGTTTGTTCCCTGCTGTGCTCAGTCTCCCCTGCTCACAGCCTGGTGGCACAGAGCTTTGGGCCCTTTGAAGCCCTATGAGCCATCTCCGTGGTATCAAACGAGGCCTTGGGGGTCAAGCTCTTTGCCAGAATTGGTCCCATTCAACCAATTTAACATCAAGAAGTAACTTAAGGACGTTTGAAGAGACATTAAAAAAGACAACTCCTCAAGTGCTGGAGGATGTCTGCCGGCTCCCCTCGTGCTGCGGAGCACCGGTGGCATCGCCACGACAGCACGGCTGAGCAGCTCTCCCGAGGGTCCCGCCGGGCCCGGGGGGCCCGGCCGCGGGGCCAGCCCC
>NW_008240034.1:1155758-1164708 GCF_000691975.1 Corvus brachyrhynchos | reverse complement strand
GCCGCCTAGCGGGGGCGGGCGGACGGGCACGGACCGCGGCGCGGTTGGGGTCGAACGGGACTTTAAAGCCCACCCGGTGCCATCCCCCGGTGCCACCCCCGCCCCGGACAGGGACTGCTCCCAGCGGCCCAGGGTGCTCCCAGACCCGTCCGGTGGGATCCCGGCGCTCCCCCAGCCCAGCAGCCTTGGGACCCCCCACCGCAGCCCCCGGAAGGCTCCGGCTTCAGCCCCGCATCCCAACCACGGGGGCTCCTCTGAAACACTGGAGCAAAACCAGTGGAGCAGGCAGACAGAACAGGCCTGGAAGACCGAGAGAGAGCAACAACTCTTTAATAAATTAGCAAAATAAACAGCATTTATGTATATATTTATATTCCATTGCTGCATTTCCATGGATCACAGGGGTTAAACCAATGTTGATTCCCAAGTCCCACGGCAGCACTGATCTTGTGGCCTCAGTCCAGGTACCCCCAAGGCAATGATCAGCCTTGTGGTACTTAAAAACCTAAAACCACTGAGAAATAAAACAGCTTTTTCATAAGCCTGAGACACAGCTCCCAAGGGGCAAAGTGAATTACTGGGTGATTTCACCTGGCTGGCTCCAGGCAGAAGTGATTAAAAAAGATACTGATCCAATTTTTCCCCCTCTTAAAAAAAAAAAGTGTTCCTCCACCCCAGAGGGAGGAGGAGGAAGGAGCAGATCTATTGCATGGAAGGATTATCAGTTTAACAATAAACCAGATTGATTTGCAGGGTACACATCTCTGATTGTTGCAATGGCCAAGGGTGGAACTGATCGAGTATTTAGGTCATGCATCAGCTGATCCTGAACGGGGCGAGCCCCCGACCTGGGGGTTCCTCAGTCCTCATCCCGGACGTACTGCCCGGCCTCCCAGCGCTGGGCCATGATGCTCTTGTGGCGAAACACTCGGGTGCTTTCCACCACCTGCAGAGACCAGAACGTGCAGGATTTTAAAAAGAAGAGACTTTTATAACGATCTGGTTTGCAGAGCTGCCCCTCCACCAGCTCCCCAACCTGCTCTGCCTGACATAGTGTCCACCCAGGTGGTGCCTGTGGGAGCCAGGACCATCCTGTCCACCCCTGTCCACCCACAAGCCTCCAGGAGTGAGGGGAGCTGGGGAATGTGGGAGGTGTCAGGGCAGGGTGAGCAGAGCCCCCGCGTTCGTGAAGGGCTTTACCTCTGTGTTGACCTTGTCAACGGGTTCAATGCCTGCGTACTGTGGAAAGAGGAAAACACGATTAGATAATGGCAGCCTGGCAGGGGAATATCCAGGGGCAGCCGGATCCAGCCCCCAGTGGGGGCACAGGAGAGTCAAGGGAAGGCAGCAGATGCAGTCATGCCCTCCCTGGGGTTGGGGGAACAGTTCAGGCCAGGATCCCCCACAGGAGGAAGCTGCGGCTCCTCTCCAGTCCCACCCAGTGCTGGCAGCCCTGGACAGCAGGTGTTGCCTGGGGGGCCCCTTGATGGTGCCACCACTGCCGCGTCTCCCACCAAGCTGAGCAGCTGGATCTCAAACTCCAGGTGGGAGTCAGGAACAGACACCACCAGCCCCAGAGCCACCAGTCTTCCCCCAGGCTCAAGCCTCCCAGCCACTTGGCACAAACAGAGTGGGCATGTTCACCTTTCCATCCTCCTTCACCCTCCTCCTCCGCTCCTCGAAGGGGCTGGAACGCGACGAGTTAGGGGTGAGGGTCTCTGCGCTGCCCTGGGAGGAACTGGTCACTCTCAGCGGGGTGAAGGATGAGATCAGCCCCAGGACCCCCGTGTGGTGTGAGGCAGGAGACCCGGACACCGAGCAGCTGCCACTGGCACCTGAGGCAGCTGTGAGAGAGAGAGAGCATTGGGGGATGAGGGACCTCAGTTCCACTCCCAGGGGGTGGAGACCTGCAGGAGTGTCAGGCCCCCCCCCCAACCCTGCCTCTGTGGCAGGTCCAGCAGGTTTGGTCACAGCCGGGACCCCGCACTTGGGCAAAATGCATTACCTGGGCCCTTCCAGGCCCTTCCAGCCCTGTTTGCTGCCATAACATGACACAAACTCATCGAGACTTGAGCAGCTCTGGAATCCTGCAGAGCCTATCCCTCCTCAGCAGCAGTTCTCCTGCTGACTCCAGTATGCTGGTATCAAGCTCTCCCGGGACAACTTGCTACCAGCACACAGGAGTCCTTTACAGGCATCCCACAAAATCATTTCTCTGCCACTCTGTCCCTCTGCTCCCTTACCAGAGCTGTGCCGAGAGCGGGAGCCCTCCTGGGGAACACCGTCACTGTAGGTGTCCATCAGCCACTGCCGCTGCCGCCGCCGCTGCTCCTGGAGCTCCTCTTCCCTCTGCAAGTCACTCCGGATCTCCTCCTCGATCAGCACCGACGTCTGGGGCTTCCATGTCCGCAGGCGGTACTGCTCCTCCTGGCCATCCTCCCTCCGCAGCGGGCTCTGCGTCCCCATGTCCTCCACGAAGGACACCTTGGGCTTCCAGAAGGGGAGGGAGAAGTACTCTCTGGACAGGACAGCAGTGCTGGCGGGGCTCGGGGTGGAGCCGGGAAGCTTTCCTCCCCAGGAATCCTCGCTCCCCCATTTGCTGGTGCTGGCGGAAGCGTGCTGGGACAACAAGGGCTGCTCCCGGCTCCTGTCGCTGGCGGCGAAGCGCGGCTGGGACAGCTGGAAGTGCGCGATGCTCGCTGTGTAGCTGGGAACGCTTTTCCCACCCCTGGTGTCTTCTGCAGGGCTGGGGCTCGAGGGCTGCTCCACCACAAACTCTTTAAACCAGCTCCTCCTCTCCTCTGCCCGCTTCAGGGGAGTGGGCTTCTGCGGGGGGGCTTCCTCCTGCTCAAACACTCTCTTGCGCTCCTCCAGCTCCTGCTGCGTCCCCCTGTCATATGCCCCCAGCAGCCTCCCCTGCCTCTTCAGATCTTCCTCACGCTTGGCTTCCTGTTCAATTTCCCTCTGGACATAAAGGGAAGCACGGCCTCTGTCCTTCCCTTTCCTGCCTGGGCCAGGAGATGAGTGAATGTTGAGGACAGGCTTGGTCTGGATCTCCACCAGCTCGCTGCTGGAGGTCAGCCGCTGGATCCCCCTTTCCTTCCAGAGGTTCTCCTCCCTCTCCATCGCCATGCGGATCTCCCGCTCAATGGGCGTCTCATTGCTGACCCTCGTCTCCTTGTCCAGCTCGTTGCTGCTGGCCCTCAGATCCACATTGAGGGTCTCGTTGGAGGTGCTTCCATCGCTGGTGTAGCCTGCAGTGGCTTCATTATACATCTCACCCAAGCCAGAGTCCAGGTCTTCTCTGGACCATGCTTTGGTCAGGATGGACATCTTCCCAATGGGATATGACCTTTCCGTGTGAGGCTTTCTGGGAGCATAAACCTCATCTTTCTTGGGTGTCTTGTATGAGGACACACCATAAACCTGATAAACACTCTGGTCTGTCCTGCGCTGGCTTGATGCCTCGGCACTGCCATAGCCTTCTGTAGCCTTTGTGGCCATCTCAGGGCTGTACCATTCTTCCCTGGAGACTTTTGTCACTGACTCTGGCCTTGGGGACATGGCCTGCTGCCCTGGGCTGAAAAATGAGCCTGGGTTGGTCTTCTCCAGCATCAGGAACTGCTGCCGAGCCGCAGAGAAGTTGATCTGCTCTGTGTCGATATTCTCAGGGTCAACGGGCGTCACAGCCCTGCCTGGGGAAGGTTTGTCAAAGCAGATGGCAAAGCTGGTGGGGACACTGCCTGTGTACCTGCCTTCACCTTGGCTGCCCACGCCGGTGCTGATGGAGCTCAGCTCATCCATGGAGCTCCATCTCTCTGCGATGGTGGAGCTCTTCCTCATCACCTGCCTCCGGATGACTTCTTTCCTCTCATCTTCGAGTTCCCTGGCTTTCTCAGGTGAGATGCTGGGTGGAGGGACCCTGTACAGGTCTTGCTCCTCGTCATCGTAGAGCTTCGAGGGTTTCCTCTCGCCCTTGTAAGCCCGGAGGTCGTACAGGCTTCCCGATCTCACTACCTCTAGCTTAGACTCCCTGTCCAGGGATGGGGTCCAGACATCTCTTCCACTCTCCAGGAAATACGAGGGTGACTGCGACCTCCTCTTCCAGCTGTAGCCATTTTCCACCCTCTGGGTGCTGTGCTGAGCAGAACCAAACACATCATCGTCGCTGTTGGCCCTCAGGTCTGCCAGCGAGTCGTGCCTGTGCGAGGCCTGTGGGAGCTGGAACACCAGATGCCTGGTGACTCTGTCCATCTCCTGGGAAGAGTCACCCCTCTGCCAACCTCGTCTCCAACAGGGGCCACTGCTCAGCTTCGAGGGCACCCTCAGAGTCCCAGTTCAGTGGAGGCCAAGGGTCTGGACCTGGCTGGCCCTGCAAGCAGGAGGGGAGAGCAGCCATTAAGAGCAGCAGAAGGAGCAGAGGTTGGGGTGCAGCCCCTCTCCCAGCCTGGTACCATCGTCCTCAGCATGGGACAGACACTGTCACACCAACCTGCCCTGTGTGGGGCAGGAGCAGCCACAGCACAAAGCGCCATTCCCAGTAGGGACAGCCACAGAGCCCAGAAGCCTGTCCCACCTCTGTCCCCCAGCCTGGCTGGGTTCTGAGGGAACACAGCCAACCTGCCACAGGCAGTCAGTGCTGCCTGCACCACCAAAGGCAGCAAGACCTCAGCCACAAGCTCCTGGTGACGCCACGTCCAGCTTGGCACTGCTCTGGGCATGGACAGCCTCGGGCCTCTCCACGTGCACAGGGCAGGGAGGGACAGGGAGCGCTGGCAGGGAGAGGCGGTGCTGGTGCCTGGGCCACCCCTGCCTGGAACATCTCCTCACACATTCACAGAAGGGTGCCTCCAAATAGCCCAGCTCTAGAAACAGCAGGGTCATAAAAATGGTTTCATGGCTCATAAAACGAGGGGACTTTAACCCCCCTGGCACAAAGGGCAGGAGTGAACGGCCCCAACCTCAGGGTCAATCCTCCAGTGCTGGCTGGGCCACAGCTGGCTGGGACAGCGGGTGCCAGACAGGGAGGGGCAGCACAGGTGGGTCCCCCATGAGACAGCGGCTGCCACCACATCACAGGTGCCATTCCTGGCTCCAGAACTGGTGACACAGATGTCACCCGTGGACAAGCCAGCTGTGCCTGGAGCTGGCACCACATCCTGTGCCACTATTTGCTGAGGTTTAGCCACGGCTTTGCTGTCACCTGTCACCGCTCCTGGCTGGGCTCCTCTGAGCCCTAGCAGGTCAGGGTGTGTCACCACTGGGCACCGCTCCCAGGCACTCACGGCCTCCTGGGACTATGCAACAAAATGGGAGCAAGGCCACGGTGATGGCAGGGGCAGCCCAGAGCCTGGGAGCCACGGTACTGGCAAGCACAGCTCAGGGTGAGGCTCGCCCAGATGGAGGCAGGTGCCCGGTGTTCCCTGCATCCGGAGCATTCCGGCCCATCCCCAGGATGAGAGCACTCCGTGCGTGACTCCTTCCTGCAGCGGCACCGGTGACCGAGTTTCCCCTGCTCACCTCCAGCCCTCCCGGGATTCACCACCCTCCCACAGAGCAAGCGGGGCTGGGCTCCAGCCAGGAGCTTTTTAAACCTTTCCTGGGGCAGGAGCACGTGGGTCTCATTAGCTGGGACATCCTGGCCAGCCCCAGGCGATGCCTCACCGCTGGAGCTGCTGCCCAGCCCCGTGCCCAGCCCCGGTGCCTCAGCCTCTCCACCTGAAGCCGTGCCCAGCTGAATTTCCCTGTTAATTCCCCGAGCTGTGATTCACTCTTGCTCTTTTATTTCCCCCAATGACCTGGATAATGAAAACCATCTGCCCACGCCTCTTACCATGTTTGGGGGGGGACAAAGTCCCGGCTTGAAGGGGATCCCCTCACTGGGGAGCGCTGGTGGCTGGCACAGGAGGGGAGCAGGGACAGGGAAACCAGCCGGGCTGTTATCAGGGCTCCCGGCCGGCTCCACGCAAGCTGAACGGCCCCTCCCAGAGCTGCACCCAAAACATTCTACCTCCCTCAGCTCCGTCTGGTGCTGTGGCACTGCAGGGCCTTGGGGGTCCTGGGCTTTTCCCCCCGAGCTGGGCTGCCCCCGGCATAGCCAAGCACCATGGCAGGGTCTGGGCAGAGCAGATGACATTGCCACCAGTCTGGCCTGGGACCCCCACCATGAGGAGACATCTGGGGTGCTTTCCAGGGTCCCCCCATCTCGGGGGTTCTGCACAGGCCTACAGAGCTGCAGTGCACCCACCCTGTGCCCACCCTGAGCCAAGGGCTGCCCGCGGACCGGCTGATGCACACAAACATCCCAGCACATGTCCAGTGTCCCTCTGCTGCCCATGCCAGAGAGCACCAGCCCTCACTGCACACCCTCTCTGCCAGCATCCCTGTGTGGGCACCGGTCCCTCCAAGGCCAGGGGGACACAGCATCCCCCCACTGCCCGGTGCTGCCCTTGCCCCCGACCACGCCGCACTTACTGTCCAGGGAGCCGTCGGGGCAGGGGTCCCCATGCTCCGGGGAGGCCACACGGGGCACCCAGCTGATCCGCGTCTGCCGGGGCGTGGCCGGGGTGGCAGCGGTGGGGTGTGGGGGGTGCGGGAGGGTGGCTGCGAGGCCCTGATAAGCTCAGCACCAGGGAGCCGTGGGCAATTCCAAGAACCACGTTGGGCTCAGTGCCCTGTCCCCAAATTCCTGTGCTGCCGTCACCCAGAGGGCTGCCCTTGGCCCCGATCTGTGACACACGCTGATGCCCCGACGCGCCAACGTGCCCGTGTGCCCCAACGTGCCCGTGCCTCAATACACCGGCGCGGTGCTGTGGCCATGCAGCCACAAACCTTCCTCCAGGCGCTTTCTGCCCTTCCATGAACGGAGCTACGGCACTGAGGAGCCCTGAAGCTACAGCGAGAGCTGGATGTCAGCTCTCCCCCACACCCTGTGCCCCAGGGTAGCTGTTAGCCCCGGGGTAGGGGCATGGCAGAGGAGCCCTGAGCAACGTGCCAGGAGCAGCCCGGGCTCTCCTGTCACACCGCCGATAACCCCGTGTTTGCACAGGCGGGTGCCCTTGCTGCCACAGCAGCCCTGGCACTGCCAGTCCCAGCTCCTCGCAGCTGGGCAGCTCTCTCCTTCCCTGGGGACATGCGACCCTGAGCCTGGTCTGGATACCTCTGGCACCTGCCAGGACAAGGGCAGGACCGTGGCACAGTGTCCTTGGTGCTCTCAGTGCCTGGATCTGGCTGGATCCCAGTGGAGTGGGCGACATCGCCAGTGCCCAGAACTGCCCTCCCTCCTGGCACAGGGTGTCACAGCCGAGCGGGCGATGCTGTGCCAGGACGCTCAGCCCCGCGCTGTGCCGGTGGCTGGGGCAGGACATCCCTGTCCTTGTCCTCCCTGCCCCCCACTGGGAGCCCCTCCCGGCCCCCCTGCTGCCTGAGCGCAGCCCTGGTGTCAGGCAGACCCCGGCTCACCCCAGCTGAGGGTGCTGGGGGTCCCACTTACCCCTGCCCAGCCCCTCGGTGCCCCCGTTCCCGCTTAGGGCTAGTGCTGGCCGGCCTGGGCACGCTGGTGCGCTGCGGCTGCCAGGCTGTTCTGCGTTTCCGGGCAGGTGAGCGGAGCCTGTTTTACCGTGGGGCTGAGCCAAAGTCCACAGGTGATGCCAAGGAGCCAGGAGCACTCCACGCCCGCTGCAGGGCGTGTGCTAGCACCCCGGCTGGCACTGGGCAGGGTTGACGCCCCACCGCCCCAGGAAAGAGCCCTGGAATCCTGGCCCTGGGCAGAAGCAGGACCTGCACCAGCCTGGGGATGGACAGAGACCCACGGCCATGTGGTGATGGGACCTGGGGGCATCCAGGAAACTGGGCTGCCATGTCCCCTTTACCTGGGCAGCATCACTCGTCATCCCTTTCCTCCCAGCATCCTGGGTCCCACATACCCCTTCCTCCCCACATCCTCTGCCCATGCAATGAAGGGGCAGCAGAGCCTATCCCTAACATCCCCATCCCAAACCTTCCATCCCCATCCTCCCAGGATCCCCAGCCCAGCCTCCTCCCACCCATCGGTGGCTCCAGGCTGGTTGTTCACACAGTTTATTTGCTCGGTTTGGGTGTTTTACAAACAACGGGGTGAGGGGGGGTGGGATGGGGAAGGGAAGGGAATTCAAACGGCTTCGACACAAGTGAAAAGCTCGGGGGCAACGGGAAGTGCACGTCAGCAGAGCCGGGCAGGGGACACGGGGGCTGGGGGACGGGGCAGGGACGATGCCAGGCCCACTGCCCGCTCCTCTCACACCCCAGCCCCGGCCCGGGGGCCTGGTCCTGCTCCCCGCCGCCCCAGGGGCCGGATTGGGCTGGGGGTCAACGTCAACCGCGGGGCAGGGGGTGCCAAGGGTGGGAGGGAGCCCCAGCTTCGGGCTGGGGAGATTGCAGGGCCCAGGGTGGGATGGGGTGGGTGGTGTTGGCCCCTGACATGGGATGGCAAGAGGTGACATTCCCCCCAGGACTATGGGGGCAGATGCCCTGTGGCACCCAGCCCGTGCCCTGCTCTGCAGCAGTGGGGCTCCAGCAATGCCCAGCAGTGGACGGGGCAGGAGAGGCCCCCCCTTCCCTGGCAGTGCCCTCCCAAAGCCCCCCTTCCCCAGCTCTGCCTCTCCCGGGAGGGGGGGTGTCACTGCTCACACAAGGGGAATGTGGGGGAAGGAAGGCCTTGGGGGAGCTGAGCCCCATCCCTGGCTGCTCGACCAGCCGTGTCCTGGTGGGCTGGGCAGCACTGATGCTGCTCCACTCATGTTTTGGGGGATCCCTGGGGACTTGCCCAGCCTCACAGCAACAGGTACCCTCTCACACTCGAACAAGGATCTCTACCCTGGCTGGTGGCTCCTGGACAAGTGTCTGGGCACTGCCAGCCCGGCTGCTGCAGCTCAGGGGCAGCTGATGTGGGCACTGGGTGCCAAAAACAACG
>NW_008240034.1:1154704-1155518 GCF_000691975.1 Corvus brachyrhynchos | reverse complement strand
CCAAGGCTGCACCCCAGTACTCCAGAACGCGGCTCTGCGAAGCTGCTGCTGCTGAGCGGCAGAGGCAGGAAGGGGATGGGATGCTGGGCCACACTCCTGCTGCCACCAGGAAACACGGGAACCCCCACCCCATTCCTGTCCCACAGGGCTGGGCCCCGCCGCATTCCCCTTCCTTCTCTCGCTGCTGTTGCCCCAGGAGGACACGAGCAGTGGCCACAGCACAGTTCAGCCCCCTCGGCTGGCAGAGCCCAGCGGCAGCTGAGACAGAGGAACGGCTGTCACTGCCAGCACCAGAGTGACGGGCTCCAACACGTGAAGCTGAGCCCGGGAGGAGCAGAGCAGGCCTGGGGACAGACTGGGTTGACCCTGCAGGAGCCCCGCGTGGCCCCAGCCGTTACCACAGCCGAGTATCAGGGAGCTGCCCTCGAGGCCCTTCCCTTGCCTGGACGCGCTCCGTCCTTGTGTGAGGAGCCCGGGACCACAGGGATGAGGACGTGAGATGGAGCAGAGATGTCCATAGGCAGCCAGGGGGGAACAGACCCAGGCCTTTCCCCGCTGGAGAAGCGGATGATGGAGGCACAGAGGGAGGGGTTGGCACGGGGCTGGGTCCGATGCCCACCATGGGCTGGGCTAAGAGTGGGTCCCGCTGGTGGCAGCTCCCGGGGAGTCATCTACGGACACAGTGTCGTCCTCCGACCCCCTGCCCGGCAGCTCCATCCTCCGACGGCGAGTGGGACAAGGTTGGTGACACAGGGAAAGGCCCCGGTGCCGGCAGCAGGTGGGGATGAGGCCGGGCCGTGGTGGGGTGGGTGCA
>NW_008240034.1:1151523-1154121 GCF_000691975.1 Corvus brachyrhynchos | reverse complement strand
CGGCTGTGGCTTCTGGCTGCCCGGGGCGCTGCCACCCCCCATGCCAGCCTTGGCTGGGGTCTGGCGCCCGGCAGCTTCGCTCAGGGTGGCCTCGTCCGCCTTGTGCAGGAGCTCGTCGACCTCGGAGGAGCTGAGGGGGTGGGCCCCGTTCTGCAGGGCCCCGTCCTCGGCGGTCACCGCATGCACCACTGCGGGGACAAGAGAAGGGAGGGTGAGGGGGGCTCAGGATGGGGGCACAAGATGACCTGGCAAAGCTCCTGCTGGCATGACCCACTCAGCCCCGGCTCTTGTGTGGTCAGGGAGCAGCCCCTTCCCCTCTCCAAAGGTCCTGCCATTGAGGCTGGGACTCCCCACAGCATCCCAACCCTTCCCTCAGCGGACCTGCTGCCAGACCCTCTCTCATCACCTGGCTCCTGCCTGACAGCAGCCAGAGAGACCAAAATAAAAGCCCAATGCAAGGAGCTGTTCCCGAAGCCTCAGGCTCAGTGAGCCCTGCAGGAGCCGCGGCCATTTGCCAGGCCACTGACAGCCGGCCAAGCTGCCCATGGCGGGACGGCGTCTGCTGGCGCTCGGCTTGGCCAGAGCTGACGTGACACTGTGTACCAGGTCACCCCTGCCCCTTCTGAGACCTCAGTGATGCTCGGCAGTTGCTGCCCCACCGTGTTCCCACCACCTCCTGCCACATCCACCAGGACCACTGCATCCGGTGGCCCTGTGCCCGGAGGAGCCGGGGCTCTCCCACCCCGGCGCGCTGTGCCGGCTGCTTGTGGCACCGGAGGGGGAGATGTGCGTCACGGCCAGAGCGGCCAAGGGCTTGTTGCATTTTCCACTCGACCTGGGGCATGACGTGATGGTCAGTGCAACTGCCTCAGTGGGCAGCCAGAGAGTGAGGGACAGTGGCCAGCCTGGCAGGGCCAGCACGGCCATGGCCACAGGGAGGGGGTTGAACGGGAGCGCTGCGCTGAGTTTTCCTTGAAGAGGCGGTTGGTCCACTCAACCACCACAGTTCCCAGTAAGAAGCCCCACTTCCATGGTTGGTCCTTGCCACCACGATGGTCCCTTGGGTTTCACCAGGCCCTTTGGAGCAGGTTCCCAGATGTTCCCAAAAGCAGGAGCTGCAGAGACCAGTCCCTGCTGCTGCACTTCCACCACACCCGTCAGCCACGCTCCCCGCTGCCAGCCTGTGGGACAGGCCAGAGCGGTGCTAGTGCACCTTCCTTGCCCACAGGACAGGTTCCTGAGTCTTGGACACAACAGATCCTCTTCTCTGCTCTCCAGCAGTGCAGGGTCACGATGTGCAAACCAGGGCTGGCCCACCTGGACCATCCACACTATGCTGCCACGACGATCCTGCGATCCACTGGACTGCAGTCGGTGAGGGATTGCCCTCACAGAGCTGGTAAAGCTGTCAGGAGCAGCCCCCACACTTCCTCACCCTGCTGGGTGCCCGCTGGGATGTTCAGGTGGCCGCTCCCTTGTCCCCTGCCCTTGACTCCTGCCAGCGGCCAGCGGTGTGGGCTGGCCCGTACCTTTCAGCTCATCCTCATACACTTTGACCCCCTGCAGACAGTGGTTCTGGGGGAGCATGGTGGTGCTGGACAGGACCTTGGTCTCCCCAGTTACTCTGTCCTTCTCCACTGTGATCTCCACCGAGTACATGGCTGGGACACAAAGAGGACAGCGCGCGTTACAGCGGCCACGGCCCTCCCCGGCCCTTGCTCTGCGGCTGGCGGCGGGACGGCGCGTGGCGGTAGCGCTGTGGTGCTCAGCAGGGCTCAGCAGGGCTCAGCAGGACTCAGTGGTGCTCAGCAGGGCTCAGCGGTGCTCAGCAGGGCTCAGCGGTGTTAGCAAGGCGGCAGCGAGGAGCGGTGAATGGCAGAGGCGGGTGCGACATCCCCGGCACATCCCTCCTCCCCGGACCCGCGGGACCGTTGCCATCCTGGTGCTTCTGGCATCACCTTACCTCCACGGCTGCTGTGGTTCTCGGGCTGAGCCATGTCCATCTGTCCAGCCAGTGAGCAGTGCTGGCCATGGGGCCCAGGCTGGGAGCCAGGTTCGTGCTCACAGAGGTGCAATCCCCACCAAGGGTGCTGGCGCTGGGACAGCCCCTCTGCCCCCATATGGGATGGGTGATTCTTGGCATCTCTCCTTCCTGCCAGTCCCTGCCAGCAGCGGGGTCCCCTCAGCCCTGTGCATGGTGCTTAGCTCCAAGGATCCCAAAACAGGCTCTGCTCCATGCTGGTGCTGTGGTCTGGTCTGAGCCACTGCCCCAAACCAGAGCAAACCCCTCCAGCAGCAGAGGCGGCTGCAGCCCCCCCAGCTCAGGCAGCCTGGCCCCGTGTGCCCTGTAGCTCCCTGTGGCAGCAGCCCCAGGGCCTCGCACAGGGTCAGCCGTGCTGGCAGCCAACACTGCTGCCTCACCCCCGCACAGAGAAGCTGCAAACAGAGCAGGAAGGATGAAACTGGAGCAGGGACATGGAATGGGGCTGAGGTGGAGAGGCCCCGAGCCACGAACCAACCGTGGGGTGGAAGCAAAACCAAACCCTGTGATTGCAATGACGGATGTTCTCTGCCCTGGGCTTGGAAAGGCATCGAGCG
>NW_008240034.1:1150240-1151501 GCF_000691975.1 Corvus brachyrhynchos | reverse complement strand
GGAGGCGGGGGCGGTGCGGAGGGGAGGGGGAAGCAGCCTGGAAGGAGCGCTCCTCCCAGGGCAGTGGGCACCTACCCGCCTTCATCATGTCACTGCCTTCCACTGCCTTCATGGGGCTGCTGGAGACCCTCTTGTCAGCTGGAGATGGAGAGGAGAGACGACCCCCTGAGCCAAAACGATCGCCTGGTGTGCCCATGGGTCAGGCCCCAGGGAGGGCAGCGTGTACCCCTATGGCTGGTGCCTGGGATGGGCTCCCCCACCGCAGGACACCACTGCCCGGGAGGGGACTTGGGGACAGGGCTCTTGTCTGTCTCTCCCCACCCATCTGGCCCCAGCCTTAGGGCAGCAGGAGGGGATGGTTGGCGCTGAACCATGGCTGAAGGGAATCAGGATTCACCTACCCTTAACTGTGCCCAGGGGACTCTGCAAAACAGAAGGGAGAGGTTATAGAGTTGCTGGGACCCGCCACAGACCCGCTGCCTGCACACCCACCACCCATCCATCCCCACCAGGGCCAGGGACCCCGAGCCCACTGCTGGCAGCCCTGCCCATGGGCAGCAGCCGTGCCCACCTTCTGCGCGTTGGGGACAGCCTCAGCCTTCTCCTCCTTGGCTGCTGCCTCTGCCAGGTTCTCCTTGGTCGAAGCCACTGAGCTGCTGTTCTCCAGCGTCTCCAGCTCCTTCTCCAGCCTGCAGGGAGAGTCAGGGCTGAGAGGCCGAGGGGAGCGTGGGACAGGTAGCTGGGGTGCAGGCAGCCACAGCAGACCTGTGAACACAGGCCAGTGACAGTGTGGGGGAGAGGAGAAACACAAATTGTCCCCGGGCTCATGGGGTGCAGGGAGAGACAGGCTCTGGCATGGCTGTCACTGTCTCTCTGCAGGAGAAAACCCAACGGGCTCAGCACCAAGTGGATGGCAGAGACCACGCCGTGGGCACTGGGCAGGGGGACTGACCCCTGCACACTTGTGGTCCCTCACTTGGTGGCCAGAGCGAGGCTGCTCCATCATCGTTCTGCTCCCGCACGTGTCACCCAAAACCTGGTTGAGCTTTCCATGAGGGCAACCTCCTGTTTCCAGCCACAGCCTAGCAGCACAGCCCCACTGGGATGCAGCAGAAGTCCGGGGAGTCCCCATGCATTGGCGCGGCAGCAGCTGCCCCCGGCAGAGCTCCCCCGGGCTCCTCACACGGCGCCGGCGGAGGAATGCACCGCGCCATTAGCCGGACACACAGGCCCCTTCGTGCCTGACCCTTCTCTCTCCCGG
>NW_008240034.1:1149422-1149963 GCF_000691975.1 Corvus brachyrhynchos | reverse complement strand
TACCTGACGCAGAGGCAGAGCACAGCTGGGGATGTCCATGCTCAGAGGGGCCGCAGGGCTGGACAGGCTCTGGGTCTGGCTGCAGCCCCTGGACAAAAGCTGGCAAGAACCCAGCCAGGGTTCAGGGTCCAGGATGAGCCCTGGTAGCACCGTGGGGGCACCTCTTCTCTCAGCAGCTCCAAGCTCAGCATACCCTTGCCTTGTGCCCAGCACGTGGGATCCACCTGAATGTCAGCACCCGCCTGCCCAGGGGTCTCTGAAGGGACGCAGGTTCTCTCTAACTGCACCCCAACATCTGGCTCCACACCTGCCCCATTACCTCTGGATGGTTTCCTCCAGCTCCTTGGTCTTCACCTCATCCTCCTGCATCTGTTTCTTCATGGCCTCTTCCTCCTCGGAGGCAGAGGCTGGGGCCCCCTCCAGGAGCCATCTCTCCCGCAGAGCCTTGGACTGGGGAGCAGAAGGGGGTCACGGTCCTGCCCTCCCCAGCCGGGGGCTCCCCGGCGCAGAGGCAGCCCGGGGGGCCCGGGGGAACCTAACG
>NW_008240034.1:1147327-1148302 GCF_000691975.1 Corvus brachyrhynchos | reverse complement strand
TCGGCGAGGGGAGGGGATGGGCAGCGGGCAGGGCCGGGCAGGGAGGAGCGGGGCCAAGGGGCTGCCCTTGGGGACAGGGATTTGCGAGACCAGCCTTGGGAACACCCCACGGTATCACGTCCCTGCCCTCTCCGGGACAAACTGAGGCACTGAGGGCATAGGGAAATTGGGGCAGAGCCTGGGCTCTGTTCACCATCTCAAAATGTCACCTTCCCCTCGGCCGGCCCCACTGAGCGAGCTGCCAGCGCGGGGGGAAAGAGCCCCCGCGGCCTCTACCTCGTCCGCCCCCCCTCCGCCACCCGTCCTGGGGCTGCTCCAGATCATTTCAGCAGAGTCAGACCCAGCCCGGACGCGTCACCCGGCGCTTTCTCCTCTGGTCCAGAACAATTTGCCCTTTGTGCGGCCGAGATCGGCCGGTTGCCGGCTGGGCTGGGCTGGGCAGTGGGGCTGCCGTGGGGCAGGGGTGGGCAGGGGAGCTGCCATGGGACAGCCGTGGCTTCAACCAACCCTGTGCCCTGCTCTGTGCTGGGAGCGGTTGCTCAGCGCAGCCCCCGACTGCTCGCTAATTTATGTAATTACTAGTGCCCATGACAGGCATGGCTGGATAGCACCCTCCTCCGCCCTTCCTGGGGAAGGGGGGGGGGGGGAGAATCATCACTCATTTCCCTCACTTGGGGCTCATCAAGGCGCTGCTTCGTTAATTAAACCTCCCAGCTGCCTGTTGCTTGCTCTGTCCCTGTTTCAACCATGCAGCCAAGCCGTGCCGGCTCTGACACCCCAGGAAGAGCCCCCACAGGGACACACTGGCACAGGCCATTCTGAGTCCTCATTCAGCTGCTGGGGACCCCCGGTCTGGGGCTGAGCACCTGCACCAGCTCGCCTGCACCTGCACCCTCCTCCCTGCTGGTGTCTGCCCCATGTGCTGCAGGTGATGGCTTGGGGATGTGGGGACACTGGCCTGAGCAGGGACTCACC
>NW_008240034.1:1146459-1147302 GCF_000691975.1 Corvus brachyrhynchos | reverse complement strand
CACGACCCTGCAGAGAGCAGAGAGTAGCAGTGAGGGGTGACACCAGCAGCAGGTGACTGGGACAGCATGCAACCAGCAAACCAGACTCTGTGGCACACAGACAAAGGTTGAGCCCTTCCCTTCCACCGGCCGTTTCCTCCATGCTACCCTTGAGCCAAGTACCCCTCACCTGCATGGCTCCTCCAGGCACCCCTTGGCCCCTGTCCTTCCCAAATCCCCCGGGACAGGCGCCTTGCCCAGCACCTGGAGGACTCATCTCATCCGGACCCACTCCTGCCATGGCGCAGATGGAAACCGTGACCACGGAGGGGCTGGAGCGGGACGCTTCTGGCCGCCCCTGCGTTCCAATCTGGCTCACGCTTTCCATTCCAAGCCCGTTCTTGGCTGCTGACACCTTTCCCGGACAGTGACCTTTGCGGGCTGCACACACAGGCACACGCACGCACATGTGCACAGACACACTCAGACACACACATGACAACAGGCTCTGCTCCCGATGGCATCCGTGTTCCAGGCCCAGCACCTGCCTCTGCAGCACGGGCTGCCACAGCCGTGCCAGGGATGCTGTCCCCCCCGCCTCTCTGGCCCCGTACAGCTCTGCCAGGTGCACCCAGCCCTGGAGTGCTGCAAGGAGGGGTCGTCCCCCATCCCCGCAGCCACCTGCCCATGTACCCGCCTTCCTGTGTCCCCGTGGTGTGGTGACCCGGGCCAGTCCAACCAGCAGCACAGCCCCCGGGGCCTGGCAAGAGCCCCCGCGCCACGGAGCACCAGGTGCAGGTTCAGTGCCGGGAGCCGCAGCGGGGCTGGGGGGGCTGGGGGGGACGGGTGGGACCAGGAGGGTCC
>NW_008240034.1:1144493-1146418 GCF_000691975.1 Corvus brachyrhynchos | reverse complement strand
GCAAGTGCTTAAGCTGTGGCAGTAATTAGGGTGGGAGGCACTGAGGTATTGTCAGGCGATGGATCATCTCCACTTGCTTCCTAGCAAGGGACAGAGAGGTGGACTCCGCGCTCCCAGGAAGGGAGTTTGCTGAAGATGGTTTTACACACAGGGTGGGCTTGGAGTGGTGAGCCCCACGCATGACACCCTGGGCTCTGATCTCACATACCAGCCACATGTGTGTGCCCTCACACGGGCTTTGCCACAACTCAAACGGGCTCTGCAGGGTGAGAGGAGCCCCTGCCCCCGCCCGCTCCCTCCTCGAAGCCAGCAATTAACTGGGAGCTGCTCAGAGCTGCCGTCCTCCCCTCACCCCACACCCTGGGGATCCCTGTGATGCGCAAAATCCAGGCCAGGAAAACAAACCGGGAAGGTGTCGCTTTTGTGGTGGTTATTTTCGTGCTGTTTGCAGCGACGCTGTGACTGTTCCACTGGCGCAGGCGCACGGCACCACTCGCACGCCCGCGTGTCCTGTGTGTCCCTCACCAGCCCCACAGATCCAGGGCTGCCTTTCATCGTGGGCTCCCTCCTGGCGTGGGGCCACAGGTCCCCTCAGTCCAGCCCTTGGCACCCCACACTTGCAGGGTGTTGAACTGGGCCCTGTTTCTCTCTCGGATCTTGCTCTGTTCCATGGATCCAAACTTTTACAGCATTCCTGAAACATTCTGTTCTGCTTTTCCTCCCTCCTCCATCCTCTTTATTTTCCATTATTTGCTACAGTCTCCACATTCCCAGGTCAGACGCCAGGAATCTTCCTGGCCCAGGGAGAGACGCAAAACAGGCTGGATGCCCCTTGCTGCAGTCTCCCAGCCTGCTCAGCCCCTGCCCTGGGGGCTCTGATCCATCGAGGGGGCCTGAGCAGGGATCACCCCAGCACCCCCAGTCCCTGCCTGTTGGGACCAGACACTGAGGTAGAGGCAGAGGGTCCCACACTCCCCAACAGCCCCAGCCTGCCTGCCATGACCTGTCTCTGGGGGTCGGTGTGATGGGGCCCCGCTGCCGCCGGCCCCGGTGACTGATGGAGGCGGTTCCCTGGCAATGGTTCCCTGGCAACAGCGCCATGGCAACGGCGCTATGGCAACGGGCGAGTGCCGAGGGGATGTGGGGGGATACTTGTGGTGGCAGAGGGACCAAGGGGCCCCCCGGGGCTGGGACGCCGCTCCTCAGGCCTGGCACCCCGGCAGCACTGGCGGGCCAAAGCCGTGGCATCACTGGGGCCTCCTTAGGGGGTTCTGGTGCTCCCAAACCATCCTGGGTGCCAGGAAGGGTGGGAAGGTGATCCTGGGGCTGCTGAGCTCCTCAGGAACCACCAGCCCAGACAAGGAGCAGGGAGAAGGAGCAGGGACATGGGGGATGATGCCCTGGGAGCTCCCAGCAGCAGTCCCCAGCGCCGAGGCTGGACCCACACACACACGTGAGCGCACACGCGCCCGTGCACGCGCCCACGCTCTCCCTTGGCTCTCCAGCTCTTTCCAGCCCTGCTGATGCTGCCGTTTCCCACCATCACAAGGGAAGCCCGTGACCTTTTGTCTCCTCCCGCCTGACATGAAACAATAATGTTTATTTGCCTTCCTCTGTTTTTTCCCATTAGCTCATCCAAATGTGCGAAGAGCCGTTTCAAGCTGCTCCTCTGCCCTCCTGACCTCCGCTCCCTCCCCACCCGCTCAGCTCCAAGCTGGGGGAATGCAGGAGAGCGCCCTGCATGGGCACCACCCCTGCACAGGCCCCGGGTCTGTGGTAAAGGCGGCAGTGGAGGGATCAGCACTGATTTACAGCACCGTTCCCATGCCAGGAGCCGGGCCCCTCGGCCGGGCCCGGAGAGACGCGGCCGTGGGGAGGCTGCAAAGCTCTGTCACAAAGCCACGAACAGCGGGGCCGGGATCGAA
>NW_008240034.1:1141170-1144339 GCF_000691975.1 Corvus brachyrhynchos | reverse complement strand
AGCCCCCATCCCACTCCCTCCCACTCCTTCCCGTGCTCCCACTGCCTGCGCAGCCCGAGCCATCGCCGCTGTCCGGGGAGGGGACAGGGACGGAGGGAGGCGGGGGGAGGAGATGGCAGCCCCAGGCTACCGAAAACGCAGATGCATTAGAGCAAGCGGAGCTGCCTGATTGATTCTTCGGGCTGAGACGTGGGCTGGGAGTGCCAGGAGAAAATGGATCCCATGAATATTTGATGAACGGAGGCTTGGGGAGGGAGTTTGATTGGAAAATTACAGATCTTTCAAACAATGGTTCAAGTGCCCTCCAAACACTTGGGTTTCCAGCTCCCTTCCAGTTAGAGGAGCAAGGCTTCACCAGGAAACTCCCCCCACGATTCATGAATGAGAGTGGAGCTGGCCGCTCCCCACACCCGGCAGCACCAGCTGGCCAGGATGGGCAGTCCTAGCGCTGGCCAGGATGCGGCACCTGTCTCCTGTCACCAGCCATCGCTGGGTTCCTGTTCTTGCGTGGCAGCGTGGTTTTCCACAGCAATGCCATGAACACAGGCACACATGATGTTCCAAGGAGCCAGCAGGAACATGGATCCTGGCACAGGCACCCCTGTGAGCCCTGACACTCACAGGGAGCTCAGTCCTCGGCACCAAGCCCAGGGGCTGGGCCCAACCCACATCCAGCCACGCTCCACCAGGAAACACCTGTCTGGAGCAGGATCCACCCGGCTCCTCTCCCTCCTCCAGGCTCATCCTTGCCCCTGACGGTGGCTCCTGTCTGGGACCTGGGGGCTGCTTGTCTCCGGATGGAGTGAAGAGACTCAGGAATCTGGGCTGTGCCTCCAGCCCCAGTCCTGGCGCCTCCACTCAACCCTGTCCCAGGGCACAGCACCTCCTCAGCTTTCCTCTGGCACCTCCACTGCTGGAGCACCGGCACGGCTCCCAGCACAGCTCCCGGCACAGCGACAGCCACATGAACCCTTCATGAACATGAAGGGAAAGGGGCTGTTTCTGGCCAGGAAGCAGGAACACTGACACCGGCGGCTTCCCAGGAAACCTGCCCCAGTTCCTGCCAGCAAGGCAGGTCCAGCTGAGAGGCCCCGTCTTGCAGCTGAACTCTGAACCCCCATGATCTGCCAGCCCCAGGCAGGGCTGGGTGCTGTTGTGGGGCCATCTCTGGTGGAGATTTATGGCCTCCTCTAGGACAGCTGGGAAGGGTGACAGTGCCGTTCCTCTGGCTGCACACAGGGACAGGACAGACCTGACCCCTTCTGGCTCCCTGCACGTGGCCAGGAGGCAGCGGGGTCTGGCCTGGGTTTCACTTCTCCCTGGATGCCAGCAGAGAGCAGGGTCTTGAGTCCTTTCCCAAAGGACGCACGGGTTATTTCTCAGGTAGAAATCTCCCTCCTTCCCCTGGGTGC
Organism: Corvus brachyrhynchos; assembly: GCF_000691975.1. Lineage (NCBI taxonomy): Eukaryota > Metazoa > Chordata > Aves > Passeriformes > Corvidae > Corvus > Corvus brachyrhynchos. The sequence goes on along the minus strand of NW_008240034.1, from coordinate 1,142,927 downwards.
AAATGTCAGCTTCGGATCAGGGTTGGGAAGGCAGGACCAGGAGAGCCCTCTCTCCAAGGAGACCCTCAAAGCCAAGGGGAGAGCAGCAACTGAGACAAACCACCAGAGCAGCCAGATGTGAGATGCAGGATCTCCAGCTGCTCATGAACACTTGACAGCAGTGGGAGCAGAGGGCACACGAGCAGCTCCAGTGGGACCAGCCCAGCCTTTACCAGAGTTGGAAAGTTTCTGCCAAACCCCCCTGGGCACCAGTGGATTGTGGCAGCCAGGACCCTCCTCCAACTACAGCTGGTGCCAAGGAAAAACGGGAGCCAAGGCAAAGGCAGCAGTGCCCGCCCCAACACCCGTTGGCTGCCGGGCCAACAGCAGGGCAGCACCTCGCCATGTCCCCAGCTGTCCTGGGACCCTCCTAATCCTCCAGCCCCACGGCCAGGCTCTGGAGCTGAGTGGCTGGGGGGGTTGTGTTGTTTTGCATTGTGGCTGTGCCCCTCACCCGGGGTCACTCGCGGAGTTTCACTCAAAAGAAAGAGACATGGGCAGGTCCAGTGTATGGAGCGGGCAGGGGAAAGCCTTTGCACCACTCCACGGGTGCAAATGAGGTGCTGGGAGGGTCGGTTCAGAGCGGGGTGAAGGGCAGCGTGTGGAGCACAAGGGCAGGAGCCACCATCCTGTCTGGCACCATCCCCCACCTCCACCCCAGCCCTGGATGCCTCAGGAGAGCCCGAGTCCAGCCCGGCAGCTCCTCACCCCCTCCCCAGGGCACGTCACACCCCTCGGCTCTGCCTTTCCCCTCGCTGCTGCCTTTTGGCAAATCACGCACGTTTTCCTCCCCAAAGAGGCTCTTTCCTGCAGGGACTGAGGAGCCGTGGAGCTGCCCAAAGTCGTGGCCCTGCTTTGGCCAGCTCTCCAGCCCCTCCAGCAGCACAGGGAGCACTCTGCCTCCTCAGTCCCGCAGCTGCTGCACCCCAATCTCCAAAACATCCCCACATCCCCACTGGTGCCCCCAGCTCAGTTCCAGCCCCAAATCAGCCAGAGCCCACCCTGGCCCCAGGACACCCCCACCCCTTGCCAGTGCCCCATGGCTTCTTGGGGCTCCCAGGTGGGAGACAGGCAGTGGCGAGAGGGACCTGTTGAGCACGCGTTGTCTCGGTAGCCAGTGGTAAGTGGATCAGTGCAAGGTGAGGAGCAGAGGGTGGCTGACCCCGAGCTGGCTGGGTGCCCTAGGAACCCCCAGTGCCAAACCCAGGCGGTGCTGGGGTGTTCGCCACGGTGGGGATCAGAGCCACGGGTGGGAAGGAAAGGCCTGGGTGAGACAGGGCCAGCACTGGCTTGAGTACCTCGAGCAGCCACCCAGCCCTATGCCCTCCTGGCACCAGCTGCTGGTGTCCCTGAGGGGCAAAACCAGCACACGGGTAGGACAGTCTCTGACCACAAGCCCCTAGTGGCCTCTGCCTGCTCCGTCCTTCCCCCACCCGCCCGGCTCCAAGCTCCCAGCGACCGGGCAGGGCCCCACCGCAACACACAAAGGATGAGGCCGGGGTCGGAGAGTGTCCATCTGTCCAGACTTCTCCGGTGGGACCCGGCTCATGAGGATCCCCCGGCCACAGCCGGGTCCCTGGGCAGGGGCTGGGAGTGCAGTGCAGGGAGGGGTCCGCAGCTCTTGCCACCCACTCACCCCACCACACGCAGCAGCAACAACAGGTTCAAAACACAAAAATAAACGCCCTCCCCACCCCCCCCTTCCTGCACCGCTCCCA
>NW_008240034.1:1138855-1140124 GCF_000691975.1 Corvus brachyrhynchos | reverse complement strand
TCCACGCTGCCCCACTCCAGGAACCACCGACTCTTTGCTCTCCCCTTTCCGCTCCCCCATTTCCCAACCCAACCGCCACAATGGGAAAACTGCCACAGGAAGCCCTAAGCCACCCTCCGTTGGGAAATCTGTCCGCTGCCGGGCAAGAGCTCTGCACTTGGCTCCAGAGCAAGCCTGGCCCTGCCGTGGGGGTCAGCATGTTCCCCCACTCCCATGCTCCTCACCCCTTGCACCCCTTTTTGCGCTCCAGGTTGGTGCAGAACAGAGGGAGGAAACTGCCCCTCTGCCCACAGCACCATCCCAGAGCCAGTGGGGCTCTGGAGGGGCTGAAAGAGGCCTTGGATGGGAGCACAGCACAGTCCCTGCGTTATCCACGGCAGTCCCGGGGACACTGTCATGTCTGGGAGATGTCCTGGGGCCCCGCTGCTGCCACCTCCCTGCGGAGAGGGGTTTCATCCCACTTAGCTTAAGGCACAAGAGGAGTCAGGGCCGAGAAGCTGCTCCGCTCCCCATCCCCCACCCCGGGGGAAGCAGCACGGAGCTGCCAGGGCCCCCCATCCCCCGAATTGCACAAAGCAGCAACATCCTGAGAGGAGGAAGCAGGAGGGAATTACCCGCCCACATCCCAAGGCTCAGCCCCCGGAGGGATTTAAGCACCCCCACCCCGAGCAGCCCCAGCAGCGGTGGCAGTGGCCAGCTCTGTGCCACCATGGTCACAGCTGGGCTCTTCATCCTCAGCCTGGGAGGCTCCATCCTGCTCCCAGCTCTGGCCCCGGCAGGTAATGGGACAGCTGGGGTGCTAGGGCAGGCTCCCAGGGTGGGAGATAGGAACCCTGGACTCCCCCATGGTACAGGGGAGGCCAACGATCACCTGCACCCCCCCAGGCACCCAGGGGAGCCAGATCATCGGGGGAAAGGCGGCAGTGCCCCATTCCCGCCCCTTCATCGCCTCCATCCAGATGGACGGGCAGCACGTCTGCGGGGGCTTCCTGGTGTGGCCCAAGTGGGTGATGACAGCTGCCCACTGCCTCATTCCCAGGTGAGCCTTGTCCCCACGTGGGACATGTGCCCCCCTGGACATGGTGCGGCCCCTTAGCACCAATAACCCCATCCCAAGGGGTTAAGCTGCCCCCTCCCACCTGTGCCCCCGTGAGTCCCCCAGCCATCCCGCCCTCCCCGATGGCCACAGCAGCGCCCTCTCAGCACCCCCCTGGCTGCAGGCACAGCCCCTCGGTGCGTGTGGTGTTGGGAGCCCACCGGCTGCCGGAG
>NW_008240034.1:1138375-1138715 GCF_000691975.1 Corvus brachyrhynchos | reverse complement strand
GAGGCATCCCAGCAGGTCTTCAGAGTGGCCGAGTCCATCGCCCACCCACTCTACAACCTCCGTGCCGTGGACACCGCCATCCGCCTGCTCCGGGTGAGTCTGCACCGGGCACCCAGCAGCCGGGCAGAGGGATATCCCACAGCCCTGGGGTGCGAGAGGGAGGTGGGGTGTCCCACAACCCTGGGGCACCGGGAAGGAGGTGGGGCGTCCACGGCCCCGGGAGCACCGAGAGGGAGGTTGGGTGCCCCACGGCCCCAGGGCACCGGGAGGAGGTGGGGTGCCCCACGAGGGGCCGAGCCGACACTAGATGTCAGTGCTTCTCCGGAGAAGCAGGACGGCG
>NW_008240034.1:1137128-1138272 GCF_000691975.1 Corvus brachyrhynchos | reverse complement strand
GGGACCCAGCCTCTGAAGAGGGAAGAGCAGGGCTGGGGGGTGTCAGCAGGAGCAGTGAGCTGGGATGCGAGGGAGAACCAGGCAGGAGCAGCTGGGGGGCTCTGCCCCAGCAGCAAAGCCACCCCCACCCTCGCTGCCCACCCAGCTGAACAGGTCGGCCACGCTGAACGAGTTCGTGAAGCGGATCCGCCTGCCCTCACCACACATCGACCTGAAGCCTGGCACTGTCTGCTACGTGATGGGCTGGGGGGACACCTCCAACTTTGGAGACCAGCCCACCGAGCTGATGGAGACCAACACCACCATTGTCAAGCGGAGCCTCTGCCGGACGCTGTGGAGGGGCAAAGTCTCGGCCAACATGCTGTGCGGGGCCAGCCGCAACACCACGCTGCAGGGCGTCTGCGCCGTGAGTGCACCCCTGGCCCCGTCCCCCACGCTGGCCCCCACTGGGAGACCCTCAGTTCTCCCTCCCACCCCCTCATTTTGCAGGGTGACTCCGGGGGACCCCTGGTCTTCAAGAAAAAGGTTTATGGCATCGTCTCATTCTCTGGGGAGAGATGTGGGGACCGCCGCTTCCCTGACATCTACACCAAGATCTCCAACTACATTGACTGGGTGCATCACATTGTGCGAGGGTCCCGCCATCGGAAGGGGTGGCTGAAGCCCTAGCGTTGCTGGGAGGGAGTCCGGGGGGCAGGCAGGCTGTGGGAAGAGGGGCCGAGACGTCTCATGGGAGGGGAGAAGAGGGCTAGAACTTCCACGTCCTCCAGCTCTGGCAGGGCTGGGAGCTGATGCTCCGGGTTCCTTGACCCAGATCAGGGCAGGAGCCCCCCTCTGCCCATTGTCCCCCCTAAGCTGCACCAGAAGCCCCTCGTTCATCCTCTCACAGTGGCGACGTTTACCTTCCTCAATAAACCCTCAGTCCCCATCCCACTGCTCCCCCTCTGTTTTGGTCCCCCTGACTTGTCCTGGGCACGGGTGGGTGGAGCAGGGAGTACAGGAGGAAGGAAGGGAGTGCAGCCTCCACCCAGGACCAGGCCCTGCCCCAGAGGAGCCAGGATCTGCATCCAGGTGCTGCCACCCCAGCAGCATCCCCAGCTGCCTTCCCGCCGGGGTGTGGCTCCCCCTCCCCGCCCCCCCCCGC
>NW_008240034.1:1134076-1136179 GCF_000691975.1 Corvus brachyrhynchos | reverse complement strand
GGGCCAAGCGGCCGGCGGCCGCCCGGGAAACATCCCGCATCGGGACCCAATTACCTGCAGGAATTGTTTTGTGAAATACCAAACCCTCATGGCACGGCCCGAGATTGGGAACAGATTTATCTGCGTCGCGGGTTGCTCTTCCCCGCTCTCCCCTTCCCTCCCACCGCACAGAGCAGCCTCGGAAAACCCCAGCATGCAGCTCGAGCAGATGGGATGCGGCTCCTCGTGGCTGCGGGGGGCTCCCCACATCCCCAGACCCTGGTGTGGATGCACAGCCCCAAGGAGGAAAATTTTTCCTGCTGCCCCAGAACCTGCCCAACAAAACCGGACATGCACCACTGTTTATTCTGGTTTTTAATTATAATCCAAATCATAACACAGCCGTAAAATGCCCCAACAATATGGAAGAGGGAATGTGGATGTTCCCAAAGTGTCTGCCTTGGGGGTCAGAACCCAATCATACAAAAATAGAAAATAAGGTATTTTTACATATAATATATATATGATATTTATATAAAGTCAAGAGCTTTTTGGTGTCAGAGCTGAGCTGGTATTTACACAGGTGACAACAGAAGAAATGAGAGAAGGAGTAAAAATAAATACAGGTGTGGGCAGAGCAGGGGGTGTGGGGCCGCACAGCCGCGGTGAGGGGTCCTCGGGGGGGATGGACAGGGCCAGCTCCCCCCACAGCCTGGGCTGTGCCCAAAGCTGTTCTGGCAGGCAGGGATTAGGAGGGCTGGGGGCAGCTGCCCCAGACGATGGGCTCTGGGTAGGGGGACAGTTGTGCCCCCCAGCCAGGGCTGCCACTGCAGCCCTCTGAGCACTGGCGTCGCCTCTGAAGATGGTGGGAGCCTGGTCTGAGTGGGCCTAGGAAAACCTAAACTGAAATCCATTTGAACACACACATGCTGAAACTTTAGGAGACAATAACATACATATATTTTTTTAATATATATAAAAATATATATCTATCTCTCTCCAATCTGATGCAGCGTGCGCTGCCTTTCCTGCCGCTGGCAGCTGGGGCCGAGCCCCTCAGGGAAGGCGAAAGCGCAGATTCCCTCTAGACCTCGAGGTCCTGGCCAGAAACGTCAGCAGAGTACCGAGAATTAATCCAAAAATAAATAGGCCCAGGGCTGCCGGCCAAGGACACGTGGGGGGGGCCCACGGACACCCCTCCGCTCCGCGCCAGCAGCAAGGAAGGGCACCGGCCAGCGGAGAGCTCTGCCGGGCACCGGAGCATCCCAGGGCAGCATGGCCTTGCTGCGGCCACGAGCCCCCTCCCCTGCTCCCTGGCCAGCAGGATGGGAATGGAACCCCCTGCGACTGCTTAACATACACAGGGATAAATAAGGATCTTTTTATCTTAATAAATATCAGGTATATGGTTTGTACAATATACACATAATGCCCCTGTCTCCCGGCTCCGGCTCGGCCGAGGGACGATTCACACATAGTTCTCCTCCACGCTGTCCGTCTCTGCGGAGAATTTGGCCGCAGCTGGAAACAGAGAGAAGTGGTGAGGGGGGTGTGAGGGCCAAGCAGGCACTGGGGGTCGGTGCCCGCTGCCCCCTGCCCTGCCCTGCTCACCTGAGCAGCTCCCGTAGTGGCGCACGCCGATGGAGCGGCCGCGGTGGCAGGTGGCTCGCCGCAGGTGGCACGCCGAGGGGTAGGTGACGTTGTTGTTGCCGCACAGGGCATGGTCCAGGCTGGTGGGCTCGGGGCAGGGGGCCGTCCGGCACATCACGCAGTGGGCGCTGCCCGTCTGGTCCACCACGCAGGTGTGGGTGCCGGGACACACCACGCTGGAGCAGGACTCTGCAGGGAAGCACAGCGTTGGAGTGACCCCAGGAACAGCCACCCCCTTCCCACGGCTCCTTCAGAACCCCAGGGAGGCTTCGGGCATCATCCCAGGGAAACCCAGTCCCTTCCCACCTTTTCCTACCAGGGGACAGAGCAGAGCTAGGGACCGGAGGGTCCTGATGTCCCCCATGGGTGCTGTTCCCAAGGTCAGGGGCTGGCAGGGGTCGGCATCCTGAGCACAAGGGAGCTCATGACCTTGAGCCCTTGGGCTCGGCCCTGGCCCGAGCTTTGCCGCGCGGG
>NW_008240034.1:1128844-1133824 GCF_000691975.1 Corvus brachyrhynchos | reverse complement strand
TCCCTGATGGATTGGAAGACTTGGCATCTGCAGCTCCCAACTCCCATTTCTTGCCCCATGTTTTCCTGCGCAGTCCAGAGCAAAGCCTTCCAGAAAGGAGGGCTGGAAAAATAACCATAATCCTTCTGACAGCTCTTGGCAGGGCTGGGAGGATCGCTGCACTCTTTACAAAAGAGGAAAAAAAGGGGCTTGACGTTTGTAAATGACATTTTAGGGACTGTTACTGCTCAGCCCGCAGCAAGACCAAACCCCATTGCACCAACAAGCTGCAGTGTCCCCTCAAAGGGCACTGAGACCCATGTCCTGCAGGGCCCTGCACCAGGACAGAGCTTCCCTCCTTGTCCCACAGGGAATGGGGACAGGACAGGGACAGGATGGGGGTGGGACGCAGTGGGGTAGGGGCACGACTGCACCTTACTTTTGCATTTGCCCTGGTACATCACTTCGAGGTCGGGGTGGTCTCTGCACTTGGCCGTCAGCAGGTCACACTCGTCCCGGTAGGTGTAGCCATCGGAGCCACAGACCTGCAGCTTGCGGGGCAGGCTGGAGCAGTCGGGGGCACAGGCACACTGGGGACGCCCGTGCTTCATCTTGCAGACCTTGTCGGGGCCGCACACCACCCCCTCGCAGCTCTCTGGGGACAGAGGGCAGCAGCACATGAGGACGTGGCCCTGGCTGCCCCCCACCAGGGAAGGGTCCGTCCTGCCCAGCCCCACGGTGTGACACCAAGTGGGACAGCACTGCCCTTGTGGTCCCAAGCACCCCCCGGGTCACAGCACGTGTGCTGACGCCGAGCTGGCCCAGCAGCATCTGGATCTGCTCAGCTCCTCCAAGGAGCAGGTCGTTGGCTGCGACTCCACGCAATCCTCCAGTGCTCACCCCAGCCGGAGCCCCGGCTCTGCTCAGCACCAGCTCGCTCACTCCTTCCCATCTATTTATTCTTTGGAAGGAGACATTTCTTTTTCTTGTGCAATGGAAAAATCTATCTCTACAAGGCCTCAGTTCCACCAGAAGTAGCCGGGAACTTCGCGAGTTGTCCGGGCGATCGGGAATGCCGCTCCCAGCAGACAATGCCCGGCCCTGTCTCTCTCCGTGACTGGAACACAAGAGCGGGAGGCAGCAGCCAGCGCCGGTCCCCAGACAGGCAGATGCTTTGTCCCCCCGGGTCACCTCCCGGCCAGCGCGGGGGCCAGGTTCAGGGGGTCCTGCCAGTGCCCCAGGACCGTGCCCACGCCGGCAGGGATGGAGAGGGGCTGCCAGCTCCAAGCAGGGGCCCATCCTGGTGTCCAGGGACCCAGACACTGGTGCCTCTGCAGGGAGAGGCAAAGGGGTCAGCAGCAGGGATGGGAGGCTCTGGCTGGGGCAGCTGGACTCCCCTTTGCCTCCCAAAGCACACACATCCCTCATCCCAAAAGGACCCAATGCCCCCACAGCTCCCAGGACAGAGGCACTGCTGGGACCCATCAGCAGCCACGAAGAGAAGCGCAGGGCAGGACCAAAAGGCTTCCCAAGATGGGGATTCACCCCCAGCAGGAAGGATCCCAGCAGACAGGGTGTGTGCTGGGAGCTCTGGGAGGCACGGAGGGGGATTTCCCTGTGGGAGGTGGGCCACCTTAGGAGACATGGAGGAGGGGGAAGGGGAGAAAGAGAAAGAGGAGGAGGATGAGGAGAAGAAGGAGAAGGAGGAAGGGGAAATTCCCTGTCTGCTTGGCTCAGCTGTCCCTGGGGGAAATTCCCTGCTGGGAAACACTTTCCCATTTTGCTCCCTGATTTCCATAGCTGGGGCCTGTCTCAGGGAAGAGAAGACTGAGACTGGGGGACCCCAGGACAGAGGGGGACAGCTCCATGTCCCAGAGCTGCCAGAGCAAACGAGACCCTCATCACCCTCCACTCTGAGATGTTGCCAGCAGAGCAGAGTCCGATCATCCAGACTATCCCAGCAAGGGATAGTTGGAGCAGTTGGAGAATCCGCCCGTGACCCCAACCCTGCAGCCTGGCTTCCCCCTGCACTGGGTCCTTGGGGGGGACACCGTGTCCCCAGCAGCTGCAGCCAGGAATTCCACCTCCCCCCAGAGACCCATTTGCAGAGCCCCCAGGGTCCGGCCAGCACCATCCCTGGCTGCCCCGGCTGCAGCCCACTTTATCCTGGAGTAACCTCTCCCAGCCTCACAGGCCCAGGGAGTGGGAGCACAGCTCCTCTTATCCGCCCTCTTCCAAGGCCTCTGGAGCCTGGTGAGGAGCAGCACCAGCTCCATCTGGATGGGACAGGCAGGGGCTGGCTGCGGGTGGGGGGTTGTGGTGCACGTGCTGGCCAGGCTCTCTAGCGGTTTCCTCAAAGATCCTGCTGCCAGACACCAAAAAACCCCAGGAAACGCAGCCCCCACCATGGTCTGTGGCCAATAGCAGCCCCCACTGTGTCCCCCAGCCTCCCGACAGAGATAAGTGAGGTGGGTGCAGACTCCTGGTTGAGGGCTGCCCGTCCCCACTGCACTTTGCCTCCAGCACAGGGGAGCCCCTGGAGAGGGTCCCAGTGCTCCCAGCTCCTTCCAAGCAGTGATGGGGCCAGGGCCAGGATCTCGCTCAGCTTTTGGCTGGTGCAGAGTGCAACCCCAAGCTGCAGCAGGACGGGCCTGAGGAGCTGCCATTGTGGCAGTGCTGAGGGGTGCAGGGCACTGGGGGAAGTGGTTTTGTTAAAAACCTTTTCCCCTTTAAGCAAATAACAACATGACCTTCCAAAGCCCTGCTCCTGCCTCCTGCGGGCAGCAGGTCCTTGAGCGTGTTCTCACACAGCCACGCAAGTGCTGGAGGATCCGCAGCTCTGGCACACGCCAAAACATCTGGCGGGGCTGGAACTCACAGCTGGAGAGTTTCCACTTCTGGAACTGCCCGTTACATAAAGCCATTTCACACACGCGCTGGGAGGAGCGAGGGGCAACGGAGGGGAAGAAATAGATCTTTTTTTCCTTAGAAAAACCTGATGAAGTTTCCTTCTGAGCAGCCGTGGTGAGGGCAGGGGAGGGAGGCCCCAGCGCAGAGGGGTTAACTTGGGAACAGCCAGCCCCAGATCCTCTCCCTGCACTTGGCTGCCCAGCAGAGACCTGGGTCATGCATCCCACTCCCCTGGGAGAGCAACTAAAATACACTCAAAACGACAGCAGCCGGGGGACACAGGCTGTCCCGCCAGCCCTGATCCACAGCAGCATCCGTCCAGGAGCTGCAGCAGCGGGAGCATGGGGTCAGCAGTCCCCAGGGTCCCTGTGCTGTCCCAGACCAACAAGGAGAGCCCCGTCTGGTGAGGGGCAGCCCAGCTCTGTGCTGCTGCATCAGCCGGAGCTGCAGACTCTTAAGTATTGCCCCTAGGGCTCCACACATTCTCCCTGGGCAGAGCTCGGCCCTACAACAGCTCCTCACCCCCCCCAGCCCGCTCACCTTTGCAGGGGTGGCAGGTCACCAGCCCCAGGAAGCCCAGCAGGCTGATCTTGTTGCCTGGGTAGGTGTAGTTAGACCAGGCCACGTCCACGTTGCCGTTGGCACAGCATTCCTCCCACGTCACGCCTGTCTTCAGGATCATGGTGCACTTGGCCTCCTTCCCCTGTTGCAGCCAGCAGATTCCACCTGCGGAGAGGGCAGAGGGTGAGGGATCCCTGCTGTGCCAGAGCCCCTGTGAAGGGCAGTGAGATCCTGGCCGTGGCTGGACCACCTTGGGGCAGAGGCACAGGGATCACTCCAGTGCCTGGGATGAGTTGAGGAACCTAGAGGTGCTCTGTGCTGGCTTCTGTGGCACAAGAGCTGTCCCAGAGCAGGCACCTCCAAGGGTCCCTGGCATGGCAACTCAGTGCCCCCATGGCCACCCCAATGCCTGCGACCTGCTGCCAGCCCTCTTCTGCCAACAGGCTCCAAATCCAGCACTTGGACCACAGGGAGGGACCAGCTATCCCAGCACTCCCCGTGATGCTCTGGGAGATGCCCAGCCTGCCAACCAGGATCTGGGCTTGCAGCTTGCCTCCCCCTTGCCCTGCTCTGCCTGCATCTCTGCCCAAATTCTGCCTGGCCCCACAGAGAGGGGGTCCCAGCCCAGGGCAGCAGACAGAGTGAGGCTAGTGGGTGGCTGCCGTGAGGGCTGGATCTCCTGGCATGTGCCAGTGGCCCCACGGAGGGATGGAATTTTTCCCTGACACGGGAGCCCGACACCCACGGCCTCTGCAAGGAGCATCTGAGCCAGCAGCTGGAGCACAGGGCACTTGCCCCAGCCCTTGGGTCTGGGCCAGACCCGCGGCACCGGATCCCTCTGACTCAAAAGCCTGTTTGTTCCGTGACCCACCAGCAAATCAGTTAGATGATTTTTTTTTTTTTTGTGAGTGATTTCTTTACAATTTCTGCCTCTGCAAACCAGCCTCTTGTGACGCTTATTTGGGTTCGAGCTCTCATTAGCTGTGCTTGAGGTTTGCTAAACGGCGAAAGATGGAAGGGAGGGATGGGGGCAGGGACGGGTCTTGCGCTGCCAGGCGGGAGTCGTTCCCCTCCTAAGCAGGATTCACCCTGCTCCAAAGCGGAGCCCGCCCCCGCCCTAGACCCCCTGTGCCCCCCTCTTTCCCCACGCACAGGATTTTGGTTCGGTCACAAGCACACGGGGCTCCCAGCCCGTGGATGGAGCAAACCCGCGGGCTGCGGGAAGCAGCGCCTGGACACTCCGGGCAGCACCAGCCGCTCCAGCACGCGGCTGGCATCGGGGTTTTATCCTGCACGGATTTGTCCAATTGCTCTTCCAAGCCCAATTTCCCGTTACAACACCGCGCGGCCCCCGCTCCCCACGGAACACTCAGCATCGTGCGAAGGGAAGGTGGAAACTCCCGCGCCGCTGCGGGAGAGGCGACACCGGCAGCACCGCACGGCTTCGAGGCGCTGGGAAGGACTGATAGAGCCCCGGTCCGGGGTCTTGGGACGGCGTCTCCCACTGTCCCGACGCCGCCCAGGCACGGC
>NW_008240034.1:1124057-1128022 GCF_000691975.1 Corvus brachyrhynchos | reverse complement strand
GGGGGTCGTGTCCGTGCGTCCCCCGGAGAGGGCGGGGACCGGCATCTCGGGATTGAGATGGGTCGGGGAGGGTTTGGGGTGCTCCCCGTGATCGGGGTGCAGCAGAGAAGACCAGTGCCTGGGCAGAGCCCGCGGCGTGGGGGACCCCAGAGCATTCCCCTGCACGACCCTGTGCTGCCCGCGCGGCTGTGCCTTCCCCACCCATCCTCGCATGAACCCGAATCTGCCTCCTCCTGCCCTCCTCCTCCTCCTCCCAAAGCAGCCCCGGCTGGCAGCAGGGGTACGGTGTGGGCTGTCTCACATGTGGCTCCTTTCATCTCTGCTCCCCAAACGCTCCCACAGCTCGGCCGGTACCCAACATCACCGCCAACGTTCAGAGGGAAACTGAGGCACCACCTTGAGCCCTGCCGGGCAAGGAGGGGAAGAAGAACTGTGGGGCCGTACCCCCATGGCACGTGCTGCCCCTGTCCTCCACAGATGTCCCCATCACCACGAGGACTGCTTCATCTGGCTCCTGAACAGTTCCCCTGGGCTGGGGAACTGCAGCTGGGCCAGCACTGCCAGGCTTTGCAGCGCTCCCAGGCTTTGTGGGGCTCCCAGCAGGACAGGGGAGGGCAGCAGAGAACCCAGGGCAAGGCAGGTCAGGTTTGGCCTTGCTCCTTGCTTGGTGTCCCCACAAAGAGATCACCCACCTGTCTGAAGGGGAGTCAGGATGCACCAGGGACCGTCACCCCGCTCCCCAGGCACAGCGCTGGGGGCACAGGGCTTTCTGCCACAGCCCAGGGCCCTCTCCAGCCCCAAGTGCCTTGTCCAGCTCCCGGCCACGCAGCTGAGCAATGTTTCACCCCGTGCACTGGCCCCAGCTGAGGTCATGTTTTCGGCAGGGCTGAGCCGGGCTCTTTCAGAGAGGGGCCCCGGCCGCAAGGCCCACGGGACCCTGCACCACCCCTCTGGCCCAGCAGCAGCCTCCTGGCTCTGAGTGGTGCCAGCACAGCACGAGCAGCTTGGTTTGGCGTGGGATGGGGCTGGACACAGCTCTGGTCCAGTGGGACATGGAGCAGCCTGGGTCCCACGACAGGGGGAGCGGGTGCAATGCCATGTGCCAGCATGGACAGAGAACTGTGTCACTGGCACTGCCACATCTCCATCCCTCCCTCCATCCCTCCAGCCAGCAGGCTGGCTCTCACCAAGGCAGATCTTCCCTCCCTTCTCCCTTTACAGCCCTTTGCACCCTAGGGACAGGTCGGGAATGGGGACGGCCGGGTTTACCCCAGACGGCATTGGTGCCATCCGCAGGTACAGGAGCCCTGAAGTCCCCGGCACCTCCAGAGAGCGTTTGGTGGGGACAGGAGCACCCAGCGTGGGACAGTGAAGGGTCCTGGGGGAAAGGACAGAGCCAGCAGCCCCTGGCCACCAGGCTCCCAGTGTGCTGCTGGCCCTGGCCCTGGCGCTGCTCCCGGCCCTGTCCTGGCTGGCGTGACCCAGGCTCACTCGGCCGCCTCGGAGCAGTTGCCCATGTAAGGGCAGAGGGCTGGGGAGCCAAACTTCCAACGGGATGTCCGTGAGCGAGGGGGTGGTGATGCTCTCACGCACATGCTCCAGGATGCAAGAGGAGCTCGCAGAGGCCAGGAAGGGATTTTCCTTGGCTGCAAGTGGGGTTGCACAACTGCCGTCTCTGGCGGGGAAGGGGTCAGACCTTGCTCAGAGCAGCAGGCGCTGCTGCATCTGTAAGGGAGCAGCCAGGCTCCTGATGTGAGGCAGGAGGAGGCTGGAGGCCAGGAGGGAAGTGGGTCCCTGAGGCAAAGGGGGCTCAGAATCCTGATGAGGCTGCCCTGCTTCCAGGAAAACCATGCTGGGGGCTTTGCTTGCCACTACCCTAGCTGTGGCTAAAGCAACTTGCCTGTGGTGATGCCACAGGCAGGGGCCAAGGCTGGTTCTCAAGCAAAACTGGGGGCAAAATTCCACTGACCAGCCCCACGCACAGGGTGACACTGCCTCCCTGAACCCCACAGACACCCCACGGGGTGACTGAGCCCCAGCAGCACTCACGGAGCAAGTGGGGTGAGGAGCTGTCCCGGGATCTGCAGGAAAGCAGCCTGCAGCACCCGAAGGGAGACAGAGGAGGCCCTGGGCCGGGGCTGGGGGCAGCAGGAGGCACTGGAGCAGGGACAAAGGAGCCTTTTGGAGCACAGTGAATGGTGGCCTCACATCTAACCTTTCCTCTGGGCACTGGTGCTACGCTGGATCAGGGCTGCAGCAGGATTTTGGAACAAGATTCAGACCCAACCATCTTCCCCCCAAACCCCAGCTGCTGCATGCTGCTGCTGGGCTCCTTTAAGGAGGGAATCTCGCCTCTCTCATCAGTTCAGGCTAATTAAACTCTGCTAAACCAATTAGAGCTGCAATTTGCAACAAGACGTTCTATTGAGAAGAAGAGCCCAGGGTCAGGGCAGAGGTTTCATACCGCCGGCGTGGATCTGTGGGCAGGTGTTGGCCAGGGCCCTGGATGTTGCCATTTCCCTATCGGAGCGAGGTGATCCTGGCCCCATTCCTCTCCTCACCGCAGTGGAATGCCCCAGTTTCTCTCATGCAAGCGGAGATGCTGCCAAACACCGCAGTGGGGAGAGGGGCTGCTGGTGGGAGCTCCACAGACCCAGCTCAGGTTTATCCATGAGCCCATGGGACCCCAGGAACCCTCGGGGACAGGCTCAGCTCAGCAGGGCCAGCACTAGAGCTCAGTGTGCACCCAGTGAAAGGGGACGGGATCGAGCCTCGGTCACATCCCTCGGAGCACGTGGCGAGTGGCCAGAGCAAGGCGTGAGCCGAGGGCACGGCCTCGGGGCTGCTGCCGGCAGCCTTGACCCTGGGGCGGGATTTTCTCCTGTGTCCTCACGGCTCCAGCCCAGTGAATTGAGTCAGTGCTTGTTTGGGGAGAGAGTGTCGGGACTGCACCTTGATGGCCGCGCTCCACCCCCAGCGCTGACACGGAGCTTCGCCCCGCGCCCCGGGGCGGCAGCGTCACCGCTCCGTGCCTCAGTTTCCCCATCTGCTGAGGCGAGATAATGCTCCTCTGCTTGATCCTGCGCTATCTCCCAGGAAGGTTGCAGGGATTAGTTTGCTAATGTTTGCAAGGAGCTTTGAAGATGAAAAGCCGTGAACAAATGCCAAGAAGTGCTGAGCTGGATTCTCCTCGCCAAGTAATCGTTTCATGTTCCTGGGACACTTCCACTTCTGTGGATGAAGGAAGGCAGGGCGGGAGCGCCAGCATGCAGGGCGGGCTGGGAGGCTGACATACATTCCCAAGACCTGCCCCTCCAAATCTGATCACCCATTCTGTTTGATTCCTGATCAAACTCTGATCCCTCCTGCTGATGCTCAGACCCAGACCCCCTCCCATCGCTAGCACCCTGCAGGCCACAGGAAGCATCACCCTGGAGGGATTCACCCCTCAGAAATGTCCTCCCCCTCTCCAGTGCTTTGGGTGCCCTCAGCAAGAGCTGCACTTGCCCAACATCTCTTCTTTTCAAATCTTTGGTCTCAGTGCTGCCAGCTCTGCCCTGAACTGATGGGAGATGCTCTGGGCTCTGTCCATGCTGGGGAAATGCCAGTGCTTGGAGCCAGGAGGTGCAAGCAACATGGAGCGGGGAGTGGGAAGGCTGGGATGCAGGAAAGCGGTGGCCAGAGCCAGCAGAATCATCCTGTCCCATCCCACCCCGCAGGACCCTGCAGCCCAGCCTGGAGAAGCCACCTCTGACACCTCGTGTCCCTCTCAGCAAGGAGCAGCTGTCTCATGGCTCCAGCTCCACCTCTCCTGTCCACGCGTGCGGATTTCCAGCCGCCTTAGCGAGCTCCTTATGGACCCATCCCGTTGTCCACACGGCTGAGCCCGGTGGGGTCGGCCTGGCTGGGCTCGGCCACGCGTGACACAGGTTTTGTGTGTGTGTTTATGTGTGTGTGTGTGTGTG
>NW_008240034.1:1121476-1124005 GCF_000691975.1 Corvus brachyrhynchos | reverse complement strand
CGCCGCGGGGAGGGGCAGGAGCAAAGCGAGCCTCGAGGGAAGAGCTGGCAGTGCCGTGGAACGTCGGGAAACCGTGTGGGGCTGAACTGGGTCCAGCAGAGCCGGGAGTCGGGAAAACCTCCCCGGTCATTAAAGTCTCCTGGCTCCTCGGCGAGGCTGGGGAGAGGTGCTGCCAGAGGAGGCAGAGCTGCACCGGGAAGGGCAGTGGCTGCTCCGCTGGTCTTTGCCCCCAGAGCAAGGTGCTGGTTATTGGGATGGGACAGACGGGCTGGTGGCTGCCCTGCTCCCCTACCAGCCAAGGGAGGACATGGACCGCGTTGGCACTACAATCCCAGCATCCCGGCCTCTCCAGCCTGGTGGCCCTGCAGACTCCCTGTTCTGTGGGCCACTAAAGAGCAGAGAGGCACCAGAGGTCACATCCTCCCTGGAGCCCCCATCTGCAACACAGCCCTGTCAGCCAAAGAGCCTCATTGCTTGGCCCAGGCTGGCAGTTGTTAGAAAAGCATGTTTTTCACATTAAAATTTCCCTTGAAGAACAATGGTTTAAACGAAGCATAAAAAAAAGAGCAAAGAATCCAAACAGAAAAAAAGAAAAAGGACAATTTTTGGTGGAGCCCAAGAGCAGCCCCTTGGGACCATGAACTTCCCCTGTGCCCATGAACTTCCCCTGTGCCCTGGCTGCTCCCAGGGGAAGGAGGGCCACTGGGACAACACAGCTGGGCCAGGGAAGGACCACCAAGATCCAGGGATCAGAGCCATGTAGGGCTGGGGACCACCCCCCACCAGCGTCCCACAGCCTGGTGGTGGTGAGGACAGGGCTCAGCCTGCACCGCTGCTCCCGGGTCACTGTGAGCTGCCGGATCACTGCCAGATGGGATCTGGACCCGCAGCCTGGAGGTGTGAGGCTCCAGGAGATGAGGTGGGGGATGTAAATCTCCCGATCTGTCTGAGCAAATTCAAAGGAGACCGATTCAAATCCGCCGTGACACGACTGGCTCGGGGCGGGTAGACAATCCCTGCAGTGTCTGTAAGGAATCTCGCCGCTTTCCTTTGAGTGGCCTCCAATTTATTAATTAAAATAGGCAATTATATATGATGTGGGGTGGAGGGGAGCAGGGAGACCAGCTGCACCAGTTATTCTCACTTGGCAGGAATTGCTCTGGAAGCTGCTCTGGCTCCAGGAGGTGCTTGTGCTTCCCAGAGCTCAAGGCAGAGCCTGGGATGAGCCCATGCCTGGAGCTGCCCCTGTGCCTCCAACACCTGGGCAGTGTGGGGGCTTCAGCTCCAGTCACCACTTTGTTTAGGAACACAGGGTCCAGAGGCCAGGAGAAATCCCTGTGAGCCCCTGTCTGGAGTCCCAGAGGGGCACATGTCGCCTCCACTTCTCAGCCCTGGTGGGATGGTGACTCTGAGCTGCTGGAGGTGATGCCTTAAGAGGCCTCCTAGAAACAGAGACTAGACAGGAGTAAAGGAATAAAGGTAAGTATTTATTTGAAAGGCCTTCAAAGGTATCCCTGGGGAGCCAGAGGCTACTGCCAACATTGACCCCAAGATTGACGGCAGGTCACGAGTTCTTCACACTTTTACAGGTTTGGTTCATTTGCATATCAGGGTTAATTCTCCAATTAAAGCTTCAGTTTAATGATGTAATTTCCCCTCCACTTGCCCCCCTTAGAGGCTCTTTGGTTTATACTTTTTTGGCCTAGGATGGTCTGGGTGTCCTTGGAGAGCAGGCCTGGAGAGGCTTTGTTGTGTCTACCAAGCACGAGAGAGCAGAAGTTAACAGGCTACAAGAAACTTCAGAGTCATACACCAGGCAGTACAGGATTTGAAAAATATAAAAGTTAAAACCTAAGCCATCAGGGGAGCCTCCCACCATGTGCCATCCCCTCAGACAAGGGGAGCCCTGGGATATTTTCTGCTGCCTTTCCCAAGCGGGGTGGCCGATTTGGGAGCGGGCTCTGTTTAAGGATGACTCGATCCCACCTGGGGAGGTGTCACCTCCTCGTCAGCCCTCTTGGGTGAGGGTGCAGTTTGCCTTTCTGCAGCACCGTGGGAAAATCCTTCCCTGGGTGACTCAAATTTGCTCCTGACCAGACTCAGCTTCCTTGGAGGCAGCAGAAGGCAGAAGGGGGACAGCCAGACACAGAACCCCCAATCCTGGGGTGCCTGAGCAGCATCAGAAACAGGGTCCACCTGCCATGGGATACTCATGCCCTCTGTGGGGAGGAATCGTGGCTGGGGCTGAAGTCAGGGCTGGGGCTGTCTGGGAGCCTCAAGCCCCGGAGAAGGGCGATCCCCTCTCCACGGTCAGCACCAGCAATGAGGGACGGGCAGAGGACTTTGGCTGTAGTTCATGGGCAGAGGCTGCAGTCCTGGCATGGAGCTTTCTCCCCATGGAAGCAGGCCCCAACAGCCGAGGGGGCTCTTGGAGGACCCTTCCCACTGCTGTGTGCCAGCAGTGCTGGGGCCGCTCTGCTGCCCTTATCTCCATGTGCATCCATATCTGCTGCCATTTGTCTCCCACCG
>NW_008240034.1:1107062-1121314 GCF_000691975.1 Corvus brachyrhynchos | reverse complement strand
TGGGCCCCCGGGCTCTGTCTGGCTCCCGGCTGGGCCACGACGCACTGTCTGGACCCACCTCTTGAATAAAAGGGTTACGGGAGCAGCAGTTTCCTCATCACCTGCCAACGTGCCTTATCAGCGGCCGGGATCATCGATCAGCCACTGAACTCTCCCAATCTATCCCGCAGCTGCAATTCCCACAGCACCACCCAGCCCTCTCCCAGCCCCTGACCGGTGACCCAGCCCTCAAGCGCTGTGTCCCACCAGTGTCCAGCTTACGACACCTCACTCCATCCCTGTCCCCCCGCAGCGCGGGGAGCAGAGAGAGACCTGCCGAGCTTTCCACGGCTCCTGAGCTGCTCCACAAATCCCTCCCCGGCTCCGTCACCCGGCGAAGCTGGAGCAGCAAATCCTGGGCTGAAGATGCCACCTGCTGGGAGCGGGGCTGGTGGCGCGGGCTCGAACCCCAAAACCCCACAGCCCCACCATGCAGCACCCTTAAAATCCCACAGTCCTGCCACCCCAACCCCGCCGCGCATCCTCACCACCCCCCTGTCCCAAAACCTCACAACCGCACTGCGTGGATACCTCAAAAACCTCCCCGGCCACACCACCCCAAAATCCTGGCTCGGCAGGGCCACACAATGGGGCTTGGGGTCCCGGTGAGGGCCAGGCAGAGCCTCTGCTCTCTCAAAAGCTGCAGCCCGGGGAAAACGCTGGCCCTGAACGGAGCCTCAGGTGGGATTCCCAGGGCCTAAAAATCGAGATTCCACCTCTCACCCCCAAAAATCTCCCCAGCACCCTCCAGCATCCAAGGGGCAACGTCTGGGAGAAACACCGACCCTGAAAGGGTTCTGCCAAAACAGAACATTCCAGTTCCTTTGTGGCTACTGAAATCTGAAGCACCTCCTGGGATTTGCACTGGGAATACCCATTTTTCCTCGTTTCGGGGGACTCAACCTCTCCCCAGCTCATTTTTTCCTCCTCTTTTAATAAATAAATAAATAAATAAGTCAGCTTTTGGGCTGATATTTTAAAGCTCGGGGGCTGAGAGGAGGGATCAGGAGCCCGGGGGCGGAGGGGAGAAGGAGGGACTGGGGGGTGCAGTGTGTCAATATTTCTGCTACTGTGGGGAGCTGGGAAGAGGGAAAACAGGACACAGTATTATGAAGGTGGTCTGACAAGTGTGAATAGAGGCAGATGATCAATTCTCACAATTTAGTGACTATGTTCCTGATGCTCACTACTGGCTCATGTCCAGCTCAGCCTGTTAGGACCCCCAGGTCCTTTCTAGCATGGTTGCTTTACAGGTAGTCAGGTTCTAGCCTGTGTTATTGCCAGGGGCTTTTCCTTCCCAGGTGCATGGCTTCATGTGCAGCCTTGTTGAATTCCTTCAGGGTTTTGTTTGCCTGTTGTTTCTGCCTGAGTGGGTCCCTCTGAAGTGGCAGTCCTGCCCTTGAGTGTGTTGGCTGGTTGTTCCCCAGTTTGGCATCACCTTCAGGATTGATGTGATTATAGACTGGCACAGGTTGCTGAAGAGAACAAGTCCCAGGATAGATCCCTGTGGGGCCTGTCTAGAGTTCACCTTGATTCCTATGGTGTTTGAAGGACTGTAGTCAATTATTGATACCAGATTAGTAAAACTGGGTCCTTTACTGTGGTAGCTTGAGCATGATCAGTCCCAATGCACTTTTAGAAAACTTAGTGTAAGTTTTATGATACCTTTCAGCCCGGGCAGCCTGACCCCATCCGGTGCCGAGGGAAGCGCCGCGGGGTGGTGGGGGGTTTCTCGGTCGTGTCTCAGGAGGGTTTAATGAACGCGAGAAAAGCCGCGCGGTGGTGGTGGCTGGGTGCACGGGTAACACGTAGGCAGAAGTGCTGTGTAGGCACCTGGGCAGGTGCTTTAATCACACCCCAAAATCCGGCGTGTGCGGTGCTTGTCCTGGTGTGGATGGAAAAGGAGTGTGGGCTGTTGGGGAGGATCTGGTGGATCACTTACTCCCCTGCAAGGCTTGCTGAGATGTTAAATGTGGTTTGGAGAGCTCTGCTGGTCTTTTTGTCTTGACAATTTTCACAGCATGTTGTCCCAAAAGTCATTGCTGGTCGCTGGCACTCAACTTGAAAAGCCTCCAAGGGCGAAGCAGAGCTGTCCCTGCCGAGGGTGGTTGGTTTGTGACGTGTGATTTGTCCTTTTGCCCTCTTGTTCGGGCCAGGGTGGGCCGTGCTGGGGGCTCCCAGCTCGTGTATAAAAGTGAGGACAAACCCCTGACCGTGCTCCTGCTGAGCACACGTGGGTTGTTGGGCAGGAGCCAGGAGGTAACCTAGAATATCTGTTGCTTATTTCTGTTCAAACACCCCGTGCTGGGCCGTGCTCACATCTGGTTTTGTGCACTTGGCTGGGCACACCTGGCTGTGCCAGCTGGGCACCCTTGGCCAGACTGGGCCAGGCAGGGAGCGGGTCCTGTGTTTGGGGGCTCAGGGCTGGGTAGCTGTGAGTTCATGAACTTGTTTTGGGGATCCAGGTTCACTCGGGTTTCACTCAGGTTTCACTCACCATCTGCAGACGCAGTGAGCAGAGCTGCCAAAGGAGGGACTCAAACAGCCCGAGAAACAACAAACTTTGACATTTGTGCTGTTCCAGCTGCAGAGGAATGTGCTGATCCCCGTGCTGGGAGCTGGCTGTGAGCGCACAGACACACACACAAAACACACAGCAGCTCCCTGGAGCGGGCAGCTGAGAGGAGCAGGGTGCTTAGGCCACGGTCATTCACCCCCATGCCACGTGTGTCCCCACCAGTTTGTGCTGGTGGGAAGCAAAGCAAAAAAGCATGGGTTTTGTGGGCTGTGGTTCCCTGTGCTCACAGAGGAGACCCTGAGCTCAAACCTGCTGTCAGTGGTGCAGAGACAGTTGTTTCACAGTGGCAGATGGGGAGTCCTGTGTGGGAGAGGGAGCAGCCACCTCTCCCAGTCTGTTCCTGGGCCTCAGAGCTCCCCTATCTCCCTTGGCAGACAGGGCATATGCAGTGGCTCCAGGCTGTGCTCCTTCCCTCCGGCCTTATCGGGGTCAGCTGCAGGGGCCAGAGGAGCGACCCCAAGGGCCTTATCAGCGGCCTCAACTCCTTGGGGGAATCCCTCAGTCTGGCTAAGGGCTGTGCCAATCCCAATGCAGCAGCAGCAGCAAAAGGAAGTGGCATTATTTTTAGAAGCTCTTAAATGCCTTCTGTGCTGAGCCCAGCTCTGCCAGCACAGGGATTTGGGGTGGCGTGTGCCCGCTCTGGGGCAGGGGATGGGGTTGGTTCAGCGGTGCTGCTGCTTCTCAAGGACTGAGAAGTGAAGCAGTTCCCTTTCAGGGTCTCCAGCATTCTGGGCTACTCTGCCCAGGACAGGGTGGTTGTAGAGGATAAATTCCTCAGTAAGCCCAGGAATCATGAGGAAGGGGCTGTCACAGGCGCTGCACACTCAGCCTGTCTGTCCTGACACGCTCTGTAGTTAGTGCTCAGGGGACTGGTGTGGCCGCAGGTCTCTGTGGTGAGCTCTGGGTGTGGGAGTGTGAGGTCCTGGCTGCAGAATGTGTGTCCCTGTGTCCCTGTGTCCCTGTGTGCTGTGAACTCCAGGCTGTGTTAGTCACAGGGACTGTTCAGCCTCCCTGAGCACCACGACCTTGCTGAGTCCCTGCTGCCATTCCCCCCTTGTTTTCTGCTCCCCAAAACACACAGCTGTGCCAAAGTTTGAGGACTGCTGCGCAGGGAGAGTTGGGGGTTTCACTTTCACTTCACTGGAACTGCGTCAGCTGCTACCTAATGCTGTGTCTGTACTGGGGATTAATCAGCATCACCCTCATCATTCTTAAGCTGAGCTCTCACAGGCTCAGGCCGGGCTCTGGCCTCACTGGCTCAGGAAGGCAGATGTTGGGGTTTGGGGTCTCTCTGGCTCTGGGACCGTGGCATGTGCTGGGGATGGCAGACTGTAGGACCCTTCCACCCCATCACACGCTGCAGCTCTGACGTACCACTTCCTTCTCTCACCCGGTGTGTCTTCTCCTGCAGGACTACATCTGCCCACGGTGTGAGTCTGGTTTTATTGAAGAGCTTCCTGAGGAGCCGAGGTAATGTGCTGCCCCAGGGGCTGCTGCTCAAGTGAACCCAGGTTGCTTTGCTCTCTTCCTAGTTCAAAGGCAATGTTTGATATAAAATGCACTGTTTCTATTGCTTCTGCCCAAGCTTTGGCTCATCTTTCCTCACTTTTGGAATGCAGTGCTTTGTTGGCAGAGTTAGCATCTGCAGGCCAATCTGCCATGGGAATGCTGAGTGTCCTCCTGAGCGTTCGACATCTCTGCTGAGGGGTGGGGTGGGAATGGTTTGATTTAAAACAAACATAAAGAAGTGGTAGGGAGGCTTTTCGCATGGTATGTGGTAGCTCTGACCTGATCTGAGTCATCAGGGCAGAGATAACCCCAGAGAGAAGGATCTGGGAATGGGGAGTGCACGAACACCTCAGTGTGAGTAGTGACTGTGTTGGGAATGAACAGCAAAATGTTGTGGCTGAGACTTTGGACTCTGCCCTGGAGCAGCGAGGTCTGCGTTTCTGTGCTGCACTGCTGCTGGTGGCAGAAGCCGCAGGAATGTCTTAAAATGTTTCAGGCATTTTTGTGGGGGTCCCAGCTGTGACCAGCTCCAGGACGGGCCGTGGGCAGTGCAGGGGCCGAGGGGCGCTGGGTGCTGCTGCCTGCTGATTGTGGTGGTCTGTGTGGCCTGGGGCTTCTGCACTGACCAGGTGACGTTTGGTTTGACCACACCAACCCTGGAGCCTGAAAATCTATCCTGGCTGATCCTGACTGTTTTGGTGATTCCCTGTAGCCTTGGGAGAGTCACGTAGTTGCCAAATCTCAGTGGTTTCGGTACTGTGAATGCAAAGCTTGGTTCTGAGCAGGAAATGTTCCTGCAGCTCTGAAAGCAGAAGTCTGACAACATTTAGAGTTTTCTCAATATCCTGAGCTGTTGGGTCATGTGCCTCTGCAGTAGAGAAGTTTCTTTGATTCAAGATTAGACTTCTGTGTCTTGGGGTCACAGCGATCAGCGTTTGTGCCTTAAGTCTTCCTGATGCTCCAGAGGATTAGCTGGTGTGTTTGACATGGATTGTGGGGGAAATCCTCGCTTGACATCATGGTTCAGGCACTTCTCTGCAGTCTCATGAGATCTAACAGAGGGAGAAATGGGTGAGGATGTGGGAAAATGAAAGGTTTGGGAGGGAAAATTGATGCGGGCAATCAGAAAATCAGCAGCTGAGGGAGGACCAGCTTCTGTTGAGCTGCCTCTGCCCTGGGGTGGGAGGGGAGTGGGACAGAAAAGCCTTGGAAGCTGCTATGAGAAGATTACCAGTGCTCTTCATTCCCCACAGGAACGCTGACAATGAGACCAGCTCCTCTACATCAGCCACTGATCAGAGCAGGCATCCTTTTGAGGTGAGCAAGTCCTTTCTCTCTTCCAACACCTTCTGCTTTGCTGTTGGATTGAGTATTTTTCCAATAGTGCATTGTTTAAACATTCCTCAGATCATGACAGAATTTGGAAAGGAGGAATTAATATCCTCCATATGCTGCTCCTGAAATCTCCGCATACCATATTTTTGCTGCGTGTGTTACGTAGGACCATCACTCGTAGCTGATTCCCGTCGTGAGGGGGCTCAGCAGGATTTGGAGAGCAGGATTTGGATGTGTTGCTATGCAGTAGCCTCAGCTCGGAAGCAGCAGTGACACACCGAAGAGAAACTAGGGACCTGTGATTATTTCTGCCTTCTTGTGCAGTTCCCGTGTCTGTTCCTTACTGAGCTGCTGCCGAGGGCACTGGTCCCAGTGTCACTCCAGGCCTGTGGGTCACTGTGGGTGGCTTCTGGGACCCCGTGGGAGCTGAGGGCTGTTCATCCTCTTGTCACAGTCTGTTCTCTGCATTCCCTCCCTCCCAGAATGTGGATCAGCACTTGTTCACCTTGCCCCAGGGCTACGGCCAGTTTGCTTTCGGGTTCTTTGACGACAGCTTTGAGTTTCCCTTCGGGTCCAACGTGCAGCCGGAAGACAACCGGGACTCGGAGAACCGGCGGGAGCGCGAGCACCAGTCCCGGCACCGCTACGGCGCCAGGCAGCCCCGTGCCCGCCTGGCCACGCGCCGAGCCTCGGGCAGGCACGAGGGTGTCCCCACGTTGGAAGGGTGAGAACCACTCTGGGGCCTGGGGAAGGAATCCTATTGTTCCTCACCTTTTCTCTTGGCTTTAGGGAGCAGCATCCCAGAGCTCCGCAGCGCTGCTGTGGATGCCATCTGTGTCCTGCCTGAGCCTGTTGGCAGCTGCTGCTTGGGGTCTGTTGGGGCTGTGTCACCTGAGCAGGGATGTGGACTGTGGCTGGGAGTTTGTCCTGTAGTGGGAAAATATTCCCGGGTCGTTGCCAGCTGTTGACAAAATGTTGTACTTGCTATGAGGGGAAGCAGAAGAAAACACTGGACAGTGTTTGTGTAAGTGGATCCTGGGAGCCACTTGCCATCATGTCAGGAATTGTCCCCTTACAAACCAAATACTGAAACTTTATCACTGGCTGATCACTCCATAAGCTTCAATTGCTGTTGGGTATTTTTAATGTCTCCCAACAATGTGACAGTATTCAGCTTATTCAGCCTCTCCCTCCATGTTGGGGTGCTGGGCTGGGAGCCAGCAAACTTTAATTCTTACACGATCCTGGTTTTCTTGTCTTTCAGAATTATCCAACAGCTGGTCAATGGGATTATTGCACCGACCACAATTCCAAACCTAGGCCTGGGCCCTTGGTGAGTTGGAGGATGTGCTGCTCTCTGACAGTGTCTCATTGATGCTTCAGGATGAACTCACTTGCTGTCCTTGCTCTTCAGGGGAGTCCTGCACTCAAATCCGATGGACTATGCCTGGGGTGCTAACGGCCTGGATGCAATTATCACACAGGTAAAACTGGGGTTTACCAAAGTCTCCATCCTCCTGTGTGGTGCTGCAGGAGGGGCAACACCTGTGGTGGTGCAGGGAACAAGGGGCTGTAGGGGCAGGAGTGGCAAAGGGTCCGTATTGTGGGGTCCAAGTGCCCTGGCTCAGGAAACGAGTGCATTCTGTGTGCTGCTGAGCTCACCTCTCTCTTCTGCCTGCCTGGCCGGTTGTTTTTCCAGTTACTGAATCAGTTTGAAAACACTGGACCGCCGCCAGCGGACAAAGAGAAGATCCAGGCCCTCCCCACCATACAGATCACACAGGAGCACGTAGGTACGTGTCTGCTCCAGGGAGTTGTGCACAGAGTGCTCCCTGGAAGCTCTGTGTAATGTTTTTCTTGGGACTTGAATTTTGTCTGCTTGTACCTTTGAGGCATAAAACATTTCAAAGTGGGCAGAGAGCTGAAGGGGCTCTGTTACACTCACACACAAAAAAAGAGCAGTGTAGGCTGGATGGATTTGCCCCGGGGAGGTTGTGGGAAGTTCAGTGTGGATAGAGATGGAAAAGCAGAAGGGAAGGGAAGGGAAGGATGAGGCATACCCGGGGCAGGGGGAGGTGGGATGATGGTGTGGGGACTGCAGAGCACCGAGCTTTCCTCCTGACAAGGATGGAGTAGTGGTGGAGAAGGGGAGAAGTGGTGGGGATGGGTCCTAAGTCGGGGGCTTTGCGCGTTGTTCTCTCCCCCTTTGCTCAGCTGGGCTTGGCTTTCCCTGTGCGATGCAGATTCCGGGTTGGAGTGCCCTGTGTGTAAGGAAGACTACACAGTCGGGGAGAACGTGCGGCAGTTACCGTGCAATCACCTGTTCCACGACGGCTGCATCGTCCCATGGCTGGAGCAGGTGAGTGCGGGGCAGTGCCTGGGGCGTGCAGCACTGGGGGCTTTGTCTGATCCTGCTCCCCTCTGTAAATATTTTCCTACCCATGATGAGGCCTGAGCACGAGCAGCCTTTGGTCAGAGGATGGAGTGTCATCCCAGCCCATTCCTCGAGTGCTGCTCCCCTATTGTGTTTCTAATCCCGTTTCCCATATTTCTTGTTTTGTTTTTTGTCTGCTCCCCAAAGCATGACACGTGTCCCGTCTGCCGGAAAAGTTTAAGTGGACAAAACACTGCCACAAACCCCCCAGGACTCACAGGGATGAACTTCTCGTCATCCTCCTCCTCCTCCTCTTCCTCCAGCTCACCAAGTAATGAAAACTCATCGAACAACTCATGAATCTTAACGTACCCTCTGTCCCCGGGGCCCTTCCACTGTTCCCCCTCCCTCCCTGGCCACCGCGAGCAGCCAAAGGGGCTTCCAGAGCAGAGCAAGGGGAGGGGACGAGGCAGGAGCAGTGCCCCCAGAATTTCCTTTTGATTTCTGAAGACACGGAGACTCTGGGTCCTTCAGAGATGAGAAGCCTCAAGTTCTGTGATGAAAAAGGGGGGAAAGAGCTCTGTCTGTCAATAAAAACATCCTCTTTGCGTGGACTTTACCCATTGCAGTGCGAGGCTGCTGCGCTCCCCGGCTGGGAACCCCGAGGTGCTGAGCGAGTGGTTGAATCCCGAATGGAAAGGTTGTTTGTATGGGTTTGAATCTGAGATCCCTTTCTTTTATTTCTTTTGCTCCTCTTCCCCTTGGATACTATCTTTTCTGCTTTGGAGATTGAAGTCTAAAATGGAAACATAAGGATACTGCCTCCCCCCCCAGGATCGCCGTCTGGGGAGGACCAATAGCTGTCACTGAAACAGGAACTCTCAAGTAGACCCCGGGATCCTTCCCTGTCCCATCTCGAGTCCCATTTATTTCTCTTTATAACCTCGCCCGCTGATACTCAACACTGAAAGGGGTTTTTATAATCTTAAATTATTACTGTTGTCAATAAATGGACATTTCAGCTCTGCGAGCCTTTATGCATGATTTGAGGAAAGCTACAGGGTAAGCTCTGAGGCCACCAAGCTATCCTGCCTCCCCCGGGCAGGCTGGGCCTCTCTGAGCCTTCCTGCGTGCTGGGAGCTCCAGTGGGAGCCACTGCCAACCTGTGGATCACTTCACAGGTAGCCAAGGATCGCAGCTGGAAGCATCCTCGCCTGGTCTTTTCTATTTTTTACACCTTCTTCCCCTTACAGTCCTGCCCCCCTCGCAGCCGGGGCAGGCTGTTCTGCTGGGCCAACACGGGACTGGGTGTGCAGCAGAACGAGGACCAGCAAATCTCATCGTGACCGAGTAATTACCAGGAAAACAACGTTTTGGAGAAAAAAAAATGTATTGCAAAGCTACTTAAAATAGAGCTGATTAAAACAAGGAGAGAGAGACAAATATCCAGGTATGTTTGTGACTCAGTTTCTGTGACCGAGCTGGAGCTCAGAGAATGACAAGAATGTCACCAGAGCAGGCACTAATTCCCTGCCATGTCCCTGCTTCCCAGGCTCCAAGGCACAAGAGGAGGAGCTCTCACCATCCATCACTGGGACCCCCTTCCCCTCACAGGGACTTGGGGTGGTGAGGAGGTCTCCTAAAGGCCCCGGCGGTCCCTGGTGGTGCCACATGTTGCAATTGTGCTGTGGCATAGGCCAGAGCAGACAAGGGAGAAGCTGTCCCCATGGGAGCTCCCAGGGAAGTGGGCAGAGGGTTTGGCAGTTTGGGGGGGTTCCCTGCCTCTCTCTCGGCTTTTGGGGCCCTGGGAGTGGGCTGGGGCTGCTGGGGAAGGCACTGGCTCAGCAGAGTTTGGGCGTCTCTTCTAAAGCAGCATCACCCCAGGACCTGGCCCTTCCATGAGCTTCCTGAGAAGAGATGAGCCTTCTATAGGAGGGGGAAGGATGGTTTGGCCTTTCTTGAGCCATTTCAGAACGCAAGAAGTTGGTTTGTTGGAGAAAGTGTCACCAGCTGTGCCGCGGCCAGGGGCTGGCAGGGAGCGACTTGCCCGGACTGTTTTTCCTCCTTGGCTTGGCCGGGCAGCGTGGCGGCGCCTTTCATCTCACAGGAGGGTTTATCTCGGGACTGGTGTGTCGGGGTTAATGGCTCATCCTCTGCCAGGGGTTGAGCCAGAAGCCTGGGCTGGTGAGGTGGGTGGCAGCAAGAAGGTCCCGGCTGAACCTGCGTCTGTCCGTCGGCTGACCTGACACTGAGGGAAGGCTTTGCTGTTTAGTCACCAAAATGAGAGACCTGGAAAAACCTTCCCTCTCCCGCTCTGTTTCAGCTGTGACAGGGGGTTCCTGGCTCCCCTGGGTGCTCAGGGATGATGTCTCATGTGTGAGCAGTGCTCAGATGGGTTTCAAGTGGGCTGAGCAAAGTCCCGGGTGGGTGCATGGCAGCTGTTGCCCACCTGGCAGGGGCTCACCACAGTCACCATATGGTTAATACAGTGACTGTTCCCTCTCAGACTCGTTTGGAGCTGGTTGGGTCAGAAATGGAACGAGTTTGGTGGTTTTTGCTGGGGCCATTGCTGTGTCTGACGTGACAGTGACCGGGCTGCTGGGCCTGGCCACAGCGGGTGTGAGGTGGCACAGGGATATACCCTGGCCAGGAGCCTGAGGTGCAGGTGCTATTCCTGGCTATGCTGCCCTCCAGGTGAGGGGCTGGTACTCACCACTGGCTACTGTCTTGGCCCCATTTTTGTTGGGGATGATGGCACGGAGCTGGGCTGCAGAACTGGCTGGCACTGGCTGTGGCCAGGGGCAGCCCCAGATCTGTGTCTGCCTGAGGATCCAGGCTGGCTCCTGCTCCTCCTGCTCCCTCCTTTGTACTACTGAACCACCATTGCTGTTTTCCTGCAGGGTGGGTGGGGGTCGATGAAAAGCTGGATGTGGCAAAGGACCAGCTGGGCTCCCTGCCAATGGCAGCAAGGATGACACTGGTGGCTGCAGCCACAACCACAGAGGAGCCAAACCCTCCCATCCCGAGCCAAGTTCACCATCAAAGCTCCAAGACCTGCTCCTGTTCCATACCATGAACACAGCTTTAATTGCCACAGGTGCTCGGACACAGACAACCTGCTGGTACATCCCAGCCCTGCAGAGATGCCAGCAGCAGCTCCTGGCCCCTGCTGTGGCCGCACTCCCCGGCTGCACTGCACTGGCTCCGCGCTGGGGGAACAGTGGGAGAGCCACAGCCCCGCACGGCTGAGTCTGGAGCATCTGCCTTCCACATCCTCTGCTGTGCATTAAAAATAAAGCAATAAATAGCAAAAAATAGATATGTACATAAATAAAAGAACCCTTTTTGTTTGTTTGTTTGTTTTTCCTACAGGACCGTCTGGAGCTGCCCGCGGCGTTCAGCTGACGAGCATGGGGAGGAAGTGTGTGGAGAGGTGCTGCCGGCGTGTCTTGCCCCCTTGCCGTGGCCTGCCCTTGCTATTGAGCGAGAGGAACATGGGGCGGCCGCGGTGCCGCCAGTGCAGCGACGCGTAGGTGTTGTAGCCGTTCTCTTCGATGCGCTCCGTGAACTTGCAGTTGGGGCTGAACTCCTTCTGGCAGGAGAGGGAAGGGGGTGAGGGGTGGCTATGCTCAGCTGCGGCCAGTTGGACCCCAAGAGTGGGGCAGGGCAGGACCCTGGCTCCTCCCTGGTCCCCGGGGTGCAGAGGGACTTGGTGGGTGCAATCCCCTGCTGGGGAGCAGGTCAGGGCATGGGAAACCAGGACCCTGTTCCAACTCTGCCCTGAGCCTCTGACCCTGGTGCAGTCCCTCCCAGGAGGCAGCGTCCGACCTACCGACCCGTAGAGCCTCCCCCGCTTGTTCATGGCCAGGTAGAAGCCGGTGTGCACTGCCCGGATGGCCACGACGCCGACACGCACTGACCGGATCTCGACGATGCCTGCGGGATGGAAGCATGGCATGAGCCAGGGAGGGACGGGCCACCTCCCTGAGGGGCCCTGCCACAATGCTGCGTCTGTGGCCTCAGTGTCCCTCCAGAGGGACGGAGTTGCTGATCCTCACCCAGAGCCAGAGCAGCCAGAGGAACAAGGGCTGCAGCCCAAGCTGGGGGTGGGAGGGGGAACCTCTGATCCAAGGAAGGTTTGATCTTTACTCCTCTCCTCCCCAGGGTCCAGCCACTTCCCAGGAGCCAGGCCGTGTGGGAGCGATGCCAAGCACAGCCTCATGTGTGTCCTCCCCTCACTGGCAGCGCTGCCCGTGCATCCATCCCCAACGCACCCGCAGTGCCCCGGGCACCTGACCCACCTCCCGCAGCGCCCGGCCCCGGCACACACAGGGCACTGAGGCTGGCGTGGCTCTTGGAGGGGCAAAGTGTGCGTGGGGATGGCAGCGACAGCAGATATCATGTTTTGGTGGGCGAGGGCTGCGGGGGCAGGAATGGACCAAGACAGTGCCATCCGTGAATGCCCGATTGCCTGGTGGCACAAGCGAGGACAAGCAGCACTGCGGGCTGGCGGGTGGAGGAGCGCTGCAGGATCTGAGGATGAGCCCGGGGGGCGGCTGCAGCCGGGCTGTGAAGCCACAGCTGGGCTGGCGTGTGTGTGCCCCGACCGCCGAGCTCCGGCTCGGCCGCTAATGGGAAAGGCATGTGGTCAGACCAGCGGCTCTGGCACGGGAAACACCCAGAGCATCATCAGAGCCTTTGGATTCCTGCACTGCTTCACGCCGGCCAGCCCGGAGTGCCGCTGCCCTCCCTGCCGCCCGCCAGGCACACGACGCAGTGGGAGGGGAAGGAATGTCCAGTGAGAGCAGTGTGGGCAGGCCAGCAGGAAGGGCTGGAGCCACAGCGGGATCTGCCCATGGGCACCACTGCAGGGGCTGCCCCGGCTGGACAGGGTGGGAGGACACTCAGAGGCTCCGGCTAGTGGTGGCACACAGATCGCGGAGGGCTGCAGCCCCTGGTCAGGGGCTTTCATCAATCCCCCGGCGTTGCTGGCATTCCCCGGGCATCACCTGCCTGCGGGAGGCTGGGTGCGGACGGCGTGGATACAGCACTGGGGCGGCGTGAGGGCTCCCGAGCGTTCGGCTCCTCGGGGATTTTCAGCCCAGTTGCTTCGGTGCTGCCACCGGTCCCGGCAGCTACGGCAGGGCCCGGCCCAGGGAAGCCACTGACGAGCAGCAGTGGAGGGGAAGGGCTGGGCGAATGCCTGTGAATCCGTCCCACTTGATCACTGTCTGGAGCTGCTGCTATTTATAAGGACTTGTGCTTTTCTAAAAATAACCCCCTTCTGTTCCCAGCACCCCGGCCGGCTCTGCCGCCCTTTGTTTGCAGGTGCCTGGCCAGTATCTGGCCAGTGCCAGCTCCCAGTGCTCCCTGTCTCACACTCAGCCCCAGAGGGGTCTCGGAGAGGCTGGGGCAGGCGCAGGGCTTGAGGTGGGGGAGTCCCTGGAAGATCCCCCTCCACCCTAGAGCTGCCAGTGGGGCTGGTCCAGCAGCTTCTGCAAGGGCTGTGGAGCAGAGCCCGCGCCCAGCCCAGGCGCACACAGATAAGCAGAGTGAGCCCCATGTACAGCCCGGAGCTGCTCCGCCTGCCAGGCCCCGTGGCCACACCGTCGAGGGAACGTGTTGGGGTGCTTTGTGCTGGCAACGTGCCTGGTCGGGACTCCCGACAGCCTCCGACACTACAGGAGGGTTCCCTGGGCTGGGCTTGGCTCCCATGTCCTGTGGCTGCTGGGAGATGTCATGTGCTGGCCGGGAGATAGGGCAGCCCCTGCTAGGGCTGGGGGTTGGGGTGCTGCAACCCTCCTGCCCCAAACCCCAACACCCTGTCAGGGCACCTGGGAGATGTTCAGGCATCCCCCTTTCCCGAGGCCCCCAGTATCCCCCTCCTGGTCCAGTTACTGTCCTGCCAGCCTGGTGCCCCCATCCCTGTCCCAGGGTCTTGGACCCTGCACCCCAATGGGCAGCTGATACTCGTGCACTTGCAGCCCTGACTCTCGCTGAAGTCATACAGTGACTGCCACGTCCTTGGGGACTCTGTCCCCCTGCCCACCCAGCTGTTTCTGTGCCGAGTCCCAACCTGCTCTGCAGGCAGCGGCTGCTCCGTGGTCCCCTCTGACGGGGATGTTCTGCTTTCCCACATCTGACAGATGCCCCATTCTGGAACCAGCATCACCGCAAAACTTCCTACATCCCTCCTCCTCAGCCTTTTTTCCGCAGTGTGTTTGTGGAGGAACGATCAGAGATTCCTCCCAGTCCAAGGAAGGGCAGGGGGGCATCGTGCACTGGCAGGACGAGATGGGACAAAGGACCCCGGAGAGACCCCCTAGGACACCCCAGCAAGCAACTCCGGGTCCCCGGGCAGTGGCCGCCGGTGTCCGCGCCCTTCTCATGGCTCCCACAGTGCGGCGACGGGGGCGA
>NW_008240034.1:1090678-1105848 GCF_000691975.1 Corvus brachyrhynchos | reverse complement strand
GGGGACACGCAGTGACCGTGGCGCCGCGGGGGCACCAGGGGGGGCATGGAGGGACGGGCGGGGATACGAGGAGACCAGGACACGCCCCGAGTGTGGGGACGGAGCTGGCCCGGGACGTCCCACGATTCTGAGCATTCTCTGGGACACACCTGGAGGCTGGAAGGGTCTTTTTTTGCGTCGTGAGCACCCCACGGATGGAGTCGGTACTGTGGAAGTGCTGGCATATTGTTACTCCCCAGAGGGCTGACAGGGGCGCTCCGGGTCCCGTGCCGGCCCTGGGATAGTGCCCGCCTGCTCTGGGGGTTCTGGGGTGCTGCCACCCCCTTCACAGCGCGGGGGTTTGTGGTGTCCCTGGGGTCATGGTGCTTCTGAGTCTATGGATCCAGGGGGTGAGGCGTGTCCCTGTTCCTCCTGCCCTCCTGTGCTGCTGCTGGAGCAGCTGAGCTGAGAAGCGTCCCTCGCTCGATCTGTCCCCACTGTGTCCAGCTGGGGCTGTGGGGCAGAGTGGGGGTCAGGAAGTGCTCGAGGGAGCGAAGCTTTCTCTGATCCCCATATCTTTGCGTTCTTCCGTGGCAGTGATCCCGTGGAGAATCACCAGGAGCTACTCCTCTGCCAGTACCAAGGAGAAGGCAAACAGAAATGGCACCTGTGAGAGGACAGAGCTGCTGGAAGGTGAGTGCTGGGAGAGCTGCAGTGAGAAGACAGCAGTCAGACCAGCCTGAGCTGTTGCTTTTTCTCTGGCAGTGACACTGCTGGGTTCCTGGGATGCTGGGGTGGGCCCCAGCTTGCAGGTAGATCTCAGAGAGACAGTGGCTGGTATCTCTGTCTGGGAGCGGGGCTGGGCAAGGAGGGATGAAGTTCTTGTGTGAACCCTTTTTTTCTGACCATGATCCTGGTACTTCCAGAGTGAGGACAGGACAGAGCCTTCTGCTGTGCCTTGTCTCCCATCACCTTTTTCTGTTTCCCACTAGTGCTCAAAGCTCGAGCAAAGCAGCTCCAAGGCAGTAGCGTCCCGGAGGTGGTGGTCAACAAAGTGGAACTGGCCCCACTGGACAATGACAAGTACCAGGAGGCTGTGGCTCCTAGCCGCAAGGAGAAGCCCCCCATTCCCAGGGCACGGGATGATGGCCTGGCCCAGTCCAGCACCTGGGCCAAAAAGTTGCAGAAGGAGATGTACATCCGACAGCTGAAGGTGGAGCAAAAATTGCCCAGTGCTGCCTCCCAGCTGGCTCTGGAGGGCCAGGTCAAGCTAGAGGTTGAGGCAGAGGCCAGAGCCAAAGCAAAAATCATGAACAGCCCAAAGATCCCAATGACGAAAGCAGCCGCTGCCTGGAGCCAGAGCTCTGGTGGCCCCCACAGCAAGCCCAGGGTAGTGGAAGAGAAGGAAGGGGCACAGCTGAAGAGGCCTCAGAGGATGCCAAGGGACAACAGTAACCAACAGGTCCTGCAGCAGACCATCCAGTCCAACCTGGAGTGCTTCCTGTTCCTGCAGCAGCCGGAGCAGGCCGAGCAGTACCTCCTGCTGTGCCACAGCTCTCCCGTGAAGAGGAAGGTGCTGGACGTTGGTGCCTACAACACTGTGATGCGCATCTGGGCCAGGAAGGTACCGAGCCGTGGGTGCTCCGGGTGGGAGAGGGGCTGGCTCGTGAGGAAGAGCCTCCAGCTGGTTTTACCTGTGGGTGTCACACCTGCCTTCAGCACATGTTCAAGCTGTGTTTCAGCCGGGGGGGACGGAGCTGGCATGAGGCCACACATCTGTGTGAGGTGGCTTTGAGGGGAAGAAGGGAATGGGGAAGGGGCGGGGTAGACATGCCTAAATCTGAACAGGAGCAGAGGGGTGTGGAGCTGTGATTTTGGGGCTGCTGGTGGCAGTGTGCACAGCCTCCTTCCCTTCTCACCTGCAGGGCTGCTTGAATCGCATTGACCGATTGTTTTCCATGCTGGAGCCCGCCGGCCTCCGGCCCAACTTGGACTCTTACGCGGTGGCCCTGGAGTGCATGGGCCGGAACCAGTCGCCTCCCAAAGCCATCTGGAGGTAACGCCTGCCTCAGGTGCTGCTGAGCCTTGGGAGCAGCAGCTCCACATCCTGTGCTTGGAGAACTGGGAGATGCAGCAGGTCGAGGTCAGGAAGAGCTGCCCCTGCTGTGTGCCCACTTGGATGCTCTGACCCACTTCTCATGGCCAGATTTTGGGGTGGGCACAGCTCCCACAGCACCCTCCCTGCCACTCCCAGCTGCTGGGGAGTTTGTCTGAGATCGTGCAGGGAGAGGAGATGTGGGAAGTGAGAACAGGCACTGCTCCCCCCATAGCTGAGCTGGGAGAGCCCCTCTCCAGTCAGGGACTCCTTGGTTCTTCACCTGTCACAGGCATCTCGCTCCTCTGGCTTCTCCATTGCTGCCTGCTGGGAATGGCTTGGCTCCTCTGTTTTTATGGCACTTCTGTGGAGTTTGCCCTTTTTGGCGGGCTCAGTCACATAGCTGATTCCTGCAGGGCTCTTCAGAGGAGTGTGGTCAGGAGGTTCAGGTGGATTTCATGGAGCATAATGGACTGGAAAGTGTCAGTGCAGGGACTGAAGCGGGGAGCTGAAGGAGCCCTGTAAGTTCCCACAGGCTGGGCCTAGGGGCAGTGCCTGGGGCTGGAGGCACATCCTCCTCTCCAGAGGATGGAGAAAGCTTCTGAAGCACTACTACTGAACCTTAGGGATTTATCACTGGCCTCTCCATCCTTTGGCTGCCAACAAGTTCTAGATGCCTTCAAGGGAATTCAGTCTTCAGTCAGCTGACTCCGAGTGGGCTGGCAATGACTGTCCTGGATGGTGTGGGAGCTGTGTCAGTGCAGCACAGGCTGTGGGGCTGCCTGTGGGCAGCTTGGTCCCGCAGTGGCCAGAGCTTGGCCTCTCTGCCCAGGCAGCTCCGCAGCCGTGTGGGCAGAGGGATGGACACCTGATCCCTGTAACCTGAGGCGGATGACCTTGTGGGACAGGCTGTGCTGAGGCAGCTCCTGCTCCAGCAGCTTCTGTACAACATGCTCAGGCCCTTGGGGAAGATCGAGCCTGTTCTGTCTGCCCCTCCTCAGATACCTGCAGCATCTGAACAGCAATGGCTTCCACGTGGATGAGCTCTTCCAAAAGTGCCTGTTTGAGGCAGATGAGAAGGAGATGGTGCTGTGGGCCGTTAGGACTGTGCAGCCCAGCTACCAGCTGCCTCCTCCACCCAGCCCCCAGATCTGCAAGTCTTCTCTGCTCCAGGACTTCTATTCCAGAGTAAGCCACAGCACTCAGGGAGGTGTTGAAGCTGACCAGGTGGTCTTCACAGGTGTTCTCAGCTACAGCCCAGGGGAGGGCTGAAGGGGAAGAACCTTTTAGCCTGATCTTTGCTCAATATCCCACACAAATCGTCAAATGAATGATGTTACCAACAGCCTTACAGAGGAACATCAAAGCAGAGGGCTGCAGGGGGCTGGAGATGGCCTCCATGCACTGGAGGGAGTGCTTGGGGAGGTGCTTGGCCACAACACAGGAGCAGAGCAGCCTCTGGGGTTTGCCTGCCAGAGAGCTCTGGACCCAGAAGTCCCAGCAAGATGCTTTCAGCCCAGACTTGTACCACAAGCCTCTTGCAGGGAAGCTGGGAGATTGAGCACGGCTTCTCTTCCTCCCACTTTGGGCACTGACTGCCTCTCTCTCATTGCAGGAGACGATGGTGTCGTACCCCAAGCTGGATTTCTCTGTGAAGGAGTTGCAGGAGTGCTTCCAGCAGCAGCTGGAGATGGAGCTGAAGAACACCATAACCATTGAGTCAGTGGAGGCAGCCAAGCCCCTGACCCTGCAGGCTGTCAAAGCGGTAAAGCTCTGGGGGCAGGGGGGCCATTGCAGCCCTCAGGACCTGTGGGTGAGAGCTGGGGCTCCGTGAGCTAAAGAGGGGGCAGCTCATGCTGACCAGCTCTCTTCCTTCCTTTTCCATGCAGCGTGAGCTGCTGGCCACCCTCCGCTCCCAGTGGCACAATGCCATCCTCCAGGCCCTGCAGAATTCCAAGCGCAGCATGGCCAGGCCCAAGAAGCTGTCCAAGTACAGCGTCCTCTACCCCTACCTGTGCCTGCTGCCAGATGAGGAGTATGTGGACATCATGCTGCAGGTAAGAGCCTGCCCTGCCCTCACAGGAGTGGGGGCTGGACCATCAACCATGGGGCAGTCACAGAGCACTAATGTCCCACTTGAGCCAGCAGGGTTGGAGCTTCCTGAGAGTTTTACCAGGTTATTAGGTGCAGGTGTGTGCTCCCTGTGCAGAGCAGCCAGAGAAATCCTGCTCTGTCCTGGTTGTGTTTCTTTTCTCACCATCTGTTCAGCATCATGGAAATCAGCATCTTCCTGTGCTCCCTGCACAGCAGTTTTAACTCCCGCTTTGTCTCTCTGCTGTGTCTCTCTATTCCTCCTTCTTAAGACCCTCTTTGCCTTCCCCTTTCCCAGGTCCTCAATGATCTGTCTCCACAAGGTGAGTCCCTGGCAATCCTGGCCAGAGAACTGGGCTCCAAGGTCTATGACAGGTACATCATCCAGAGGAAGCTGCGCAGCTGCCAGCTGGAGAAGGTGCAGGAGATCTATGAGAAGTACATCCAGCTGCTGGCAAAGGACAGCCAGGTAGGAGCCCTTGGAGCCAGGTGTCCCATGCAGGAAAGCTCTGGGCTTTGCAGGGCAGGAGGGGAGAAAGGGGCCCAGGCCACTGCCCTGGGCACGTCAAGGACCGTGTGAGTAGGTTGTTCCCAGAGCTGAGTGCACATGGGGGCAGGCAGGTCTGCAATCTGGGCAGGAGGGGCAGGATGCTGTGGGAACAGGGTGTCAGCACTGGGATGTGGCAAGAGGAAGGACTTCGCAGTGCCACTGTTCCCATTCTCATTGTTGGGCTCACCCCAGCCTCCCCAGCCCTCTCTCCCCGAACACTCCTGTCAGGGAGGACCTCATGGGGACACAAAGATAGGAGAGTCCTTCTCAGAGCCACATCTCAGGCAGATAGATCCCATCCAGCAAACCCCCTGGGAACAGCATGGCTGGCCTCTCCAGATGACCCTATTTTTTCCTTCCACCTCCCAGCCTAAACAGTACTTGCCACGGGAATACTGGGAGAAGCTGGTGGCAGAAGCAGGCTTTGGGCCCTCCCTTAACTTGAAGAACTGCAGCTGGCCCTGCGTGCTCCTCATGCGCCTGGGCATGCACATGCTGGAGCTCCTGGTGAAGTCAGTCAAGGTGCCCAGGAACATCCTCAATCGTCGCCTGGAGTCCAGGCCTATTCCTGTCCTCTACCACGTCTACTCCTTCTACAGCAACTGGCAGGTGAGCCTCATCCTGGGGCCTTTGGGGCTGTGCAGGATACCCCTTCCTCAAAATCAGACCCTTGCAAGGCCCTTTTCTGTTCTTGCTGCTGTTCCTGCTGGGGGATGCTTTGAGGAGCCCTTGGTTCTGTATGGGTGCTCTCCTTACTTGGCATGATGCTTATGGAATGGCTGACTGACTGCAGGTTCTTCCACACTCCAGCCCTAATCCTCTCCTGCTGATTCTCCTCTCCAGGTCGGGCTGGTAAAGCCCCATCCCATCTTCTCCCAGCTTGTGGCGAACGCTGCAGAGACCACGCTGACCTTCAACTCCTCTGCCATGCCCATGCTGTGCCCCCCGCTGCCCTGGACCTCCCCCCGTTTTGGCGCCTTTGTCCTCAACGACACCAAGCTGATGCGCTTCATGGATGAGACCATCCACCACCAGCTGCTCCTGGAGCAGTGTCCCCTCGTGAACCTCCACCCCGTGCTGGATGCCCTGAACCAACTGGGCAACTGCGCCTGGAAGATCAACCAGCCGGTGCTGGATATTATCATTTCCATCTTCAACGACAAAGGGGATGAGAAGCTGGACATTCCACCTCCCCTCTCTGAGGCTCCCAAGCCTCCCACTGCTCCCGGCCATTCCTCAACCTGGAGCAAGTCCCTCAAGCACGAGCTGTTCCTGTGCAAGAAGAAGACTGCAGAGATGCACAGCCTGCGGATGGATGCGCTCTACAAGCTCTCCATCGCCAACTATGTCAGGGACAAGGTGTTTTGGTTCCCTCACAACATGGACTTCCGTGGCAGGACTTACCCATGCCCGCCCTATTTCAACCACCTGGGGAATGATGTCACCCGGGCCATCCTGCTGTTCGCAGAGGGAAGGCCACTGGGGCCCAGGGGACTTGACTGGCTGAAGATCCACCTCATCAACCTGACGGGGCTGAAGAAGAAGAACGCCTTGCAGGAGCGGCTGGAGTATGCCAATGAAATCATGGAGGACATCCTGGACTCAGCTGACCACCCACTCACGGTACGTGGGAGCTTCTAGGAAGTGAAATAAAATGGAAATCACAATCGATTTTGAAACAAAAACATTTTGAAAGATACACTTTTGAGAGGTAAAAAGGGAACAAAGCAATGCAGAGATTCCTAAGTGACACATTCCTGTCTGAAAATATGGTGAAGTACTAGGGAAGTGGAGGCATGGTGGGAGGAGGTGCTGTGCCCAGCGTATCCCAGGTGCTCAGGGGCTCCTGCCTGTGATTTGAGGGGCACAAGAGCACTGCCTGCTCCTACCAGCCTGTGCTTTCTCATTCCCAGGGCAGGAAGTGGTGGATGGACACCGATGAGCCCTGGCAAACCTTGGCATGCTGTATGGAAATCGCCAAAGCCTCGAGGTCCCCAGATCCAGCAGCCTACATCTCTCACTTCCCGGTTCACCAGGTGGGAACGTGGCGGATCCGCACAGCCTGTGTGAGGCTCAGCGGGGCAGGAAAGGAGCATCCAGGTCTCCAACGCTGCAATCTCTGCTCCACGTGGCTGGGTTTTCTTAGGAATGGGAATGCAGTGTTGGGCATCTTGGCATGAGAACTCCGGTGATTTGCTGCTGCCTGCAGCCATCCATGAGCCGGTACAGCCAAGGGCTGCCTTGCTTCCCTGGGCTCGAGCAGAGCCCAGCTGGGAGATTGCTGGCAGCTGCCGCAGGGTGAGAGCCAGGCCAGTCTCACCTTCTGCAGCCACAGGATCAGGACTGGAAGCCGGCCCAGCATGACAACACCTGGCTGTCTGGAGTGCTCAGAGCTGTGCTTTGGGGGTCTTTGCTCCACTCCTTCTCCAAGGCTGAAGCCAAGCAGCTCTGCAGGAGCCAATATGGGAGATCTGGACCTCTGAGGAAGGGCACAGGGACAGAGGTGGCTTCTCCCCATGTTCAGTGCCCTGTCACCTTGTGCCCTGTCCCTGCTCAGGTGCTGCTCAGCTTCCTGAAGGCACCTGTCCTCCCTGGCTGTACGGGGACGTGGCTGATAGTGGCTGTGGGTGAGGGGTGGCTGCTCCTTTCTCTTATGAGATCAAGCGGCCATGACTGAGTGGGGAGGGCAGCAGTTGTTCTGCCAGTAGCGATGGTCTGGAATATGCATGAGACAGTCAGGACTGATATTTTGATGACAACAAAAGGTCAAGAGAGCAGCTGGGGGTGTGTGGAGGGTGCAGCTAATGAAATATCAGCAAGGACTTCTTCTGGAGGGTACCCGAGTCTTGTTCTGCCTGAGTCATCAGCGCTCAATTAACGGAGCCATCAGGTCCTGGCACTGCCTTTCCGCACTGCAGGGATTGGGGAGAGGGTGCAGGAGAAAGGGGGCCCTGTCTGAGGGGACCTGACAGTCCTGGGGTATCTGTGGCTCCCTGTGAGCAGGGAGAGCCTGAGCACAGGGGGCCAGGAAAGGCAGCACATCTGGGACAAACATTGCTGCCAGTGCGGTCTGGGGAGCACCAGGATCTTCATGCACCCTCAGTCAGGTCCTGCCTGTCTCACCCCAGCTGCTCTTGGTTCCAGGAGGGTTGCAAGGGCAGCTGCTGTGGCAGATGCTCACTGTGCCTCTGATGCAGCTTTGGGAAGTCTGAGTGGGGGCTGGTTTCTCTCAGAGGGATCTTTTCATCCGCTGGCAGTGCAGCTGGCTGGAGCTGCAGAGCCAGCTGGGGCTTCCTGAGGGATCTTTGGCTTGGCCTGTCTTTTCCTGTCTCTGATCCCACTGCTGAGGTTGTTCTAACTGCTGGCTCTTGGGGCTGCTTTTAGCATCCCAGACATATTCAATGTTTTCCCAGTTTTCTGGTTTTCAGTGTTTTCACAGAGCTCTGATGTCTTTGGAAACCCACAGAGGTGATGATGTGAGGTTTCTGATTTTAAACCTCACAGGTCGCAGTAGTTAGGGGTGGATGCAGGCAGGAAACCTGGCCAGAAGGAAAATGGTCACTGCTGGGAGATGGTCACTGCTCTGAAGGGGGGGGGGGGAATAATGACCACCTGGGCCCAGAGTACCTGTGCATGGGGAGGGGGTGGATGAGCAGGGCTGTGTCCACACCCTAACTCCTTGCTTCCCCCGTGCTCTTTCTGCAGGATGGCTCCTGCAATGGGCTGCAGCACTATGCAGCGCTTGGCCGGGACCTCAGCGGCGCTGCCTCCGTCAACCTGGTACCCTGTGGGCTCCCTCAGGATGTCTACAGTGCAGTGGCCCAGCAGGTGAGTCACAGTGGGGACACACGGGGTCCTTTTGGACCTGCCTCTTCCTCTTGGTGTGCACAAGGTGAAAGGTGAGCATGAGTGTGCAGACAGCTGTGGAGGGATGAGCTGGTCAGAGACAGGGACCCTCTGTCCCTGAGTGGGATCTGACTGGAAATCTGTCCTTATGGAGGTGGCTGTGAGAAATCCCCTGGCATTTCTGCTGTCCTCACTTCTCCTGAAGCCTGGGAGAACTAGGCTGGAGAAGTGGAAGAGAGCAGAGTGTGCTCCTCCTCCCTTGGTCACAGCTGGCTGGCCCATGGGTTATGAGATTTTTCTTGAGCTGAGTAGGCGGGAGCGGGGAGAGATTCAACCTTGGTCCTGCTACAAAGTCTTTGGTTTCTTTGGCGAGACGTGATGTGAAATTTGCCACTGGGAGAGTGCTGAGCCCTGCCAGACTCACTCAGCTGCCATTGGACCCTGGCTCTCCGGTCTGGGTCTCAGCAGGTTTTCTCCAGGCAGCACCACACCAGAGAGCAGGAAGAGTTCATGGGGATGCAGGGCTTGTTCAGGTATCACTGGGGGGCAGAGGCAGGAGAACCCAAGTTCTGAGCTACAGTCAGGCTGTGTCCTTGTCCCAGCTGGCACCACCCAGCTGCCAAAAGGACAGTGCCAAGGCAGCAGGGAAGGCTCTGCAGGCACAGTTATCCATGCTGGATCCCTTCAGCAGGTGCCTTCTGTTATCCAGGGTGGTGAAAATGGGCTGCAGGGATTCTGATGGGAGCTCAGGCCAGGCAGTGCACGGCTCCCCACGCCCCCCCAGCCACAGAGGTGCTCAAGCCAGCGTGGCTCATGCTGAGACTGACTCAGGGGCGCTCTCCTCAGGTGGAGGAGTTTCGGAAGAAGGATGCTGAGCGGGGGCTGAAGATCGCCCAGGTGCTGCAGGGCTTCATCAGCCGCAAGGTGGTGAAGCAGACGGTGATGACGGTGGTGTATGGGGTCACTCGCTACGGCGGCCGCCTGCAGATAGAGAAACGCCTCAAGGAGATCGAGGAGTTCCCCGAGGTAGCATTCCTGTGTGTCCCCCTCCCTGGATCCTGTCACTTTCCTCTATGTCTTTGGCTGTCCCTTTGCCTGACCCATCACTCTGCCTCTGGTCTGTGCCAGGAGTACTTGTGGGAAGCATCTCATTACCTGGTGAAGCAGGTGTTCAACAGCATCAAGGAGATGTTCTCAGCAACTCGAAATATCCAGGTAAGGAGCCTGTTGCCCCTTACTTCCATGTGAGTTTCTTTCCCTGGTCCACTCATGCATAGACAAGGGGGTGCTCCATGGGGAGAGATGGTTCTCCTGGCTCCTGGATCCAGAGAGGATCCTCCTGCCTCAGCCCAGAGGTGTGGGATTGTGCCAAACTCCCCAGTAAGCGCTGGACTGTCACAGTCTGTGGCAGGAGTGAGGGTGGCCTGTGCTGGGAGGGGATGGGGTCTCCCAGCTGCACACTAACTCCAGCTGCTTCCTCCCCTCTTCTGAAGAACTGGCTGACAGAGAGCGCCAAGCTCATCGCCCAGTCGGGCCGGACGGTGGAGTGGGTCACACCGCTGGGGCTCCCCATCATACAGCCCTACTATCGCTCCAGGTCCACTGTGGTGAGTGTCCAGTATGAGGTCTCCTGACCCACTCTCCCTGTGCCACGGTGGGAGCAGGGAAAAGATAGCTGGGCTAGAGCCCGGCAGGTTGGCATCACCGGTGGGTGAGCCTGCAGAGCAGGTAGGATTCCTGTGCACAGGCACATCCTCCAGCCTCATGGCTCCCTGCAGAGCCTGGAGTGTGTGGGTGGGCTGGTGAGGAAGCTCTGCGGCTCCGTCCCACTCAGGCAGCTGGGGCATGGGCCGTTCCCTGCTCTGAGAGCCTCCTCAGGGCTCCTGTGACTCAGTCTCGCTGCTGTTGCCTCCCACATGCTGCTGTGCTGACTCACAGCCCCCCAGCCTGGCTCCAGCAGCCCTTCTCAGGCCAATTCACCCTTCGAGGGCGAAGGGGTTCAGATGCCTGCCTGCACCCTCAGGAGGGGAGCTGGGCAAGGTGTCACTGGGCAGTGGCAGCTGCCATGGTGCTGGGACACCCTGGAAAGGCACAGGCCCCTCTCCGGAAGAGTGGGGCAGTGCCCAGCCCCCGTGCTGCCTGGCAGTGCAGGGTGACAGCTGCTCCCCTCTCTCCCCGCAGCTGAATTGTGGCATGCAGCGCTTGAGTGTGAAAAACTCCAACAGCAGCCAGTAAGTACAAAACCATGGCCTGCACTGCACCCCTGCTGACCCCAGCCTATGCTCTGGGGACAAGGCCTTCCCATCAGGGAAGCTGTCAAGGAGTTCCAGAGCTCCCATTATCTCCCTGAGCTGCAGAAAGCTGGACAGAGCAGCAGGGCATTGGGGCCCTCCAGGGCAGACCCCTCACCCCCAGGCTGGGGTGGCACTGCCTCTGTGCCAGTGCTGTCATCTTTGGCCCTGAAATGCCCCAGCTCCTCTGTGCCCTGCTTCATCCTGCAGGAAACCTGACACTGTGAAGCAGAAGAACGCCTTTCCCCCCAACTTCATCCACTCTCTGGACTCCACACACATGATGCTCACAGCACTGCACTGCCTCAGGTAGGGAGTGGGCAGCTGGGCTCTCACCTGGCTCTTCCCTGGCTCAGGACTCTTCTGGGAGAACATTGCTGGGGCAAGGCATCACATGGGACTGAGGAGTCCCTGGTGGGTGGGCATTTGGGGTTCCTGGCAGAGAAGGAAGAGGAGGCGGCAGGGCAGGGACAGGGAGATCCTGGGACTGGCCACCTCCCTCTGAAGACCTGCCATGCAGGGAGTCCCCCTCCTTATGTGGTCCCTGCTCCTGTCCCAGCCAGAGGTTCTACGTGGGGTGGGTCCATTGCTCAGAGAGGGTCTCAGCACTGCTTCATGGCACCTTTGCCTCCTCCCAGGAAGGGCCTGACCTTCGTCTCAGT
The DNA here is from genome assembly GCF_000691975.1 of Corvus brachyrhynchos. Classification (NCBI taxonomy): domain Eukaryota; kingdom Metazoa; phylum Chordata; class Aves; order Passeriformes; family Corvidae; genus Corvus; species Corvus brachyrhynchos. Next base: position 1,094,334 of record NW_008240034.1, on the reverse strand, counting down.
CCACGATTGCTACTGGACTCACGCGCTCACCGTGGATGTCATGAACCAGGTAAAAGTGTCCTCCTGGCTCCCTTGTGAGCAAGATCTTGCTGATCTGTGCTCTGGGCCCATGCCAGGCCTCTCCTCCCCTGGGCTTTTCTCCATAGGCTGATTGATTCACCCGGGTGAAGTGAACCTGGGATGTTTGCTGGCGGTTGCAGCTGATTTCCTGGTGCCCCATCTCCTCCCACTCTGCAGGGAGCATGTGGGGGAGAATCTGTGGAAATGGGCACTAAACACAGCCCTGGTAGAGCTGGTGCCCCTGCCCTGCCCTGCCCTGGGTCGTCCTTGTGCTAATGAGGGTTGACCTCTGCTTCACGCCTCCCCAGGCTGATTCCCTTCACCCTTGTCTGGCAGCCCCCCTTCCCACTCCTGCTGCTTCCCCTGCCCCCCACCTCTGACCTGTGACTGGGGGAAGGAGGGAAAACACCTGCTAAGCTGCAGCTCGCTGTTGTCTCCCTGGGTCAGGTCTGTCGGCAGCAGTTCGTGGCTCTGCACAGCGAGAAGATTCTGCAGGATCTGTCTGAGTTCATGCTGGAGAAGTACTGCAGGTATTCCTGACCCTGTTGGTTCCCCCCCCCACCTCCCAGAGGTCATGTCCAGGTGCTCACAGGTTGTGTCACCTGCATGGGGGTTGCTCTGGGGGGAAGCTGTCCTTCCTTCTTGCCTGACACCCAAGTCACCTTCAACAGCTGTGTAAAAACCAAGGGCTCTGCCCCCCCTTGCTGCAGAACCGAGGAGGGTTTGGCCTGGGCTGCTGAGGCTGGGCTCCTGCTCTTGCTCTGGGGTGCATGGTCTGTTTTGGAAGAGCTGAATCCTGTTGTCAGGGGCTGCACTGGGGAGCAGAGGAGGGTGTGCCTGGTTCCAGATGCCCTGTGTTCATTTGCTTCCTTCTAGTTCATCCAGCTCCAGCACAGAGCCCATAGCCCATTGGCAGAAGAGACTGATGGAGCAGCTGTCAAATGTCCCCAGGACAGGTAGGAGCACGGGACAGGAACATGCAGAGCTCAGGAGCATTTTGGAGACAAGGGGAATGAGATGGAGTGGCCACCAAAACCACCAAAAGACACAAAGCCAGAGCTGTCTGCTAGGATCAGGTTTCCCCTCCTGTGCTGGGCAGAGCAGTCCAGCACGTCCACATTCCCCTGTAGCATCCCTGTGAGTGGTCCCTGCCATCCTCACTGCGTCCCTGGGATTTCCCCAGGCTGACCCAGCTCTTCCCATCCTGCTCTTGTTCCGCTCCCATCTGTTTCCAACCATGAACATTTGCTTGGAGATGGGAGTGAGGGACTCGGCATGGTAATTGCCAGGATCTAGATGATATACATGCAATGGGATTAAGGCAATTAGTTTAACTCCTCCTAATCCCTCAGCCCTGTGTCTGCCAGGCCATCTGGCTCTGCCTGACCTCTGTGTGGAGTGGCTCAGTGCTCCATGGGCAGCACAGTCCAGGGGCAGGGATCCTTTGTACCCTGAGGCCACTTCTCTCCCCTTGTCCATCCCCACCCTCCTCTCCTCTGACCTCTCCTTTACTCCCCTCAGGTGAATTCAACCTGAAACAGGTTATGGATTCCACCTATTTCTTCAGCTGAGCCCCAGCAGCCCACAGGGTCCTGGGATACCTCTGGACCTCCAGCTGTGGTGGGCACTGGCCCACGATGCTCTTCTGTCCCACATCTCATGGGGAAGGAGGTGCAGCTTCCAGCCCGGCAAGAGCCCTGCTCCACTCTGAGGTGCTGGGGCAAACGGACACTCTGCTGGAGCAGCTGGTGGGGGACAGGGGCTCTGCACTGCTGCTGTCACTGTCTGTCCAGCATAGGGAGAGGGCATGAAGCCCCAGGGAGGGCTGCATCTCTGGGCTGGGGGCAAAGGGCTGTGACAGTAGACAGGATGGCTCCCCTCAGCCCTCAGCCCTCACCCCAGTGCCGTGAGCACTATCCTTTGCCTGTCCTGGGATGCTGTCCCTCTCCTTCCCTCTCCACCAGCAGGGCTTGGACGTGGAGGGGCAGGCAACTGACCTGGACACAGCAGGAGCCCCGGCCCTGCTCTCGGCCACAGAGCAGGTGCTGCTCTGTGCCCTGCTCCAGCTCTGGGCACTGTCCCCACTCTCCATAGCGCAGCCTCTGCAGCTCTTGACTCTCATTTCCAGGGATGGGTTTTGCTGCTGCTCACTGGGGCTCAGGCAGGGAAAACCACTAACTTGAGGGTCAACGTGTAAATACTGTAAATAAAATGGTTTTTGAAATACTAGATGGGACCTGTGTCCTCCTTGAAGTCTTTGCCCGAAGCTTGTGGGGTGCCTGGGCTCTTTTCTCACCTTGCCAGGGGAACAGGGAGGTGGGACTGCTGCCTCCCAGCCTGGCCCTGTTCTGCTGACTGGTCGGGCTTTGGTTACTCACAGGGGTGTCACATTCTGAAAATGCTTTTGTAGCAGAAACATGGAATTGTGCCAGTGCAGCCACAGCAGGAACTGGACTCTTACAGGGGCCAGCTGCAGCTTTTCCAGCCAGGAGTCTCCCATTTTCACTGGACTGTGGCTTCCCAGCCCTCCTCTCCACAGGGCTGGTGCTGGAGATGGTTGGCACCTTGTGACTGGAGCTGTGGTTGGCCCAGTTCTTGGCTGTGCCCTATAACCACAGGCTCACAGCCTGCACCCAGCTTCTGCCTGGCTGCTGCTGGAGCGAGTGAAAAGCTGCTGGCAGAGGCTTTTCACCTTGTGGCTTTCCTGGCAAGGGAGGCAGCTCTTCAAAGGACAAAGCTGCATCCCACAGCCCGAGCGGGGGCTGTGCCCAGTGTTCCGGCTCCTGGGGCTGGGCACAAGGAGCAGGAGGCAGGGTGGGGAGGGACGGTGGTGAAGAAGCAGAGCCAGAGTCGTGCGTAGCTCTGTCAGCTGCTGACGTTTATTGCACAGGATGGGCTGAATGGGAAGGTGGACGCTTGGAGTGGGGCCCTGTCCCTCCGGCTGCTCGGCCGCAGGGTGCCGGGGCTGGCACGGGCCCCGCGCTCGCGGTACATTCAATGTGGAAGGCTCCAGAGTGCGAGGCAGCGAGGCACACGTGCACACACACACACCTGCACACGCACCCACACACGCATGCACACGCAACACACACACAGGCACCTGGTACACTCGGTGGGTGCCTTCCCCAGCCCCAGGGCTCGGGCTCCAGCGCCTGCCTCCGTCCTAGCGCTGCCTACGGGGACACGGGGCCGTGCTCACCCCCAGCCCCGGAGTGGGGGAACAGTGTGTTCGTGGGTGCTTACAAGCCTCAGGGCGACCATCCCTCAGACCCCTCCCAACTTACCTCCAGTCCTGGACCGTCACCCCTCGCCTTGGGTCTGTGGGAGGGGCGCAGGGACACGCGCGGCGCCGGGGCGGCGCCGACAGCCCCGGGGAGGTGTCCTGCGGATCACACACAGGGATGTGTTCAGGTCATAGATTATCATACACAGAGTTGGTCATGGCGAGGATGCAGCTGTGGCTTCTATGGGCAGCCGGGGAGACCAGGGGGGCAGCGGGGCTTCGCCGCGGGGAGTGGGCGACAGGGTCAGACTTTGGTCGGAGACGACACACCCGGGGGCTCAGCCCAGTGACCCCGCGGTGGCGGGGGGGAGGG
>NW_008240034.1:1085645-1089831 GCF_000691975.1 Corvus brachyrhynchos | reverse complement strand
GGTGCGTCCCGGGGTGCATGGAGCCCACCAGCGGGCTGGCCATCTGCGGGCAGAAGCTCATGGCGACGGCTTGCTGGAGGGTGGGAAAGGCAGAGGTGACCTGGGGCTGGACGGGGCTGTACATGGCCGTGTGCTGCTGTAGCTCCGCCTGCTGCACCATCTCCCGGTCGTACTTGACGATCTCCTGGATGATCTCGTTCTCCTGATTGTTGAAGACACCTGAGTTGAGGTCGTGCTGCACTTTGTGGAGCAGGATCGAGTTCTTCTTCCCTATAGAGAGAAGGCCGGGAGAGGAAGCACTGTGAGACCCTGTACTGGGGCTATGCTGGGCTCCCATGCCAACCACAGCTGCCTCCTTCAGCAAGACACCCCCTCTCCCCCTCCAGGCCCCACTCTGTGTCCTACCGATGCGGTCGAGACGGTCGATGGCCACAGTCTCAAAGGCCCGTCTCATCATGGGGTACTCCTCCAGCACCTCGTTGAAGTTGTCCACTGAGAGTGAGTAGAGGCGGCAGTAGGTATCCGCACGGACACTGGCCGTGCGCCGGCCACGGGTCAGCAAGCAGATCTCTGGGGGAAAAACGCCAGGGCCAAGGTGAGAACACCACCATCATGGACAGAACAGGGCAGGCCGAGAGCAGGGTGTGAGAACCACAGGTCTCCCAGTGCCTCTCACAGACCCCGGGAGGGGACCCAGGTTCAGTCCTGCCAGTGCTCACCCCCAAAGTAGGAACCATCAGAGAGTTTCATCTCCTTGTTGCCCTTGGTGAGGATGCTGACCACCCCATGCTGGATGAAGTACATCTTCTTGCCGATGGTGCCCTCCCGGATTATGTAGTCGCCCGGCTGGAACACCTCAAACTTCAGCTTGGTGAGCATCGCCGTGACGAAGTTGGGGTCAGCGTTGGCAAACAGCGGCATCGAGGCCACCAGCTTGCGGCAGTTGAAGTTCACGATTTCCTGTGGGGAAGTGGGTGAGCCCAGGAAGCCGGGACATGCTTCCCCAGGGACATGCTCCCCAGCCCGGACGGTCTTAGGGACACTCTGGCACACAGATTGTGCCTGGACACGCTCCCATGCAGAGCTGCAAAGCTGCAGCAAGACGTGTTCGACCCCAAGCATGTGCATGGCAAGAGCTGGTGGTACCCACAGCAGGGAGCAGGGGATCCCTTCCCTTGTCAAGGGGGGCAATTCCCATCCTCACAGCAGCATCCTCCTCCCAGCTCTCCAGCCCTCACCTCACGCAGGGGCTCGTTGAGCTCCCCCAGGATGCTGTCCTCATCAAACATCTTGCCCTGGTAGCGATGCTCGTAGTAGTCGTGGATCTTCTGGCGGAAGTCAGCGGGCAGCTTGTGGAAGGACATGTACTGCTCCACCTGCTTGTACTGTGGGGAGACGTGGTGTCAGCTGGGACCCTCCACCCACATCCCCATTCCATGGGGCTGGTCCCACTCCATCGCCCCACCCCTGCTCCTGACCAGGAACCCCCACCCCACCTGGCTGCAGCTCCAGGAGGGGACAAAGCTGTGGGCCCTATCCAGCCCAGTCCTACCTTCTCCTGGTACTGACGTCGGGAGGAGTCCAGTGACTGGATGAGGGCGGTGGCGTGGCCGATGAACATGGCGTAGCAGGTGGCCCCCACGATCATGCTCAGCATGGTCAGCCAGATGTCCGTCATGCTCTCGGGCGCCTGCTTCCCGTAGCCGATGCAGAGCATGTGGCTCATGGACTTGAAGAGGGCGAAGGAGTACAGCTCACTCCAGGAGTCGTTCTGCAGTGACAGGGACAACAGCTCATGCACACGTGTGTGAGTTTGTGTGAGCATCACTCGAGGGCCCAGCGCCCTGGCTCACACCTGGCCACAGTCCCAGTTCTCTCCCAGCAATAGGAATTTGTTGAAAAGCAAACTTTTCAAACTCCCCTGGCAAAGTAGGCAGGGAAGGAGAAGGGTGGGACAGGCAGGGGAGGAAGAGGAGGAAGCCAGGAGGAACAGAGCACAGATGGAAATTTGATGGAAGAGGATGAGACAGACAGGGGAAAAGGGCCATTTGCAGGAGGCTGCAGGGCTGAGAGGGAGCAATTAGAAACAGGGGCCATTATTTATTAATAGCAGCTTTGTGGCTAATGAGCAGGAGAAGGCAGCAGGGGATGGGGCCAAGAGCCCCATGTCAGCATATTCCTCCCACCCAGATCAATCCACTGCTCCAGGTCCTGTGAGACCTCACCAGGGCTGTGGCAGCATCCGGTGCCTGGTGCTCTGTGCACCGTGGGGCATCACAGCCCTGGCCCACGGAGGATGGCATCTCCTGGGGCTGGAGGATGGACGACGGATGCCCCGGGCAGCAGGCAGGAGCACGGTGTGGGGCAGAGGGAACTCACCACCATCCCGTTGATGGAGACCCAGCAGTTCTGGGGGAAATCCTGCAGCATGGGCACCAGGAACTGGAGGCAGCCATCCCAGTGGCAGAGAAGCAGCATCATCCCGATGAGGTTGATGATCCTCATCACCGCGCTGGCCAGGTCGTAGGTCATGTGGAAGATCTGCGGGTGGGTGGGATGGCAGGAGGTGAGCGTGGGGACTGTCCCCCACTGCCCAGCCCTGCTCAGGGCACCGACCTGAATGGCCTTAGCTGGAAGAGGCTCCCGTGGCTGGCCTGGCTCCGGCCCCGAGGTGGCTGTGCTCCCCCTGCCTATTTATAGCCGGTGGGTGCCGCCGCGCTGCCGCCCGGGAAGCACTAATGGCTGCGAGCCTTGATGAGGATCAGGGAGAGACAAATACTGTGGGCACGGAGGAGGGAGCAGGGCAGCTCCCAGGGCACTGGGTGCAGGGTACTGATCAGAGCCACACAGCAAAGCTGAGCGTGTCCCCTCCAAGCAGGGTGGACTGTCTCCTGCACTGGGGGGTAGGGGTCCTGCTGTCCTCCCTGGTGCCCCCCGAGCTCCTGGTAGGGCAGGGAGCCAGAGGGGAGCAAGGCAGGAAGCGCTGAGCTGAGCAGGGGGACAGGGTCCTGCTGCACTGGATTGTTGCCAGCGTGTTCCAGCCATGCTGGCACCCATGGTGGGTGCTGTTTCACAGTTCAGGGATTCTCCAAACCCTCCAGGGAGGGTCACAGCCACCCACCGGACCCACACACAGCCCCACAGATCCTCTCCACCCTGCCGTTTTTTCAGGGAACCACTGTGCTCACAGGGCCCCTCCAGCTCCCCTTCTCTCCAGCCATCCAGCTGCTGCCAGAGGGTCCCAGAGCAGGTCCTCACCTCCTCCCACTGGTGGATGTAGCGGATGAGCCGGGAGAGGCGGAGGAGCCGCAGGAGGCTGAGGATTTTGGTGAATCGGACGATGCGGAGGGCGCGGGCTGTTTTATAGACCTCCGAGTCTATGCCCTTCTCCACAATGAGGAAAACATAGTCCACAGGGATGGAGGAGACAAAGTCTACCACAAACCAGGTCTTGAGGTACTTCTTCTTGATCTTCTCAGGGTCCAGGATGATTTCTGTGTTGTCCTCAATGACAATCCCTGTCCGGAAGTTCAGCACCAGGTCCATCAGGAAGAAGGTGTCAGAGACCACATTGAACACGATCCAGGGGGCCGTGGTCTCCTCCTTGAAGAAGGTGATGCCCACGGGAATGATGATCAGGTTGCCCACCATGAAGAGCAGCATCGTGAAGTCCCAGTAAAATCTGGGGAGTGAGAAGATGGAGGGGGGTGTCACCAGCGCCCCAGAGCCCCCCCCAAGCCAAGGGGACCCGGCCACCACGCCCTGCCCTAAGGGACCTGCACTGCTGGTGTCAGTGAGGTGTCAGTGTAATGCCACCTCAGCCACAGGAACCCCTTCCTTTCCCCAGAGAATACATCCTGCTCCCTGCTCTCCAAACTGCCCCCAGGGTGATCCTGCGGCCAGCAGAGCCCCTGACTGGGGCAGAGAATGAGGCTGAGGGCTTCTGCTCGTCTGATTTGGCCCATGGCAGCAGGTCCTGGGGGAGGGGAGAACGATGGCACCAAGCACCGGAGGGGGACACACTCCAGCCGAGCTGCCCAGGAACATCCCGTGGCCTGGGGCCCCCCAAACGACCGGCAGCGCTCAAGGTCGTGGGTGGAGTCAGTAGCCGAGAGCCTTGAGATAAGCCCCCCTCTTTCTGCGCTCCCAGACTTGGGGACACAAGCGCAGGGGACAGTCCCCGGGG
>NW_008240034.1:1081210-1085465 GCF_000691975.1 Corvus brachyrhynchos | reverse complement strand
TGCTCCTCCGCCCCTCCTGCCTCACGCCATCCTTCTCCCCTTTCTCCTCGTCCCCCTCTCGCGGGCCAGCGATGACCTTTCTGAGCATCTGCAAGGTCGCAGCAGCTCTGTCACGGCAGGATGGCGCGGAGGCCACCTCGGCCCTGCCTCCCCTGGCCGGGGGCGGGAGTGGGGGGGAATCCTCCTCAGTGCCACGTGCACAGACACGCAGGACCCTCGCCCACGCATTTCCGCTCAGCCCACCCTGGGAGCTGCAGGGTGATGGGCGGGGGGTGCCATGGCCACGCTGTGGCCCGGGCACGCTGTGCCCTGGGGTGGGGGGGACGAGGAGGAGACCCCCACGCACACAGGAAGGGGTGATGGGCCAGGTCCCCCCCCCCACTGCGCAGAATAGCGCAGGACCAGAAGGAGCTGAACATCCCAGCTCCTGACCTTTCTCCAATGACACCTTCCTCATGTGAGACATTGCCATGGCAACCGTGAGTGATGTCACTGCTGCAAAACGATGACTTCACGCCAGGGCGGTCCCCAGGGTACCCTCGGCAGAGGAACCGTGGTCCCCTGCACCCCTACACCGAGCTCCAGCTGCTGGCACCAAACAGGCCCAGCTGGACCCCCGGGCTCCCACGCACGGCACAACCTCCCAGGGATGCCGAAATCAGCAGAGCCACTGTGGGGCTGGATCTGTCCCTAAACCCCCTGGCAGCTCCTGCTCAGACTGACCCTGCTGCGCTGCGTGGGTCCCACAGGGGCATTAGCCGTGCAAAGCTGCGAAGAGCAAAGATTAAATAACCATGCCAGCTGGGCAAAACTCCCCTCTGGCTCCAATCCCTCTGCAGTCGGGCTGAGCCAGGGCAGAATTTGGCCTGTGGAGAAAGATAAACTGCTCCTGATCCCCCACTGCACACAACTGACCCTGTGCAATGGCCCCAGGGAGCAGCGTGCAATGCCAATGCTTTCTCCCTTGGAAGGTTCATGTGCATAGAAAAAAGACCCAATCCAGGCTACTAAAAATATCTGAAAACAAATTAATCAGGATCCTCGACACCCCTCCCTCGCTTCTGACCCAATTGTACGACAGCAATGATGACAGGAGATGCCCAAACCCCTGTGAGCGGCAGCTGCCACCTTCCCGCTCCATCACCCGCCCAATGCCTGGCACAGCGGTGCTCGTCTGAGGGCCTGGGCAAGGTAAGAGTAGGGTCCAAGCCCTAGTGGGGGGCATGGCCCCCCAGTATGTCAGGGTGGTCCCTGCTTGACTCCACTGGCAGCACTCAGGGTTCCAGGGGTTGCCAGGGATGATCCAGCCACTCCCGGCTGTGCTGATCCCATCAGACAGGCACATGGCTGGACAGAGCTCCTTGAGACCCCCCCTCTGCCCCTGAGGTCTGAGCCCTTCGGCCCTGATGGGGCCCAGATGCAAACCAGGCTGCCTGGTGGGCAGGAAGAGCACAGGATGAGTGAAAGATCGGTGTGGGATTGGTGCAGGATTGGGGCAGGATCGGCACTTTGCAAACTCGCACTAAATACCCATATCCTAAAAGCGAGGTTGCTGTGAGAAGTGGGTTGTGGAGCCAATGGCAGAAGTTTGGCCAAGCTGCTGAGCAGTGGCGGCCAATGCACCCCAGATCCCAGCACAGCCAGTTGTGATGAATGACTGGTGCCCTCTCCCCTGGAAAAGCCTTTTACCCCAGGGGTCCCTGGGGAAGGGGGAATAAAGGCTTTGCAAACTGCTCAAGGACCTGAACTTGCACAGTCCCCCAAGTCGGTCACAGCCTTTCCTCCCCATGAGCAGCGGCTTTCAGCACCTGACGCTGCAGAGGGAGGGGCCCAGCTCCCCAACACCCTCACCACAGGGAATGGGAACGCCGGGACCAGCGGCAATGCTGCCTCACACGTCGAGAGCAACAGCAGCTGGCGAGCCCAGTGCCTCTGCTCAGGAGCCCCTGTGGTGGCAGCATCCAGGCAGAGGGAAAGCCCCCAAAAGCATTTAACCCTGGATGAGGAAGGCTCTGGCCAAGCAACACTAGGGACATGTGCTCTGGATGCATCTTTGCCCCTGATTCATGTGCAGGAATGGCTCTCACAACAGAAAATCAGCAGCAGCCAGAACCTCCTGCTCAGCTCCGACCCCGGTCCCAGCCCAGCCTTGTGGAAAGCCAGAGTAACCCTTGGGCAGCCCCTTGGTGGTCACAGGGTGATGGGCACTGCCACCACCTCCAAACCACCAGCTGCAGCTCCTGCAGCCCCCAAAGTGATGCCCCAGGGCTGGTGCAGAAACCCCAAAAGAAGCAATGAAGGAGTTGGCGCTGGCTTGGCTGTTCCTCCAGAGACCAGAAGGGGCAAAGCCAGTGACAACCATTGCCCAGCACCCAAAAGGAGGTGGCCCTGCTCCAGCACACACTTACAAGGTCTCTTTGATCAGATTCACAGCTCAGGATCTCACCAGCTGCCCTGATTGCTTCCTCGTCATTCAATATTTATGTAAATAGCAACTTTGGTTCCTGGAGCAAATCTGCCCTAAATTGCATGTGAACGATGGCAGCACCATGGCTGTGAGGAGCCAGGATTGCTAAATGATGCCGATTATGAAATGATGTCACAGATGCAGATGGGTAATGATTCCCTCTTAAGATGGGAAATGGGTTTTGCAGGGCAAACACGACCAGGTCACGCTCCATTATCATTGCTGGATAAATGCTTTCTCGATTATTTTAAGGCAGGACAATATGGGACGGATGCACTCATGTCCCCAGCGCGCACAGGCAGAGCGGGTTCCTCACGCCCGGCCTCGCGTGGGCCGATCCTGTTCCTGTGCACAGTTGTGGAGCTGGAGGATGCCATGGCTCTGCCTGCAGCTCCTCCCCACTGGGCAGGGAACTCTCCTACGCCACTTCCAGCATCAAAACACAGGCAGCCACTCTGCCCCAATGGGTTTCAAGTCTCGACAGCAGTTCCAGGAGGATGAAGCCTGTGCAGGGCAGGACAGCCAGGGTGACTCCCCAAGGTCACCCCAGCGCCCGCCTGCCCGCTGCAAGCACAGTCCAGGGAGTGATGCTGCTGCACTCTGGGGAATCCTCCAAGGCCTCAAGCCCACTGCAGGCTCACCGGAGGGAGAACCCCGCTCTTGGCAGCACTGTGGGCTCTGCCAGTGGCGCCACGGCTCTGAGGAGGAGCACAAGTAGTGAGGAGGGGCCAAGTCCCCCAGCTCAGCAGCCCCCAGGGTCCACCTGGCACCACCACCTCTGCTCTGTCACGGCAGGGGCAGAGGAGCCCCCTCTGCTATGGGACCGGTGGTGGCCGGGTGGTGTGGTCACTTCTCAGCCCAGCTCTGCAGCAGAACCCAGTGCCCAGCCAGCGAGATGAGGAGGGGACTCCACTGGGTTCCTACAGCAGGTTCCCAGGGTGGAAGGGCTCAGAACCCTGTGCGGGAAGTCAGCCCTGAGGGGAGGCCGAGGGCCTCCAACTGCTCCTCTGGAAGATGCCAGAGCAGCCCAGCAGCAGCACACGAGGGTGAAAGCAGGAGGGGAAGGTGCTGGTCCCTGCCCTGAGCCCATGGCCACCTCCACCTGCCTCAGGGAGCCCCAGGCCATGGGGACCCGTCAGTGTCAGCAGTGAACAGAACCTGAGATCCATCTCAGGGGCATCCCCCACTCAGGCACCCAGCAAACCCTCGCTTGAGCCACCCCAAAACTCTCACCAGTACAGCAGCACAACGACTTGGGGCTGAGCCCCTCGGCCCCCCAGCCCCTGGTCAAAGGCTCCTCCAGCCCCTTTGAGGTCCCTGGACCAGGGTCCTGCCAGTCCTGGCTCACCAGCAACGCCAGCAGGGTCTCAGCTTCCCCATCCCTGCAAGATGCCGCGCTGCCTGCCCCAGAGAGCGCAGCCATCCCTCCCGGTAGCTTTCACACGACTCGGGAAGCATTTGCCACTCTGGAGCTCGCCAGGGCTCAGGGGGTGGGAAGGAGATGGAGCTGCAGAGCGTTTCTCCCGGGTTTGTCATTCCTTGCCTGGCAGACACACAGGCTGGATCTTGGGAACTCCGGTCCTCTCAGGAGTGAGAAGAATCCCCCTCAAATCGGCGGAACCCCGGGGACAGAATTAGGCCTCCTTTGGGGGGGGGGAGCCCTCACAACGCTCTGCCAGGCAGCGGCAAAGCACGTCCCCCTGCCCAGCCCCAGCTCTGCCCAGGGAGGAGGACACCGAACCCCAGGGAGCTCCGGAGACAGAGCCAAGGCCCCGTGGGGCTTGGGAG
>NW_008240034.1:1077798-1080510 GCF_000691975.1 Corvus brachyrhynchos | reverse complement strand
ACAAGTTGAGGGGTTTTTTTTTCTTCTTTTTTCCTCTGGGCTAAGTTGTGGTTATACTGCAGACAAGTGCTGTAGTGCTATTGTTGTCTATCTCTTCCTGACCCAAGATCTTCAAGCTGCTCAAGCCTGCCTCATTGCCTCATTTTAAGTTATTAATTTGACAAAATGTAAGTGGGAAGACAGATATCAGAAAAGAGATGGGGCAGATGGGCTTTCTATACATTTTACCAACTACTACAGTATGTATTGATACATGCATGTATATATAAGTGTATGGTATTCATGATGGATAGGTGTAACCAGTTAAAATGAGGGCAGGACAAATTTGTAAAAATATTATTTTCTTCCCTCTTAAAAAAAAAATCATAGATACACATTTTGAGAAGTCACTACACTTCCTAGTGATGATATGCTAGTACATTTTCAGTTTAAACTGGTATGATCTTACTGAAAGCTGTAGGTGTTTTACCCTTCTATTTAGTCCTTTCCTGTATGGAGGGTTACTTGTAGTAAGTGTAGATAGGCAACTTTTCTTTATGGACAAGGCTTGTTCTTTGCACTTGGCTGAAGCATTTTCTGTGTTAGAGATTTATTTGCTGAAGAATTGTTTCTACACAGAAATGGGAAAGCATGCAAGAGTCAAGTCTGTAAGGCACATTATCAAAATGTGCCACATTCTCCTTGTGTTTACTGAGCAGCCTTTTCAACTTAATTCTTTTCCTTTCTCCCTTTTTAGTATCTCTGAGTGAGTTTCCACTCTTGCACATGAACTGTACTAAACTTTTGTATAATAAACATGATTTTCTAAGGTTTTTGAAGCAGGGACCATGAAGCTATTTCTATCAGTGCTATCAGATATTTTTCCCGGGAACTGGTGAGTCAGAATGCCTCCAGGAGCAGCCCAGCTCCCCAAAACAGCCCCTCAGCTGCCCCCAGCCCATGGAGACACTGACTCAGGTTAACCTGAAGGCGAGGCTGGAGGTGCTGGAGCCAAGAAGTAAGGCAGCAGCTCAGGGCTCACCCCGAGGCGTCGGGAAGCAGGGGCTGAGCAGGGTCCCCGTGGCACCCTCTCTCTCTCTCTGGAACAGAATGGGGCACCCCCAGGGGTGTTTGTGCCATCCCTGCCCAAGGCTCGATGTGGCAGCCCCCGGGCCTGTGGAAGAGCTGTGGCACAGCTCACCAGGGCAGCTGCAACCCAGCCGAGAGCAGCACGATGCCACTCCATCCCCTGCCCAGCTCCTAGGGCTGTTGTCCCCCTGTCCCTCCCCAGCCAAACAAAAGGCACAAGTGCTGCTTTGTGCTCTGGCCCAGCGCAGGGTCAGACAGGACCCACAATCCTCATCAAGGAAATTAAGACACGCATTGATTTTTCACTAGGATGGCACAAGGCCGGGGCTGTGAGAGCCTTGTGTAACCCATTTACACGGCACAGCAAGGCAGAGGCACGGGCAGGACAGACCCAGGCACCACGGCACCAGGCTGCCAGCACTGCCACCAGACCTGCCACCGCCTCTCTGGGCACAGGGTGGCCACCACAGCCACGCTCCCCCCTTGTCCCATTCCAGGCAGGGACAAGTGTCTGGCTACAGAGCAAGGCCATGGTTCAGTCACTTGGCAAGGAGCAGAGCAGGCAGGGGCACCTTAGGCCAGCTGGGAGCACAGGGTAGCCCATGGCCTCTGCTGCCTGTCCAGGGGCAGGAATGTTGGCAGAAGGCCCCTGAGCTCAGGGCTGGCAGCAGAGAAGGGACTCGCCACCAGATCCTGTCCTGGCCCCAGGGCCCTGCTCTGGGCACAAAAATCTCACACCTTTGCTCTCTCCTGCTGCAAAGGGCAGGAAAAAACCAAACAAACCTAGAAAGCCTGCTTGGAGAAGCATGAGACACACAAACAGCAGGGCCTCTGAGGGCTCCTCAAGGCTGGGGCTGATCCTTGAGCCCACAGGCACAAGACCTGAGGAACTGTGGAGGGGGGTAAGGTGAGACTGTCCCACACAGGCGTGTGCCCCAGGGCCCCACACTCCTCCAGGCTCTGCAGAGCCGGGAACACCCCTCCCTCCCCTCCATGAAGGCTTTTACACCCGTCCAGCTGCATCTCCTCAGCAATTAAGAGGGCAGCCAGAGCTGGCACCAAACCGAGACACAGCATCATGTTCTGCAGCCAGAGGATCAGGGGGCCTGGAGGGAAGAGACCAGAGTCCAGAGGTGGAAAAAAGAGAGAGGAATCATCTTTATTTGTGAAGTGTTAACAGATGGAACAGTTCAATGCTACCCAGCAGTAAAGGTGTTAAGACTCCCCCCTGAGCAATTGTCTGTTCACAGGCCCCTCACGTCACGCACACACCGCAATGGCTCAAGCACAAGCACGCGCTGTTAAAACCTTAAAACCACCCCCAGCCCCGGCTCAGCCTGCCCCTCCCCACTGCAGAGACATGAACAACCCATGGAATAAGTTACAGCAATCATTTATCCAGCGTCCAGCTCCTGGGCTGCCTGTTTTGGAGTAACCAAGAACAGCTCGGCAGGAGCTGATTGGGAATCTCTCTGACAGGGACATGCCAGGAACGTGCCCTTTGCCAGGGAAAGGTGCAGCCTTGCTCCTGGTGACGCACTGGGAAAGACATAGAACCCTCTTCCTGAGCCCTCTGGTCAGATCAGGTCGTCTCCCAACAGCCACCAAAGCAGCGCCTCCCTCACCCCCACAAGCAGGTGGGAC
>NW_008240034.1:1071655-1077652 GCF_000691975.1 Corvus brachyrhynchos | reverse complement strand
AAAAAAGAAAAAAAAAAAGTGTATTTTATACTCTACAACTTAAGTTTCTTTAGAAAGTGAAGTAACTGAATCGCAAGGACGCACTAGAATATTCCATGGTGCTATTTTACCAAAAAATTAGAAGAAAACAAAATTGTCCAGACGAGTTCTTCATCTACACATCACCTGGCAGGAGAGAAAGAAAAAACAGTTAGATAAACCCTGTTGCACCAGTACTGGGCTAGAAGGGGCTGGTGGAGCCCATGGTGGGCCAGAAGAGCCTCTGGTTTCTCCCAGAGACCCTCAGCAGACTCAGACACTGCACCTCTTGCTCCAGGCTCTGCCCTGGCACTCACCCGGCCCCGCTCTTAGTTCGCGTTTCTCTGGCGGACGTTCTTGTCCTTGTGGTTTGTGGCATTGCTCTTCCTGGGAAGGGAGAAGGGGTCTGAGGGAAGGGAGAGCAGAAAGTTCCCCCACCACCACCCCTCACCCATTAATGTCATTCTGGTCCAAGCAGAGGGTGCAGATCAGATCCCAGAGCAGTGTCAGGCACCGGTGCCACCCCAGGTGCCACCCCCAGGTATGTGTGGTTCACACATGGGGACATTAAATGAACCATGGGGGGACATCTCCCTGCCCAGCACACTGAGTATTATCCCACACCAGCCAGCTTTTATCTTCGGAGCAGATTCCCTGGCTGGATGGGATCTGCCAGTACAAATCTGGCAAAAAAGGAAGAGGCAAGGTACTCACAGTGGTGCAGAGCCTCCATCATCATCTTCACATTCAGGAGAGCACAGAAAGAAAAAACAAAATACAGTCAGGGAAGAGGACATGCAAAGTGACCTCTGCCTCCCCTTAAAGCAGTGGGAACTGCATTCCAGGCAGCCATTCCACCACCACTTAAAAGTGGGGAGGGTAGAGCTCCTCTGGTGAGATTGGCTGCCCTGATCCATCCCCTGTGCTCGTCCCCACAGCACCAGGACTTGGGATGGCTCCCAGATCCCAGCATACTCACAGCAGAAAAAGGGGAAGCCAAACAGGATGTTTCAGGAATGGGGCTTTAAGCAGCAGCAGCAGGAAGCCCTTCTCCCTCCCCACATGTTGTGATATCAAAACAAACACTGCACACCACGCTCTGAGCAGCACAGCTAAGGAAACACCTCTGCCAACACGTGCCAAGCCCTGCGGCCTTTCACCAGCTCCCTGAGATCTCCCACCTCCCAGCAGGAGGCTCCCAGTTGTCTCCTTGGCTCCCCATCACCTCTTCTCCAGCCCTGGATCCCCTGGAGTCCCACGCTCCGGGCACTGGGGCTGCCCTGGGCACCAGGATCTGCTCACAGCTGGTGAGAGGACGGAGGCAGACACATGGCTGGAACTACCTTCTACTTACCATGTGAGGTGGCACCCAGCAGCAGAGAAAGGAAGAGTGGATAGGTAACACCAGCAAGGATATCACCCCAAAGACAGGCCAGACTGTTCCCACCCCATGTCAGGTGACAGGAGTGTCCAGTGCACAGAAAGTACTGGGGGGAACTGGGTCAGACAGGCCTCACTGTCACCTTTCAGGAGGGGCAAAGCTACAGAGACTTTGGGGCAGAGAGAACCACTTTATCCCAAGGAAGTGTAAAGCCGTGTGTGTTTACCAAAGGGGTGTGATGCTGTATCCTCATCCAGGAGCACTTGGGAACTTGAGCTCCTCTGGCCAAGGAGCATCAGGACATTTCAGCACATTCACCTGTCTGTCAAAGCATCTGCTACAGCTCTGGCAGGTCAGCACCCCACAGACCTGGACTGGACCGATGCCATCACAAACCAGATCACACCACAGTGTTTTTGCTGGAAGACGCAGCTACAACATCCTTAAGACAGCACCTGCCTTCCAGCCAGGTGTGTCAGAGGGCAAAACATCTGCCTGTGAAACTGCCTGGAGTGGAATTCAGAGCCCTGAAGTCAGGGGAGGGATCTGATCTTTAGCCCCTCTGCTGCACCTCTCCTGAGCCTGCTCCCTCGCAGGGGGCCAGGGGCCCTGCAGGATCCTGGGCAGGAAGGATACAGAGCATTCACACTGCATTGTTAACGGGATCAGATAAAGGAGGCCGTGAGCTGACACAATGCAGATCCTCACTGATAAGGAAAGGGAGGAGCTGGTGCTTCCAGAACAGATTAAACATAGTACCGGGTCTTTGAGATCCAGGATATGTGGATCTGATGACCCAAAACATCCTGAACTGAACATAAGTTAAGCTAAGCCTGGTCTTACAGAGCCATTGACACAGTCCCTCCCAGTTCTGCAGCACCACAAAAGCTCTGGCACTTATTTACAAACCACCTCGTCCAGTGTGGGAGCTGCCAAAGCAAATCCAGCCCCACAGACACTCATGGGCAGCGCTTGAGCAAAGAGCAGAGGAACTGGTGAGGCAAAGGGTCAGGCTGACCTGCACAGAATCCTCTCTTGCTCCAGATCTCACTGCAGGACTGTGAAACAGCGCAATTACAGGCAGCTTCACGGCTGAAGTGGCATGGTACAGACTGGCTTCTCAAGTACCCTCAAACCACCCCTCCTCTGAGAAAGGGACCTCAGAACTCCCTACAAGCCCATCCTGCCTGCACCCTGCAAGTTACTTGATCTCCTCGGAAAGATTCAAACCCAGGTGCCTCTTACCATCAGGAACCTCATCTGGCTTCCTCCTCTTCTCATAGATGAAGATGATGGTGACAAGAACGAGGACTTCTGCCACAATGCCCAGGAAGGGCCAGAGCGCTGCCAGGCGGCTGCGGACGCGCAGGTTCACCGTGGCATCCCCGGTGCCAAACGAGTTGGTGCCATTGCAGAAATAGTCGCCTGTGTCCTGCTCAATATCCAGTTTAAGGATGCGTAGCTCTGTCTTGTTGCCACTGGATTTGATGATGTATCGCCCAGAGGCGTTCTCGAGGAGCTGGAGGGAGGAGGAAGAAGAGGGGTCTCAGGGTAGTGCTGACTGACCACCACAGAAATCCTCCGTGCTGGGAGAGCTGAGCTTTGCAACAATTCCGGTGGCACAGGAGCTGGGCAGTGAGGTAGGCAGGAGGGCAGAAGGAGCAAACCACAGCACTCACCCCGTGGCCACTTTTGTGCCAGGACCAAGTGGTGGCATTTTTTTTTAGGGATTCTTGCAGACCAGCACACCTGTGTCCCCCTCATTCCCATGCTCGGACTTCTTGTAGGCCACCACCTGAGGGGCAACTAGGCAAGACGAAAAAAAAAAATTCGGACATCTCGTTAGAGAAATCACATAGATTTGTGGTTCCTGCAGCCCACCTCACCAAAATCAGCTACCCCAAAACCTCAGTCAGGCTGCTCCTCTCACTAGTTTGGCATTTTCAGAGAGGAAAGTACATCAAGCTGCTTCAGGAAAGGCTCTAACAGATTTGTCCAGTGGGTATTATCTCTGTCCATTATTCCTGTGGGAACATGCCCACAGAAGGCTGGTTTAATGCGGGATCTCAGGGCTGACCCTGCAGACGCTGGAATGGCCTGATAAGGGCACTGCCTCTCAGAGAGCAAAGCCCTGAAGCCAGATGAGGGCTGGGAGCAGCGTTTTGAGCAGCTGAAAAGACACCCCAGCAAAGTGGTCAGGAGATCACCGCTTCCCCACGCCCCTCCTCAGACCCCAGGAGCAAACAGATGAAATTACCTGAAATATTCACTTGTCCTCTTATCTGCGGGTTTGCTTCATAGACACACTCGTAGATGCCGGAGTGCTCCTCCCTCTTCCCATTGATTCTACAAAAACGGGATTCAGGTAAGCATCCAGCACAACTTATCCACAGACACAGACCTCCAGACCCACGGAATCACATACCCACAAGCATCAGCAACCTCCTGCATAGTAAATGTCCCCCATTCCAGCAGAGTATTTGTGCTGCACCGTGCACCTACAGCAACCCAGCTTTCCTCTCCTCACACACTGAGGGCGGCAGAAGAGGGTTCCATGTGCACCACACGTGACACGGGTCTGTCAAGCCAGTGATCACTGTTCCAGCCCAGTGAAACACAGGGCAAAGCAGTGCCAAAGATCACCCACGCCGGGCTGCTCTGGATTGATCCCCACATCGGGAAAAACTCTCACATTCTCCTTCCTGTAAAGCTGCTGCAATGAGATTTAGTGGATTATGCAGCCCTGCAACAAACATCCCATTCTGCTGCTCAGTAATACCCACTCGAGGGAAGGGGCCCACAGAGTTTGTCCCATGGCTGCACTGGGACAAGGGGCTGTTTGTTAGTTCTGCCGTGCACGGCGCTTCCCACTTCCAAAAACCACTCAGCTGAGGAATTGAGGTCACGCGAGGGAGGCTGGGTTATAAATACTTTAATCCTTGTTCAGCTCCCTGTTGCTATGGGGAGACAGGCACGTCGGCACTGCCATACAAAGGGACACGATGCCTCCACAGCTGCTGGGTCAGTGCCAGCCAGGCCTGACTGTAATCAGAAAGGAAAGCTCACTGCACTGCCACAATAAGGCCGGTATTCCCGCACCCAGCACGGACCACGGCCCACCACAGCTCCCCAGCTCCTTCTGGGAGAACGGCTGGACTCTGGGAAAGGACATAAAGCCCCAAGGAGAGACAACATGCACTGGAGCCTCTCACTCCATGCACAGGGAGTGGGGAGCTGGTGGCCTGCCCAGAGCAGGGTTCCTTCAAAACTCTGGGGGAACAGCTCTGGAACACTGAATAACCAGAGTCCAGCTGAAGACCTCCTTAAAATCAGGAAATCTCTTTCTAAGATGATATTTGTGGTACAAAACTGCCCCTTCCTCCCCTTTTTTGCTCCCCTCCTCCCCATAAAGGAGAGTGTTGGGCCTTATCAAAACTCTGTTTAACTCATTTTATGCTCCACAGTCCCAAAGCCCCATCCCATCAGCAGGGCTGTGAGAACTCAGCCCTGGCTCCAGCTGACAGCAAACACCAGCTGCTTTCTGGGAAAAAACCCTGCCCGTGCTCAGGTTCTGACATTGCCCTGCCCGTTGCTCAGGTTCTGACACTCACGTGTAGCTGGTGAAAGCACTCGTGCCCTCATCCTGCAGCAGGACCTTCTCCTCGTGCATCCACTTGTGGCCCATGATGGCGAGCTGTGGTGTAGACACATTACAGCTGAGGGTCAGCTTGCCAGAACTCTCAGAGACTTGAGTAGCAATTTCTGGACCTGCATTCATAAAGAATTGGATTTAAGTTAACCCGGGGTATGGCAGAGCCAACGTAGTGCCCAAGAACCTGCAATGCAAACCCCACGGCTCCTTGTCTCTATTCCCAGCTTCCACTTACCTTCACAGAGCTCCCTACCAGACCTGACTGTGCCAGCACCAGAGTCCCCAGCGCCAGGTGACCAGGCCTGAGTGGACCTGGGATGGCCACGCTGGCCCTGCAGCTGCTCCCCCCACGAGCAGGATCGCTGCCGTGTCCTGCATCACTCGGAGCCTCCGCTGTCCCTACCCCGGGTGCAGCCCCAGCAGAGCCCAGTGCTCAATAAGCAATGGAAAAGGTCACTCTGAAGGGCAGAGCACGGCTCTCTGCTGCTGTGAGCCGCCACAGAGCTCCTGTGTCAACACCTCCCAGCACCTGAGTGGCTTCAGACACCTCCAGGTAGCACAGAGGGCAGCCAGGACCCTCTGTTGTGAGGGAGAGCAGACAAGATCATGTGGCAGCAATACGTGCGTCACCTGAGGCAGCTCAAAGGGTTTAGTTAGAATGACTCCAGGGAGAACACAGAGCCATGACTCCGAGAGGTCCTGGGCCTCGATGTGCCAGGCAGCAGTAAATTATGCAGCCTAAGATGACTCAGGCATTTCTACTTGTAGGAGGCTGTCCGAGAAGGCAGCTGCACCATTACACAGCCCCAAGTGCCACTACAGTCCCTACCCTTCCACCCCATCTCCATCCCTCGGAAGGAACAGTTTTTGCCAGGGCTGACAGGCATTTTCCTTTTCCTCCTATCCAAATTCCACTGGAAGAAGGGTTCTGCTGGAGTCCCGTACT
>NW_008240034.1:1067272-1071616 GCF_000691975.1 Corvus brachyrhynchos | reverse complement strand
CAGGACTTTTCTCTCCCTCCCAGGTTTCTATCACCGAAAGCAGCCGGGGCGCTCCGGCGTTCGCCCGCTCGCTCTGCGAGAGGGAACCCGGCCACGTCCACGGGACAAGCAACAACATCACACTCAAGTGTCACGCAGACACGGCCATTTCAAAAATGGTTGCAATCTCAGACCTCAAAGCAAGATTTGTTTCCCCAACAGTCTGGGTTCACCAGCACGGAAGCGAGCTCAAAGCAGGGCTGCTGGAAGGAGCGGGAGCTGTACGAGCCGCAGGGAGGGGCCGCTGGTCAGTGGTGGTTAGGGCAGAGTCGACCACAGAATCGAGGCTCAATTCTGCAGCCAGCACCAGGGCTTGGAGGCGCTCGGGAATAAGCGGCAGGTTCCAGGTTCTTTGGCTCCGGAAAAAGGCGCGGGATTGCCGGAGGGCGAATTGGTTGGGAAGCCACAACCCTTTTTGAGCAGGGCCATTTCGGGTCAAGTCACAGGTGGTGGGGAGATTGACAGAGGGTGGGAGTCTCTCAGTTCTACAGCTGGGGTGGGAAGGTGGGGGGAGCTTTCGGGAGCCACAGGACACAGGTGCAGGGGTGAGCATGGCGGGAGACTCAAGACACCAGTGTCCGAGCAAGTGCCAAGGCCTCGGCGTGGCCACTCACGTTCGATGACAAAAACGTTCGCCTGGGAACGGATCCACTTGACTTTGGGGCTCTTCGACAAGTGGTTGCGGTCGGGGTCGTTGCTAGCCCGGCACTCATACATGCCCGAGTCGTCGCTCGTGAGGTTTGCGATGGAGATGGTGCTGGTAGAGTGCAGGTTGTAGGTGGCGTTGATTTTGACACGGTCCTGCCGTGCGCCATCCCAGAGCTGAGCATAGGTCTCATTGGGGTCGTTCCCCTCAAACCACCACTGGATCTCAGGGATGGGATTGCCAATCGCCTCGCAGTACAACTCCACGCTGTCCTGAGTCAGTCTCTTTTGAGACAGCGGTGACTTTATAAAACCAGCTATGAGTTGAAGAGGTATTAGTGCAAAGTGTTAGTGCAAAGCAAGAATTCACCTTCCACAAGCAAAAATAACCCTTGGTGACTGAGAAGAGGCTGCACACTGTCTTGCAGTGGCCTCTTTCCTTCCTCCCTCCCCTCCACACTCTGAACTCTGCCTGGCTCAGACAGGGCTGCTCGCTTGCATTTCCTGTGGCTCCGCTGCAAAACCAGCGCAGACAAAACCAGCACTTGGTGTGCGCCACTATCCAAACTGGACACCCCTGGCATCGCCCACCTGCTCTGAGGGACAGCCCAAGGGCTGCAACGCTCCCTGACCCCTGTCCAGCCCCCAGTGCTTGCAGTTCAGGATGGAAAGACCAGATCTGTGTTTCAAGAGCTTACACAGCCTGCATATTCCCCAGCCTGTGCTCTGGCAAGGTGCTGCACAGATCACCTCACCATGGAAGGCTGGGGACAGCGAGGCAGCAGGACCCTGACCGAGCCCCTTCCCAGCCAGTTTGATTAAGACAACCCCAATGGGAAAAGGGCTTCACTGTGCCCCTGTGGCCCCAGGAGGAACGTGTCCATTCCCCCTCGCTGCACAGCCCCGGGCTGCCTGACTGTAATTCAGAGCTGGCTGGGGCCCAGGCCCCCCCTCGCTGCGCTGTGGCACAGCCACACGTACCGGCCCCTCGCCTGCTCACACCCTTGTTCCATCCCTCAGCTCCCCAAGGTGCCCAGCAGGAACTCCTGAGCACAACCCCAATGGTAAGAACTTTTCTAGGGGAGGAGGAAAGTCTTGCAGTCCGCAAGATGTCACGAGCCAGGCGAGGAAATGTGTAAATTTGTTGTCATACAAACAGTGAAATCTGACTTTTCATCTCGGGCAAGACCAGCCTGCAGAGCTGAACTGGCAACAAACAGACCAGAGGCGCAGGCAGCAGCTGCAGGCTGGAATTTGGGTATTTTTCACTCTGCCTTGCAGCCAGAGGCCGGAGGGTTCAGTGCTGGAATCAGCCAGTCCAAAGGTCAGTCCGTGAGCTGCAGGGAGTGAAGCTGCCAAACGCCTTTGGGCTCCAGGGCAGGCATGGGGCAGTGGCCACAGCTCCAGGAGCCCTTCCCAGGGCAGGCAGGAAGGGAGGCTCAGCAGTTCCACTTTGGGAAAAGCCATCAGGCACAGGTTGAGGTCACTACGTGACTCACCCCCAGCCACCCCCAGCCACATTTCAGAAGAAGGAGTTCAGCTTGAGACATATCCTTCCTGTGCTAACAGGCAGCTCACACCCTAAGAATCTTCCAGGAATTAATTTGCTCAGTTAAAAGCACTTTGTGATTATACGCAACCCTCCACGGATGCACCGTGATGTACAGGCACAGAGGAGGTGGGCTTAGGAGAGTTTTTTGGGGGGTTTTGAATGCCTGAAGATGTTTTAACAAGAAATCCTAAGGCTGCTTTTTGTGAGAGTAGGAACAAATCAGTGTCACAAACCCAAGTTTGCTCAAACACAAGGAAGACACAAGTTAGCCTGTAAGCTAAGCTTGACTCCTAAAGAAGTCAATTCCACATTTTTCAAAGGAAAAACTAGCTTTACCTACTAAAGCTTTGAAAGTCTTGAAGAATAAGCGTGCCTGAAAGAGAAAGGACCCTCATCTGTGACCAAGGCACTCTCAGGAGAAGGCAGACACTAATTTTAACCAAGTGGGAGGTTCAGGGGTACCCAGAGATGTTATGGGATGGGGGTATCAGCTGGCTTCCACTCCCAGAACCACTGACCTGCGTGCCAGAAGGTGTTTTTCACACCACAGGCCTGTGATCAAACACTCCCAACCCTGACAAGCCCTGGAACAGCCCACAGCACTTGTACGAGCCCGTCCGCTCCAGCTGCGGCCCGAGTTAAAGCGGGAGCTGCTAAAGATCAAGGGTTTTACAGCTACAAGGTGATTACTGTACGCTGACAAAATAAGCTGTGCAAGGTTATTTGCTCCGAGTTAGAGGGTACCTCATGTAGTTCAGACAGGTTAAAAGGCTCCAGCAAGCAGCAGCAACAGCGAGTACCATTTGCATTCCCATGGGATTAATGTCCTCCCTGTCCCCACCAGAAAGCCAGAAGCAGGCAATCCCAGTCGTGGGCTCTCTGGGCTGGGGAAGGCGCCTGTCGAGCCCAAGGCACAGGAGCGTGGCGAGCACCAACCCACTGGGATCGATCAGGGCTGCTGCCACATTTTCCAAAGGGTGACGGGCTGCAAGTGGGACTCGGTTCCCAAAGCCCAGACGCTCCTCAGAGAGCTGAGCCGGATGCTTCCCCAGGCACAGCGCGGTATCTGAGCCAGCGGGACAGCAGGGAAGGCAGAGAGACCAGATAACATTCTCCAGAGTCACCTTCAAACTAAAAACAACCTCTCTCCCCCGCAGAGGGAGGAGTCCTCGGGGTGTTAACAGCAGTGGGACGTGCTTGGGGTGGCCGAGCTCGGCCAGAGCCCCACTGTCCCATAGAGTACCTGTTCCTGCCTGGCCTTTGTTTCTCAGCTTGGGAAGGGGATAGTTGAAGATTTAACACTTTTTACCATTTAAAATAGCTGCAAAATCTGCCCTTAAGCTTCACACAGCCAGGTCAAAGTCAGAGTCCCTCCCCCTGAGGGCACAGAGTCCAGGCACATAGCGACCTATGCTCCAACCCACTGGTCCTTGGAGCGAGCTGCTACCCCAGTCTGCTCCATAAATCCAAACCTAAACAGTGCTGAGAGGCCAAGCCCCACTTTTCAGCCCCCACTCTGATCCCTCGAGGCACCAGCACAGCTCCACATCAAGCTCAGGCATGGCCAGGCAGGACATGGGCATTACACAACTGATGGGCCAGCTCGTCCTTCCAGGGCTTTTCAGATCCAGGATAGGAACTGCCTCCTCCATGTCCCACTGGTGCCAGTCCCCATGCAGGAGGGTGCTGGGAGGAAACCCTCAGAGCCACAGAAGGAGCGGGATGCAGCCAACCTGGGCAGCTCCAAGTGGTAAGTGCGAGGTTTAGGAGGAGGCTTTGCCCCGCAGAATTAAAATGTAATTCTGTAGCAAGAAACTATCAGAGCAGACACTTCCAGGATCCTCCCACTCTTTCACCTTCATTCTTAGAGTTTGGTTCTACTATGCTGAATTAAGCACAAACAGGCTACAAATTGTTTAGTACCCAACATGCTGAACAGCCAGGACCAGCTGCTTGCCACTGGCGACCAAACCGAGCCTCTTCCATTTGCACCTCGTGCACGAGGGGCTGATCCAGAGGCTGCGGAGTCCTGCGGGGACAACACGGCCGGGTTTGCCATAAGCTCCTCCGAAACCGGAGAAGGGGAAACGCGGAGCCCCAGCACAGAG
>NW_008240034.1:1059975-1065966 GCF_000691975.1 Corvus brachyrhynchos | reverse complement strand
CCCTCCCCCAGCGCAGGGAGTCCGGCAGAGACAATGGCTCCTGCGGACACCGCGGGGCCGGTGCCAGGACAAACCTGCCGACCCACGCACCGGGACCTGGCCGGCTGCACAGCCCAGCAGCCCCCTCCGGCCCTCGGCACAGCGCCTACAGCCCGTGGTCAGGGCTGCCCCGAGGTGCAGGGAACGCACCTGGCCCCGGGCTCTCAGCTGGACCGTGGAGTCCGTGGGGCCAGGGGGTGCTGGGCCTCAAGTCCCAGCTCCAGCCCATCTGGAACTGCCTGATAACCCCAAGGGGCCGGGCAGGCAATAACCAACAAGGCGGCTGGGGCAAAGAGGCCTCTGCAGGACAGCAGCTCTGTGTCCGACTCTTCTGCATCCCAGCAGCGAGCTCTTGACTGAGTCAGCCATGGGAGCACAGAGGAGCACTCACGGCCGGGGGTGCTGGGCAGGGGGGCAGGAAAAGCCAAAACAATGGGGCCATAGGCGCCAGTCCCCACCAAGCTCTCCACGGGGATTTGCCAGCTCCTCCCAGAGCATTTCTTCCCCATGCCCCGCCCACCCCATCCACTGGCCCTGTTTCCCCTGCCCTGGGGGGGATTTGCAATGTGGCTCCTGTGGTGCAGAAATTCGGCGGAGTATGGTGCCCATGGCACCCGCAGGCTGAGGAACTGGTCCTGATCTGGGCGGCCTCCAGCATCCAGCACTGGGGAGGAAACTGCCCACAAAGAGCCAGCAAAGGCAGAGGGCACATGAGCACGGCGATTCGTGCCCATAGGGGTGGGGGAGGCTGCTGGGGGTGCACAGAGCCCCCCAGGAAAGGAAAGAGGGGTCGGCAAGCAGCGGGGGCTGCTGCTGCTGCTGTATGCCGGCCAGGTGACCTTGGAAGCCGTTTGCCAGGCCTGAATAAAGCGACAATAATCCTATTCACCTTTTAGCCTCATTTCCTAAGGCAACAAAGCACATGCCCTCGCCACGTGCAGTCGCAGGTGTCACTCAAGCCCTGATCCCATTTGCACGACAGCAGCCGAGGGAAGTTTTGCTCATTACCCCTCTGACGAGCTTTGTGCAGCGGGGGCAGGAGCCCCAGGGAGGCGCTTTGCCAGGGCCTCGTCCCTGCCCTGGCCCCGAGGTGCTGGCAGCGGGGCTTGCTCACCCCATCCCAGCCAGAGAAGGCGCCGGCAGCGCCCCGGGCTGGGAGCTCACCACAGTCTGGGGAGCTCTCCACAGCCTCCGGAGCTCACATGCCCCAGCCAGTCCCGGTGTGTGGGCTCAGGGCACATCCAAGTGGGATCAGAGCAGCTGCAAGGGCCCTGGGCGCCCCTGGGGCGCCCCTCAGCCACCACTGAGCACAGCCAGGCACTGCCCAGGCAGG
This sequence comes from Corvus brachyrhynchos, assembly GCF_000691975.1. Lineage (NCBI taxonomy): Eukaryota > Metazoa > Chordata > Aves > Passeriformes > Corvidae > Corvus > Corvus brachyrhynchos. The sequence continues at coordinate 1,064,594 of NW_008240034.1, read as the reverse complement.
TGAAGGCAAACACCTTTCCTGTGCAGCATTGGAGGGTTTGGCCCAGGCAGAAATGGAGTGTTGGCCACAGCTCCAGGGCAGAGGCACTGAATGTTGCTTGGGAAGGGCAGAGATGCTCTCCAGGCCAGAGGCAACCTTGCCCAGACCATCCTGCCCACTCTGCAAGGTAGAAAGAGGGTTGCTGTGAGACCCACATCTGCCCTGCAGCCCCAGGAGAGCAGCCAGCCCATTCACCCACTGCTCCTTGCTGGTCCACATCTGACACAAAAACCTTGTAGCCTGGGCACAGACCGGGCAGAACCTCACCTGTGCATCACAATCCTTCCCTGGAAGAACTTTATTAAATAGTGTCCAAAGAAAACCAGAAGCAGAAATACTCAGCATGACCCCATCCCTCCCAGCTAGTTAAAAACCACAAACAGACCATCCCCACATGCCCACTGCTGGTGGCTGCCAGGCACGTCATCCCTGATGCTCTTCTCCCTGTGAACACAGCGCCAGCATCATGAGCAGGGGAGGCAGAAGGGTCCTGTGGGGACAGCCTAGAGGGCTGCAGGGTGAACCCCAAAAGGTGTTGAGAGACAACACAGCACTCACAAGCTGCCCCCCACCAAAGCAACCACTCACGACCCCCAAAAGCCCCCCAAAACTGCCCCTACCCCATGGGGCTGAAGAGGAGATAAACATACCCAAACAAAGGGCAGCCAACACCAGGCCTGGTTGTCACTCCTCAGCCAGGCAGAGCCACAGCATCCCAGTTTCTGCAGCTTTGTGAATGCCCCAACACAGCTTCCCCCTCTCCACCCACCCTCCCCAGGAAGTTTGTAAAATAGGGGGTTATCTTTTTCTACAAAGAGAGCGATGGGATTTCCTTTGCAACAGCAGAACAATCTCCCTGCGAGGTAGAGAGTTAATTTCAGGGCTGACAGATCCTAAATTCAAACCAGTTTGTTCTAGCTGAGGTAAAATTCAGCAGTTTATAGTAAGTTTTGCAATGCCAGAGGGCCATCAAGATTCCTCATTGCCAGAGTCATCCTCATCACCATAACAGCTCTCTGCTTCCTCCTCCATCTCATCATCCTCGTAATAGTCATCATAAAAGAGGTCTGAGCCCTCATCTGGGGCTGGAGTCTTGGTCTTCACACAGTACTCAGCCAGCGTGGTGGGGACCTTCACTCCATCCCGCTCAGCATCCACCTTGGTGCCCAGCACTTGCTTCCTGGAGGGTGAGGAGTGGGGGATGAGAACAGAGCTCTGCACCACAGCCCTCCAGACCCCGTGTCCCACAGGATCCCAGCACAGCCAGTGCTGCCAGGCCCAGGCTCAGCACGCACCTGATGATGTCTGTGTACTCCCGGTCCTTCCCTTTGCTCTCCTTCCATTTGCGGTACATCACGGAGGCGTCCACGTTGGCTGGGGAAAACGTGTTGGGCTCATTCAGCAGCGAGATCACGCTCAGCAGAATGGTTCTGGCATCGATAAACGTGAGCAAGTCAGAGCCAAGGAGGGTCAGCAGCACCTCAGCAGTGCCAGCAGTCCCTTTCTGTCCGTGGGAGAGCCTTGTGCTGTCCACAGCAAGAGAGATCCCAGCAAAGGGGAACAGGCCAGGCAGGGGACAGCAGCACATGGGCTGTCAGGCTTACACTCATCCCCACGCAAGCTCTGGCTATTCTTCGGCAAAGCCCACAGCCTGAGCGCCTTCAACAGCCCCCTGGCACCTCCTGCAGCCTTTGGGAGCAGGAGGCTGTCCCCGTCCTCCCACCTTCCCATCCCTGCCCTTGGATGAGCCTCCTGCCCGCAGCGTTCCCATCCCTGCCCTTGGATGAGCCTCCTGCCCACAGCCCCCCCCAGCCCTCACCGCACGTTCTGGGTGGGATTCCAGCGCTCCGATGGCAGCTCCCCGCTCTGCGGGTCATCCACGGGGGGGTGGAGGATGGAGATGCAGACATCACCCGTCTGAAAGCACAAGAGAAGTGTAGGATCCTCAGGAGCTGCTGCCCCAGGATCTCCTCGCTCGCTCTTCCCTTTGGCTGAAGCCAGGTGATGCAATCCCAGCTCTCCCGTCAGTCCCATAGGAGGGACACAAAAGTGGACAAGCACCCCACAACTGCCAGCACCATACAGGTCAGGCTGCCCAATACCCAGCAGCATTGCCCCTGGCGTGGGCCCCAGGGCCAGGCACGTCGCTCGCCCCACAGCCACTCTTGGCATAGGCACAATGTCCCCAAGCGTGGGAGCCATCAGGCCTGGAAAGCCTGGCTGACCTGGAACCTGTGCTGGGACAGCAAAGGGCTGTCATGAGCTCGTTAGCAGCATTCCCTGTGCCAGGCAGTCATCGCCAAAGGCACCGAGTGTCCAGTGCCAAAGGCTGGCATTTGCATCCAGTGCCATCGCAATAGAGGCACACGTGTCCACTGCCTGTCCAAGAGCCTCCTCGCTGTCCCAGGGGACCCACCTCGTAGATATTGGGGTGCCACATTTTGGTTAGGAACCTGAAGGCAGGAGGAGAGTAGGGGTAGTCGATGGGAAACCGGAGACGAGCCTGCAAGGGAACAATAAGGAGATGAGAACACCAGCTTGTGAGAAGGAAGGGATGGAAACCACAGAGCTTCTGACAGCTCCGGGAAAAAGGAACCTCTGCCAAGCCCAGATGGGCTCCTGCTGGGACAGAGCCTCTGCTCCAGCCAGTTCTGTGGGCAGGACACAAGCCCTGCAGGCAGGACGGACGCTGGCCCCAGCGGCAGGACGGACACCGGCCCCATGGGAACTCTCTCACCACAGAGTGGGGTGAGCAAAAGGGCTGTGACCAGCGGCAGCTCCTTGCCCACCATCCTGCCCATACCCTCCTGTCCTGCAGGGCCCACTGGTGCTAACCCAGTGCTCTCCAATGTGGAGGAACCAGTGGGAGCTCTGGTGCCAACCCAGCACAAACCTCACAGCACCACGCAGAGCCAGGCAAGAGAGTCTGGGTCAACCCCAGAGCTGCTGTCAGGGACAGGCCATGGCTGTGCCACTGGAGAAAAGGCTGTTTACCCTTCAGAGCTCACGGGAAGGAAGCATCAGGTGTTTGGTGCTCTGATTAACACATCAAATCTAAAAATAGCCTGTCACTGCTGAGAAGAGACCCAGTCCAAACTGGCCGCAGTGCACAGCTTGGGGGCTAAAAATAAAATCACATGAAGCTCAGGCTGCAGCCCAGGGCTCCAGCAGGGACACTCAGGCACCAGCTGCTCCTCCCACGGCCGCCAAACCCGAGGGGCTGAGATTGGGCAAAGAGGGGCTCACTGTCCATCTCTGAGTGAAGCCTGAGGTGGCACAGAGATCTACAGCAACATCCCACAGTCCCCAGAGCTGCTGCCCCGACCCACCAGCACCAAGAATCCAAGAGGACGGGGGCAGCTTCTCCCTGCACGACCTCCCAGTGACTGATTCAGCTTTCAACTGTTTCCAGGCCCTGGGAGCAAACTTCCAGATCAAGACTCAACACGACAACTCCCGGAACGTTTCTTGCTCCCTCAGTTCATGTACAAGAGAATCCAGACACTGGATCCGTGGCACAGGACAGGGGGTGGGAGGAGGGAAAAGTGCAGCGGGGGCCGTGTTGTGTGTGTGGAGTGCAGGGCAGTGACACTCAGCCCCATGCTGGGCTCCAGCCAAACAGCTGAACATTGCAGAATAATCCCCTTTGTTGTGTCAGAGGGGATCGGAACAAAACCGGCCGAGGCAAAGCGATGCCAAAGGGGGCTTGGACAGCAACAACCCCACCCTGCTGTGTACAAACAGGTTGGTGTCCCCACAGGCTGGACAAGACTCGGCCCCTCCGCTCTCCTCTTACGCACAGTCTCACCAGCACCCTCAGTGCCGAGTTTGGAAACTCTCGAGCACACAACAGGAGCATGAGGGGCTGAAAGGGTGTGAGTTCAGAGGGTCTCATGCCAAGATGCTACAGGGAATTAAAACTCCACTTCAGTGAAGAGATGAAACCTGGCTCTGAAGCATTAGCTTTGCCAGCCCGGGAAAACAAACACAGCTAACCCTGGGTGACTCACCCAGTGCATCCCCACCCTGACAGCAACAGGATGAAAACACAAGAGCTCAGTGGAGAAGGGAGGATGAGAAACAGGAAGAAAACAGCTACCCCGGCTTGCACAACACCTGGGAAGAGCACACACACATCCTGCCGAGGGGGGGACTGTGCAGTCAGGCCGCCAAACACCTTCGTCCACCTCAAACCCCAAACCAAGCCACGACACTCACTCCCCACCCAGCTCCCTGCTCCCACCCTGGGCTATCTCTGCACTTGTCTCTTCCCTCTGGTCTGGTGGCGATGCCCCGGATCCCCTCCAGGAGAGGGAACATCAGCAACCTGGAGCCCGCTGTCCTGCACGCACAGATCAGGGGGTGGTTGAGGCAGAGCCCCCGAGGGGGCCGAATGTTCCTCACAACGAAGGGGACCCTCGGTAGTTTGGTAGCAGCCACCTACGCACCATCTCCCGTCCTCCTCCCAGGACCACCCCGAAACCCCAGGGACCCCCAGGTGTCCAGAGAAAGACCCAGCTCTCCCTGACCCTCAACACGCCCCCCAAGCCCGGGAGCAGCTCTGTCACGACCTCCACTCG
>NW_008240034.1:1058640-1059367 GCF_000691975.1 Corvus brachyrhynchos | reverse complement strand
GGAGCAGAAGCTGCTCCTGGCACGGCCGCAGAGGAACGATGCCTCCGGCATCCCCGGCTCGCACCTCCCTTTTTGTCACATCCCGTCAGCTGTGTCTGCGTCAGGAGCCACCACCCGCAGCCTCACCCAGCCCAGCACCACGTCCTGCCTGCAGGGAGCAGAACATCCGCCCAACACCACATCCCGAGCCCGCGGGGATCCTCCCACCGGCTCTTCCACTCAGGTGCTCCATAGTCCTGCACCTGCTGCCAACACCGACCCCTGAGCACGGAGCTTGCCTCAGGGATCTGGGCACTGCCGCAGCTCATCCTGGCACTCCGTGCTGCCAGGAGGTAAGAAACTAGCCACTAAAAAATAATAAAAAGCTTTAATGTCTTACAGCAAACCAAGAATTGAACAGTATAAATAATGATCAGACAAGTTTAAATAAATAACCCCCGGCCCGACACGCAGCTGGTCCCGGGAGAAGGGGATGTCTCTCATCCAGACCCTGCACTCCACATCCCAAACCACCTCAGCCCTTCCCAGCTGTCCATGTGCAGCCGCAGCCCAGCCCCACACTTTGTTCCTTCTGGGTCATTTCATTGCCCAAAGCAGCTCCGCAGGTCATAGCTTCCATGCCGGTCCTGGATACCACCTAAAAGGGACGTCCCAATGCAGCTGGGCCACAGGAGCCATGTCTGGGAAAGGCCGCACGCAGGGACACGGAGCTGCTGGGCACCATCAG
>NW_008240034.1:1043107-1057312 GCF_000691975.1 Corvus brachyrhynchos | reverse complement strand
TTTTTGGGGCCCCCGCCCCCCCCCCCCCGCCGAGCCCACGCTGCCCCCGGGGCTGCCTCAGAACCTTTTGGTGTGACGGACAAGCGGCCTTCGCGCTCCCGCCCGTCCGCTGGTGCCGGGAGCCCCAAGCACCGGGCCCAGCCCAGTGTTCGGTGCCAGCCCGTGGGGATCCAGTCCCGGAAGCGTCCCTGGCCCCGTCCCTGTGTCGCCTCTGCTCGTTGCCCTTCCAGCCTTTGTGTTCCGCGGTGGCCGCAGGCAGCTGCTCCCACTCCTGCTCCCACTCCTTGCTGGCCAGGGGCTGGGCGAAGCCAGCGACAGACAGGGGGACAGCAGGGACACGGCTGGAGGGCTGGGGCCATCAGTCGGTTGGTCCCACTCCTAGGACAGCTGCTACCGGGATCTGAATCGTTTCCACAGGCGTCGAGACACGGCAGCGGCCACGATGAGCCCCAAGAGGGATCCCGCTGTCCCCATAGCAATGGCAGGGCTCAAGCTGAAGGAATCTGCAGACACAAGGAGCTGTAATTGCAGCCGACGCTGCCCAGGGCAGCAAATGCTGAGGGGTGAGCAAATCCCCCCAGCACCAACTGTGGCACCGACACGAGGGGCTGCAGCCCCACCCAAGCAGTGAGGGCAGAGCAGGGCAGGGCCCTCAGGCCACCACTCACCTTCCACGACCATCACCTCCAGGCTGACCATCTGGGCGCGTTGGCCGAGCAGGACGCACTGGTAGCGGCCCTGGTGCCAGGGCTCAGCGTGGTCTAGCCGCAGCGTGGAGCTGCTGCCCGTGGACTCCTCCTGGTACTTTGAGAGGGCTGCGGGGGTGCGGAGCCAGCGCACCGTGGCGTTCCCGGCACACTGCGCGTGGCACTCGATGCGCAGGGCCCTGCCCCGCATCCCGGTGGGAGGCAGCGACCAGATCTGCAGGCTGCAGGCAGGCACTGTCCCCACAGATGACCCTGTCCCCACAGATGACCCTGTCCCCATCGTGCCAGAGTGCCGGAGCGTGTTGGTGGCCACAGGTGCCGTGGGGCTGCCTGCAATGAGGTCCTGGGGCACAGCGGGCTCTGTGGAGGGGGGGTTGGTGACAGCAGCCAGATTCAGGGTGGTCCCAGTGTTGGGCTCCTGTGCTGTGGTGGGATCACTTGTAGGGATGCTCAGCCCTGGGGGAAGTGTTGAGGTGGCCACGGGCCTGGCTGTGCTGGGGCTCCCTGTGGAGGTGACCATAGCCACCGGCTGCTCCGTCACAGCTGTGAACACACAGCAGCCTGGGTCACAGGTGACCTCACTTGCAGCCCCTTTGCTCCTCCATCCCTTGAGCACAGTGAGCCTGAGCAAAGGGGCACCACAGGCAGGGATGGGTGCAGGGATGGGGATGGGAGATTCAGGAGTGGTGCAGAAATGGGGGCTGCTCCTGCTTGGCAGAGCTATTCCGAGGAGCACAGGGCAGGGTACACACGGGTTGGGGTCCCCAGCCCCTCCTGGTACTCACCCTTGGTGCTTGCCACCAGAGATGCCACCTGGGTGAAGGTCTCCTGCCCGACATGCAGCGTCACCTCACACCTGAACTCCACCCCTTCTGCCACCTCTGTCCCATTCACAGACAGGATGGAAACGATGTTATACAGCTCCTCATCGGTCTCCTCAAAATCAAAGTCTGTCTTCACCACCTGGTGCCCCCGGTACCAGGTGAGGGCCACCCCAGTGATGGGATACAGGTGCACGGCCGAGCAGTTCAGGTTGGCGGGGTGTCCTGGGCGCAGGATTTGGGGAGCTGCCTCCAGCCTCAGCGTGTCTGGGAGGGCTGGAGAGGAGTGGCGGCATCAAGGGTGATTTTTGGCAGCACAGCACAGCTCAGGAGGGAAGGGGCTGCCTCGGGGATCCAGGGCTGTGCTGGGAGGCGGTGAGAGACAGGCTGGGAGTTGCTTACCGTATACCTTCAGGGTGACAGTTTTCTGGTAGTGCTGCCCTTGGCAGCTGCCCTGGCAGATCTTCATGCCCTCCGTGGCCACAGTGGCGTGCCTGATGTGCAGGATGCTGTGGGTGGGGAAGGAGGAGATGGTCCCCAGGGCGGTGTCCAGCCCCCTCCACTCCACCTTGCCCCTTGGGCAGGCCAAGGAGCAGTTCAGCTCTGTCGAGCCCCCAAACGGCACCACCGGCTCCCGCGGTGTCACCACCAGCCTGTCAGTGGGGTGCCCTGGGCAGGAGGAAAGTGCAGGGTCAGGAGAGGGGACAATCACCAGCACCCCGCAGCTCCGAGCACTGGGACAGGGAGCTGCAGCAGCGACGGGGGGACAGCGTGGCTGTCACGGCTCAGTGACGGGCAGCACAGTGGGTCGGGCGATTAGGGTGGCTCTTGGCCCCGTGGCACTCACCGCTGCAGCCCCACAGCGAGCCGAGGAGGAGAAGGACAGGAGCTGGCTCCATCACCCACAGGGCAGCAGCAGGACTGGTTTTCCCTTCTTTCTTTCCTTCCTTCCCCCCTTCCAGAGAGCGGGTGCCGCTGGCCGGGGCTGTCTCCTTCTGGCCGCCGGCTCCAACCTCAGCCCTTCTTAAGCCCTGTAGGAACCGCCCCCACGAGCACCGGCCTCAGGACCGCCACAACTTCCAGCCCAAGGGGTATTTCCAGAGGGAGGTTTCTGATTTTCTTCCAAGTTTGGCTCTCACACAACACCCAGAGGACGGCCAGGCCGGCAGCCCTCCCAAACCTGGGAAAGTCCCTGTCCTGAAGGGTACCCCATCACCCCACCCCACCCCTGCACAGGCACCTACACCCAGGGATGTGGCTCAGATCCAGCTCCATCCCTGTTTTTTGCCGGCTACATCACTCCCCCAGAGCCCCCGGCAAACCAGCCTTTCCATGACCCCAACAGCTGCTGGGGTCACAGAGCTGTGGAAAGGGCTCTGTCAGCTCCTGCCCCAAAAGCGGGGCCAGGGCCCGTGGTCGGCCCTGTCGGTGGGTGCATGGATTACCTAGAACAGGGTGTTTTCAGGGATGTAAGCAGATATTCCTGTGAGGGTTGGTCTTGTGGTACTGATGGAGAAAGTGTTACCACAGAGAAGGTGTTGAACACCCTGCATTATCCAACTCCAAGACCCTCAGCATCGGTCCAGGGTCTCACACCGGGTCTGGCATCACTCCCTCGCTCCGGCCCAGCTCCCCGTGGAGAGATGAGTCTGATTCTGCCCCATCCCATCCTGCCAGGCTGAGGGAAGGTCCCAGTGGGCTGAGAGGGACATGCTCAGCTCTGCACCCTGTGTCATCACAGGACCTGGACATTTCCCATCTGGGAACTCTTCAGAGAGGCTACTCTGGGCACTGGGTGTGCCATGCATCCTTTTAGGAGGTCATGCCATTAATTCTCTGAGGGTTCAGGAGGCCTCTGAGCAAGGGAAGTGCTCTGTAAACACTCCCCACCAAATGTGCGCACTCAGCCGAAGCAGGTGATTAATGGCGCTGGGGTTTTTGTTCCTTCCATCCTGTGTTAACAGAGCCGCTTCCCGGATTTTCCAGCAGCCGCCAGAGCCCCCCTGCCCAACCCTGGGACAAACCATGGCCAGGGCTGCTCCCACACTGCCAGGCTCTTCCCAGCAGCGAGTCTGGGAACTTTGAGGACACACATGTGGTGCCAGGGTTTCACTTCCCGCTCCCATCACAACCCTGATTGCGGCATCGGTGTGATGAGAAAACCGCTGGATCAGTGTCCGAATGAGAGCTGAGCATTTATGGAACCACCTTATCTTAAAAAGAAGCTTCCCCGGACCTTCCTGGACATCAAGAAATTAGCAGTTACCAGAAAGCCCAGCACCTTGTGCTGTACTTCCTCTGTTTTGGGGCTTGGAAGTGCCTGGAGCTGCCCCAGCCTCCCGCAGAGGGGGGCAACACAGAGGAAACCGAAGTCAAGGACACCTGATAACCGCCCAGCTGCACAAGGGCCAGTTCCAATGGCTTGGCCACAGAGCCAGGGGCAGGTCAGGGGACTTGGCCCAGCTCAGAGTGATGTGGCAGAGCCCCCAGGGCAGCTCTTGCTCACGAGGCTCCTGAGCAGTGACCCACCACAACCCGTTCCACCACCTGCTTGGGACCTCTCCTCCATGGATTCAGATCTTCCCCCCCATCCCAGAGGAGCACAGGAGCTCCCGCTGCCCTGGACTCAGCAGAGGAACATCACCAGGTTGCGTGCACAGGGTGGAAGGAGCAAGCTTACACACCAGGACTGTTTTCCACCCCACAGGAAGCCTTTGAAGGAACGAAGGGAATGATGGTTTTCCAGACTCAGAGGCCTGAACACCTTTCCTGGAAGCCAACTGTGCTTCCTCCCGCAGGGCAGGCGCGGGGACTCGTGCCGGGCAACACTTTGTCCAGAGATGTTGCTCAGGAAACAGAACAGTTCAGTGTGGAGACACAAACCACCAAGGGACGAGTGCTGGCTCCAGCACAGGATACCCCCCGAGCCCCTCGGGTCGGGGTCTAGCCCCAGGCTGTCACCACCGACACCAGCAGGGACAAGGCTCTGCCACCTCCCCAGGAACCACTGCATCAGGGGGAAGGGTGGTCAACAACATCCTGCACTGCAACACCTACCCTTTGTTCTCCAGTGATGTCACATGAAAAAGCTTGTGGGTTTTCTCTCAGTTAAAGATGGAAACAATAAAACAAAAGCTAGCTCCAGTCCAGAGGAAATACATACAGAAGCAACAGGCTGTGTAATGGCTCATATTTCCAGGATACCATCCATCAAGTGTCAGTTCCCATCCCACAGCTGACCTGGATGTGTTCATATTTTTTGGGATTCTATTATTCACTTAGGACCGTCCTCAGCCACCACAAAGAGTGTTTAAATGAGTCAGATAAGATCTAAATTAGGCCTGTCTGAAAATTAAGACAACAGAGTCGGGGCTGCTAAAAACCAGTCCAGGAGGAGGCTCCAGTGGGGCAGGCAGGAGCCAGGGACCTGCTACCCATCCTGGGCTGGTGCAGGGACTGAAAGCCCTGACCCAGCTCTCCCAAATCTGTCCCACATCTTCACACAATTCTCAAGGGGAATTTCAATTCTGGGCAGAAGCTGCCTGGTACCACCGGTGAGGGAGAGAAACAAGGACAGAGACCTTCGACACAACAGGAAAGCAGCAGTTTAATAAATAATCCATCAGAGGGAGAGATTAGCCAGTTCCAAACACAACCTGAACCGAAATAAATACATTTTATCGTTAGCTTAAAAAAGAGACACACGAACGCACATGATGGTGAACTGTGAAAGAGCAGAGGTGGGGCCGTTCCCAGGGAACGGCGGGGACTCATCCCATGCCCACGCTTTAAAGATACCACAGCTGTCAACAGCCTTTGGAGTGCAGAGAAAGAATAAAAACAGGGAAGTAAAAAGTTACTACTTTGCAAAATTAATGGCAGAAGAGAAAGCAGTGGTGCAACTCAGGTTTTTAACGCAACAAGATCAGTTGAAACTCACTTGACCTGTGGCTGTTAATGCCAGGACTGCAGACAGGTAGTTGAGATGATTTTTACCTTGTGTTTGGGCGTTGCTGTTACCATCCTGAATTGTAAGTCCCTGCAGACAAATCCTGGGAATCCCGATGTTAAACAGCCAGGCTCAGGTACTGCACAGCAGATCAAGGGGATTTTAAGAAAAGACTCCTTTTTAAAAAGTTGCATTTTCATATAAAGTAACAAAAATTGGCAAAACTAGCTGAATGCTCCACACAGCCTTTCCAGCCTCCACGTGGGATGCTGCGGAAGCACCGGCCCTTCAGAACAAGTCGTTCTTCATTCAGCTCCGGTAACTTCAACTCCAGCACCGCTTGGCCCAGCTCCCGCTCTGTCACGTCAAGGCAGAACAGTGCAGGGGTCACAGCCCTGTGCCGAGGGAAGGGGAGGCACCAGGCCAAGGCCCCACTGAACCAGGTGAGAGGAATCCCAATGGGGTGGGAAGGAATCCCTGCTTGCTCCCAGCAGCCCTGCACCTCAGAGAGCCCCTGGTCCCAGGTCTGCACACCAGCAGAAGCCACCTTGCTGTTGGTAATGGCACCTGTAGAGTTCCTGCTGCTGCCTGGTGCTGTACCCCGCCTCCATCCACTCGCTGCCGTATCCCCACGTTGGCTGCCCAGTGCCATAACCCCACTGGTGCCCAGTGACAGCTGGTCACCAACCAGGCCACAGCCCCTGACCTGGCAGTCACCTGCTGGCAGCACCTGGCCCCGAGTTTGGGGGCTGACAAAGGGACCAAAACACTCCAGGCCCACGACGCACAAGTCAGCATCACCAGAAGCTCAGGGGTCACATCATGAGGGATGGGACTGGGGAGGGAAGATTGCTGGAAAGTTCTGGGGTCTGAGGGGAAGGAGGGGCTGAGAGGCAGCAGCAGTGGTGAGAGGGAATGGGACCAGAAATACATTGGTTTCAACAAACTATGCAATAAGGGAGAAGACTTTTAAAAATATATCTCTATATACTTTATATCATATAAATTATGCTTGTCTTTTTGTAACGTGTCGCTATATTGTACCCGTGAAGCTCCGACTGCCTCCGTGTGAGCGAGGTAATGATTCTGTGTTTTATTTCATCTGTGTGTGAGGGAAAAACCTACTTCAGCTCACTTTAATCCATTGTAAATCAACGGATTGCCAGGACTTGGTGAAAGTCCCATCTAAAAAAAGGCATTTTTGTGAGGAATACAGAGGTGGGGGAACTGCTGCCTGGAAGTGCAAGTGACGGGATTTCCTTCAGGATAAAAGCTTGCCATGCACACACAGTTACTGACCATCCCAGTAATGTTTGGGAATTGGGAGTGTCACCACAAGGAGCTTAGGAAAAACGGAGTCACAGCAGGTCAAGGAAGTTCCTGCTGGCTCTGCTCCCCAGACCTGCAGCCAGACCCACCTCAGCATCCCTCCGTGTCCCAGCTGCTCCTAGTTCTGAGCACGGGAGCTGCCACCAGGCCAGATCAATGCAAAGCAAACTGTCAACTCTTTCACTTAAATACCCACCTCCAATAACCAAATGGCATTTGCAGTCGCTGCTGTGTATGTCTGCAAAGATCCACGATGTAAAGGGCCAGCACTCCCTCCCTTTTGGCTGCTCTCCCCTGGGTAACCTTCCCCAAACCCACAGAGAGGGGACCCCAGCCAGAGAACAGCCAAGGCAAGACTGGTTTGGCTGCTGCACACTCAACTTCCTTAACAAAGGATTCCTGAAGTGTCCTCAGTTTGGTCCTTACTTCCCAGAACTGCTCAATGCCACCACTTATTTACTCAAACGAGAACAATTGTTTCCTGCCCTCTGCCACATTTCTATAAACAACCACACATTCCCTGTTTGCCTCAGCTCCTTTCACAACACTCCATGCACCTCCTGCTCTTTCTGAGCAGAGCTGAGCCTGCAGCAGAGGTTGCAATTCCACCATTCCATAAACAAAAGCCTCCACAGCAGGCTCAGAAATGCCACATGGAATCCAAACCCCTAAGTTCAACTCAACACAGCCTTCACCATCAGGACCTATTGGGTTGAGAACAAACCAGCTCTGGACACTTTGGGTTTAGCATCAGACGGCAGGAGCCCAGGGACAAACCAACATGCTTTATACAAGTGCTCAAGGTAAAGAGTCATTTCTCTGACCTTTCTCCCAGGAAACCACACGTCTCCAAAGTGCTCAGCACAGTCTAGTTGTTTCTCCAACCTCCCAGAGAACTGTACCTCCTAAACAACCCTCACAACTCCAGAAAAAGATATCTGAAAAAATCCTTCTACCTACTGACCCTGGAGGCAGCAACAGGCAAATGTCACCTCAAAGTGACAAGAAGAAGAAAACCAAACAGAAATGCAGCCGTTGTGGCCATCCAAGCATTTGTAATTCACGTAGTTGCCCTTCTCTCACCTGCCCATTCTCCCTTGTGTCAGCTGCGACTTCTTCATTTTTATCCTCTTCATCAGAACATTAAGTCAGTAGATCTATATATTTTTTGGTCTAAGTTTCACTTGGGGCAGAACGGGCAAATTCCTCAGGCCCTCCAGCAGAGAGGAAGCTCACAGCTCCGCTCCCTGTGCTTCACACACGCACCCTGTCCCCTCAGCGTGTCACCACAGCACACAGCGTGCAGGGGGTGCCAGGGGCCAGCAGCAGGAACCAGCTGTATCAGGGATGGGGCATGGAGCAAATGCCATATTTTATTCCAGGGGCAGCTCAGTGAGCTCCCACCAAACACAGACCACGCTGGCTCCATCTCCCGTGACCGGCAAGCGGAGGGTTTGGCAGGGCACACCACGGGGCGCAGGGGTCACGTACAAGGGCAGGTTTGCTTTCCAGAACTATCCCTCCAGTGGAGCAGTTCCGTATCTCCCCTTTCCATCAGCACCAGGTGATACAATTCCATTTTTGCACCAGCTGGGTGTATTTGGCTCGAAGGGAAACCTCGTCCCTCCTCAGTAGCTGTTAGTGGCACAGTCTATTACCTCAGATCCCTCTCTCCCCCTCCCCGAACTCCTGCTGAGTCCGTCCTTGATGTGGAGTCGAGCCACGAGGCAGATCCCCTGTCCCACCTCACACACTGCTGTCCTCCAGCAGGGGCTCCTTGCCATCAGACCCCCCAGCTGGTGGGCTGTGGGGGTGGGCCTGGGCTCCCGTACTGTGCTTCTTGTGGCTGCCTGACCTCAGCGCCAGGTTGTGTTCCGGAATGAACAGGGCCACCAGCAGTGACAGCAGCACGGAGCACGCCCCGAACAGGAAGGGTGGCCCAGGGATGATGCTGCTCTGTAGAGAGAGATACACAGGAATGATTCAAGCACGAGGGCAAACACAGCCCGGCAAACAGAGTGAGAAGCTGAACAGGTACCTCATCCGTAGGGTTAGCCATGTTGGGTTTGGAGGCCTTGCCCAAAGTTTCCACCTCGGCCATTTCGTTCAGCTCCACGTGGAAGAGATAGAAGACAAAGCCATAGAGCGCTGGCCCCAGGCCGTTACACAGACCCCGAATTCCAGTGATCATCCCCTGCACCACACCTGGGGACAGAGTGAGGAATGCCTCCAGCTTTCCAAAGAAACTTGTTTGATTTGAGGATACATATTTAGAGATATTTAGAGACAGGATCAAGCACTTGGATCTGGACTGACATGCACCCCCCACAGGGGAAGGGGTTTGCAGATGAGCAGTTTCACTCAGTGCCAGGTTCTACAAAAATCAGTAATGCTGGGCTTGCTGCTTTGCAGACTGAAATAAGCATGGGCACATCAAGCAACAATTTCTAATGAACTGGAATTTAATTGAGGACTCGGAGATGTACTGTGAGGCAGGCAAACTGCAGCAGCCTCCTCTGCCTCAGAGAGACAACACCAAACACCCACATGCATGATTTGGGAGTTCCTTTGCAAAGCACCAGCCGTGGTCAAAGATAAGAGTGTCAATACTGCTGTGAGTACAGTGACACCCCACAGCTGGCACAGATGTTCCTGCCCACCCCTCCACTACCATGGCCAAGAACCTGCCCTTGTGCCAGCTCAGCACCTGCTGGGATGAACCCCCCCCATCAAATGGGTCCCCAAGCACTCACCCTGCTGGTCAGGGTCTGTGTTCCTTGACACCATGGCACTGATGGCTGGGAAGGTGATGCTGGACATGGCAGCCACAGCTCCCGCTGCCCACATCATCCTGGGGAGGAAGGAGGCAGCTGTGAGGAACAGCCACAGCCTCGCCCTGTGCTGCAGGGCAGGAGCGGCCACAGAGGGAGAGAAACGTGGGCAAACCCTCACCAAGGCTGTGATCCAAAGCCGTACCAGGCAAGCTGCAGGATCTGGAAGCCTAGTCCCAGCAGGATGGTGTTTTTATTTCCTATCGAACGCATGAGAATGCCCAACACGACTGTCTGGAAAGAAAAACAGGTGTTTTCAAGGCAGGGGCAAAGAAAGAGGGCAACACCAGGAGACAAGAGGACAGAAACCTGAGGGACCTTGATGATCCTTGTGGGTCCCTCCCAGTTCCAGATCTTCTGTTTCCAAAGTCTGTGTGGCCCCAGTTCTGACAACTCAGAGGCCCCAAAACCAGAAATTTTGGACATTCTTACAGCAGACTGCTCAAACCAAGACAGAAATTGCTTCTTACCTGAGCCAGTATAGAGAGAATTCCAACTACACCGATAAAGGCTGCTACAGTCTCTGAGGAAAAGCCAATGACCTGTGAAAACACCAAAGAGGGACTTTTCAGGCAGATTTGTACCAGGTGACAAGAGCCCCTCCATCAATGTCACTCATGTTTACTGAATTTGCTTCTCAGGGACCTGCACATTAACAGCCATTGCCTCTGGGCTGCCACAGGAATCAAACAGAACATTTTCCTCTAGCTGAAGAAACAGTTTTAAATCACTGGGCTCTCCTGTCAGTGCCTGAAGGTGGCACAGCCAGGATGGCCAGGCAGATACCAGCAAGGAGCCAAGCCAGGCCTTGCCCTTGGCAATGCCTACAGAGCAGTCACCAGGCTCACACATTTTTCAGGAGAGCTAGAACAAGTAATTATTTCTTACAGCTTCAGCTTTACTGAGTTATTGGCCAAGAAAAGCCACCTTGGGACAGGTGACACAAGTATGATCGTATTTATAGACCAGGATTTCCTGCACCCAGAGCTTTACCTCCCTTGCCAGACTGACCTGTCGCAGGTACAGGAAGAAGCTGGAGTACTGGCCGGCCTCGGGAAGGTAGGAGAGAAAGACGGTGATACAGATGAGCAGCACTGTGGAGTCCTGACCCACCTTCCGCAAGGACTGCAGGGAAAGGGGTGAGGAATGAGAAAAAATGTTTTTAAATTTGACTTAATATCACTGAATAATCTCCAGGTACAAAGACAGCCAAACCAAGGGCTTAACATCTTAAAAATCAGCAGGACTAAAGCAAACATTAAGCATTACCAGCACACAGGAAAACAGCAGCAGGCTCACTCACAGCGAATGGGTCAGCTTGTTCCCAGGAGATTGGGGCTCCCCAGGAGACCGGGCGCATCTCTTCAGGCAGCGACTCGGGCACAGCCAGCAGGATGAAGCCAATATCCAGCAAAGCAACCCCCGAAGCCAGCACAACCACCAAGGTGTCACCGTAGGCTTGGGAAAGGTACGCGCCGATGGCCGGGCTGGTGACCAGACTGGCAGCAAACGTGGCTGACACCTGGAAGCATAAAACATCCCTACAGCCTCTTCTTCCTAGAGCTCATTTCCTCCTCCCCAGTGACGCAGGGCAACTCCTTCTGGCATCTTTGATGGAGAGGTAAACAAGAATTCACTCCTGTGCAGAGACATGACACGTTCTCTTGGTGCACCTGGGCTAAGTTCTAGCAAATGGAAATCAAAGATGTCCTAGCAATTCCCATATGGTCCTGTCCAGTAAAGCGACAAGAAGGACAGGATCACGCCAAGCATCACAGGCCCCCCTCTCCTGGTGTGGAGAAGCTCAAGGGCCAGGATGGTTTATACAACACAGCCAGCACTCAGAGTGAGCAGAGATCAGCCTCCCCCTCAGAGCTAAATCCCAAACAAAAGGACAGGGAGACTGTATGATTAGTCAATAAATCTTCCACCCTAATTTTATACCTCTCCTATCTGCAAAGCCTCAAATATTTCTTTCAAGAGCCAGGACAGTGACTCAGCTCCTTACCAGGCCGTACGCCGTGCTGCGCTCATGCTCCTGTGTGATATCGGCAACATAGGCAAAAATCACGGAAAAGGTGACAGCAAACACTCCAGACATGGAAATGACAGCAAAGTACCACCTGGAAGAGCCGAAGGCAGACTTAGAGAGCAACCACACCACAGTCCACAGCTGCTGAAGCAGAGCCTCTCCCTTGTTTTCCCCTCAGTTCCTCCAACACACCAGAAGAGGCTCGGGAACATGGAGTTTAGGTCTGGAGACCCCTGAAGTTTTATCACTTATTTTCCCTAATAGATGCAATGCAGTGAGCAGGGGAACAAGCAGAGAGAACAGACCAATCCTTTATTCCCAACTGAACCCTCCAGCAGAACCAGGTGAGTCAGTCTCTAGGCTGAGCATCCTCCTCCATTCTTGAGATGGATGAGACTCTTCCATCTCATCCTGAAACGAGCACCTGCAAACCCTCCTCCTTCAGCCTTGTGCTCCTTCCCCTCCTCAGAACCCCGGGGCTGTACTGAGGGTGAACTCACCATGGGCTGATCTTCATCAGGGGAATTGGTGCACACGTGAAGAAGACGGTGAGAAGGAGGAAGGATTTCCTGCCCCAGACATCAGAGAGAGCACCAATCAGCGGGGCACTTAGGAAAGAGAGCAGACCCTGGGATGGATGGACAGACCAGAGGACAGAGAAACCCCTCAGTGAGAGCTGTCAACCACATCAGGAGGACACAACCCATTCCTGATTGCTACAAGCAGCAATCCTGTTACAAAAGAGCAGTTTACTAAACTCCCCATATCCTTTTTGGGAGGGAAAAACCAATCCTTGACTAGCAAGGCCCCACTGAGCACTGCTGCTCCCTCCTGCTCCCTGCAGCCTTTGCCTGTGGTGTGGGCACCCAGGCAGCCCCGCCAGGACCTGGAAAGCTGCTGGCACAGCTCCACCATGGCAACAGCTGCTGCAGTTCTGGGGAAAGCTTTCCCTTGTAGGTGGAGACAGGACAGACACAATGAGAAGCCAGGGCCATTAAGGACAAATAAAATTATTCAAGGCCTTTCCATGTTTCCCAAGCCTGAGGCAGGCAGGGCAGAGCCTTTCAGTGCTGATGGCAAGTGCCCAGCAAACCCATCTGGGTCTGTTTTCCAAGATCCTCTTGCCAGAGACAGCCAAGAACGGTCTGTTTTGCCTGATTCCCCAGTCAGAACACAGGATTATTGCCTGTTCACTATTGTTGCCTGCAATTCTGCTCTGGGAATGCTGGTCTAGTGCAAGAAGCTCCCCATTCCCACTCCCTGTGCCACAGCACAATCCCACCTCCTGCCTGGAGGTCACTGAGGCTGCTTGGTTTCAGTTTCTATTACTAATAAGTTCAGATGTCACTGATTTTTCACTCTGTTATGCTCCAGAGGATGGGCACAGGGCTGATCTCATGCTGATGAGAATATTTCCAGCTGAAACACACAGCTGGTGTAACTGAAGCCCCACGCTGACAAGCAGCACCTTGTCACTCCCACTCAGTAGAATCAGCTGCACAAGCTGCCCCATGTCTGTGTCCTTCCTTTTGCACCAGGTTTGCCAGAGCCCCCCAAACTGGCCAAATATTGTTTGACATCAGCAAATTACATGGATAATAATGGCTTGTCCCTTCTTGCACTGATGGCAGATTTAAAGGAAATCTTGAAGGAATATTCCTTACCTTGACTCCATGAATCAGGCCATTCATCAGGAACGTGTGCTGAGGAAAAGTCTGATGTAAGACCTGGAGGGAAGACAAACCAAAACCAAATGAAAAAGTCAGAGCTAGCAACTTTTGCAGAATTTCCATAAGCATTTGGCAGCCAGAGGCCTGGAAGGGCACAATCCAGGGAAAAGGCGAAATATCCTGCCAACAATGCTTCTACCTGAGGAGCTCTGCCTGCCCTTCCCAGTACAGGAAACCACCATCTTCAACATTTTCCAGGTCTATAAATCGTTCCAGCAAACTTGGGTGAGGCTCAGAGAGCCTCAAACATGCTTTCCACATCACCTGAATCCCCTCTGGTTTTACTTTATGTCACCACATCACTTCCCTGTGGGTCCCTTCGTGCTGTCTGTATGTTTGGATTTGCATTTTATATTGCCAAGTTAATATGTCTAAATGTTTTTTCATAACCAAATACTCCTTTTCCACAGTTCCCCATGGAAAGGTTGTGCTAAGACCTTCATTCTCAGGAGCCCCAGGAGAGTTCCCATGGAGACACACTCACTGTCAGCATCGGCGTGGTCAGCAGCCCCCAGGCAAAGAACTCCAGGAAAATCACCACCACAGCGTGGTACACGCTGGGCTCCCCGAGCCCCTGTCGCTGCAAAACAGAGCAAAGTAAAAAACCTTTCAGCAGCCTCATCCTGCATTTCAGAGAGCTCACGCAGCTGAGCGGGATCGGAAACGCGAGAGAAAGCAGAGATACTGTTCTGAAACGTTGTTTCTGCTCACAGACTACAGACAGCCTAGGGTGCCTAAAGCCAGCCCCAGCAGGCCGGCGGGGCATTCCCTGCCCGGGCCCGCGGCGGTTTTGCTGCCCAGGAACG
>NW_008240034.1:1040955-1041855 GCF_000691975.1 Corvus brachyrhynchos | reverse complement strand
CCCGGGGGGCGGCGGGAGGCTGTTAGGGCTCCTGCCCATCCGCAGAGCGCTAGAGGCTGCGATCCAGCCTTTGTCCACGGAGGTTTTCCCTTAAGTAACGATTAAACCCGAAGGAAATCCCCTCAGGCAACTCCACCTGAAAGATGAAAGTAATCCCCCGACTTCCCGGGACTTGCGTGGGAGTGGAGAGCAGCTCCACCTCCCCAGGGCTGCTGCACCGTGCCCGGCTGTGCTGTCCCCAGGCCACGGCGTGCCCGCGGTCCCCAGAGTGCTCAGCACGCTGCATGCCATTGAGCAAAACGCCCGTAACCTCCGCAGGGACACGGTGCCTTCCCTCGGCTGACCCTCAGCCACCCAGGCTGGGCAGGCACCTGAGTCTCCCCTGGGCCCTCCTGGAGCCGCTTATAAGAGCATGGAGAAGCCTGATTTGTTCCAGTGCTCTGCAGCAGCTTAAAAACAAAACCAAGGAGAGATATGAGAGAGCAGAGAAGTGGTTCTCAACATGGCAACAGCGGATGTAATTCTATTACCTTGATTTATTGATCGCACTTAGAGCAATTACTGGCTGTCACCCCATCACCTGCCAGGGAGCAGGAGACAGTGAGGAGGAAAGACAAAGGCAGCTGCATCGTCCAGGGCATGGCCGGCCCCCGGGGAGGCTCCGGTTTTGTTTGTGCCGGTCGCCGCGAGGGTGGGGGATGTTGGACCGAAGAGCGACCCAAGGAAGCTCCTCGGGAAGCTGAAGCCAAGCGCTAAAAGGAGCCTGTGATGCTGCGGGGATGGAGCCCCAATATTAAGACCACTTTGGGGATGCAGGGCTGGGGAGAGGTGAGGGTCCCCGGGGCTCCAGCACAGCAGAGCTGCTGTGGGTACGCTCTGGGCTTCCTTGCCCTTCTGGGC
>NW_008240034.1:1040440-1040890 GCF_000691975.1 Corvus brachyrhynchos | reverse complement strand
GCAAGGGTGAATAGCTCCATTGAGGTCAGGAAGTCCCTTTAAGGGTTTTGTGGGGCTTTTTTCCCCCCCTGCTTGCTGCAGTTACAGGCAGAAAAACAAGAAAATGTTTGTGTTTTTTACTGCCTAAGCCCTCCAGGCAGATATAAAAAAGCGGGAGTCCGATCTGGCTTTGGAGGCAGATCAAATCAGAGCGAAAGAGACCAGTGGGCTGGGAGGCACAGAAGTAGGGCAGCCCGCTTGTGCAGCGAAGCCTGGCCAAGCCCTCCCCCGCCTCCCCGGCCAGCCTGGGCTTCTGCAGCGCTTCCCCGGAATGCAGAGGTGGAAAGAGCAGAAAATATCCCTGTTGTGGGCGAGGGCAGTGCCGGGGGCTGCTGGCCGCTTTCGTTCCAGCTAATGCAGACCTCGAGCGGGCGACAGCCCGTGCCTCGGCCCTGTGGCTCGGGAGTGGCC
>NW_008240034.1:1032996-1039400 GCF_000691975.1 Corvus brachyrhynchos | reverse complement strand
TTGCTGGGCCGGGGAGCCCACCTCGGGACTCCAGCGTAGTCGGCCCCTACGAGGCATCACAAGCTGTAGCACACAAATGAGTTTGTGGGGTCTGGGCATGTGATGGGGCGTTTTGGCGTGGGGGGCGAAAGCTGCTGTGTGATCTCTGGAGCTGGTGTGAAAGGCCCTTCTCCCTGACACCCGGCCTCCCCTCTCCATTGCCTGCCCTGTTCTGCCGCCTGCTCTGACCACCTTCCTCCCGCAGTACATGGGGTGCATTGAGGTGCTGCGCTCCATGAGGTCCCTTGACTTCAACACCCGGACACAGGTCACCAGGTACGGCCTTGCAGTCCCACTCTCTCACATCCCATTACCACCAGAAGCCCCCTGTGGTCCTGGGTGCTCCCCCTTCCCAGGGCCCTGTGGAGAGAGGGGAACACGGGTCAGGGGGAGCCGTGCCCTACAGGACCCACCCTGCACGCAGGGACATGGACGAAGGGCACTGCTGCAGATCAATGGGTGGAAAGAGGAGAAGGGAGGTGGCCCCAGCTGGGATTATGTACCACGGGCCGTGACGTGGGGCAGTGCTGCGGGGAGGCTGCGGCTCCCAGGGCTGTGGGGGCTCGTGCCTCCAGACCCCACAGAGCAATGCTGGGGGGAAGGCAGCTGGGAAAGGAGGGGGTTCTGGAGCAGCGACCAGGCCAGGGTCTGTCCATTGCAGGGAAGCCATCAACAGACTGTACGAGGCAGTGCCAGGTGTGAAGGGCGTCTGGAAGAAGAAGGTGAGTTTCCGCTCAGCTTGTCTGTCCCCGAGGCTGTGGGACAGGGCACTAGGGGGTGCCTGTCGAGTTTGTGGGCCTAGGGCTGCTTGGGGCACCCACCCCTTTCCTCGTTCACCCCAGGAAGCCTGGTCCTGGTGATCTTCATCACCCCCACTGTCTTTTCCCCTGTCAGGCTCCCAACAAAGCCCTATTCTCCATCCTGGGCAAGAGCAACCTGCACTTCGCTGGCATGAGCATCGCTGTCAACATCTCCGTTGATGGGCTGAACCTCATGATCCCCACTACACGCCAGGTGAGAGTGCTTCTGGGCACGCAGTCCTGCCCCTGCCAGCCTGCAAGCCGGTGGCTCCTTTGCTAATGCCCCCCCGGCCACATTCTCCACACAGATCATTGCCAACCACCACATGCAGTCTATCTCCTTCGCCTCCGGTGGGGACATGGTGAGTCACACACGCCCTGGTCCTGCAGGGTGGTGGGGACAGGGATTGCCTGTCCTATGGCTGAGCCGAGCACTGGGTGGCCTGGCCTGGGTCAGGACGTGGGGCTGGGGCCGAGCTGTCCCCTCACCCTGGCACCTCCAGCCCTGCGCCCGACACAGCAGCAGGACATGGGTGCTGATGTCCCCCTCTGTCTGCAGGATACCACGGACTATGTCGCCTATGTGGCCAAGGACCCCATCAACCAGAGAGGTGACACCGTCCTCCACGCCTGGGAGCTCGGTGGAGGGGGATGCACTGGCGGGGTGAAGGCTGGAGGATGAGACCCCTCGTGGGGTGCACGAGGGGTGGCTCAGGGTGGTCCTGGTGCGGTGATGGGAGTGTGAGAGGAACACTCAAACCGTCCGTCTGTCTGTCCACAGCCTGCCACATCCTGGAGTGCTGCGAGGGGCTGGCGCAGAGCGTCATCAGCACGGTGGGACAGGCCTTTGAGCTGCGCTTCAAGCAGTACCTACACAGCCCCCCCAAGGTGGTGGTACCCCCGGAGAGGTAGGGGGGCGGGGGGCCCTGCTGCACCCCCTGTCCCGGGCATATCCCCTGGCTGGGGATGGCTTTGGGAGCCCCTGTCACTGCTGGTGTGGGGACAGTCTGAGCCAGGCAGGGTGTCCCCAGCTCACCCATCCCTGCTGCAGGGCGCTGGGTGCAGAGGAGTCGGCCTGGGGGGAGGATGAGGAGGCAGCAGAGCACGACTACTACAACAGCATCCCAGGGAAGGAGCCTCCCCCAGGGGGGCTGATTGACTCCCGGCTCCGCCACAGCACAGCCCTCGGCCATGTCCGCACTCAGCCCTCCACCTCTGTCCCCCCCAGCCAGGTGAGCCCCTCAGAGCCACTGCTGGCCTTGCTGTGGTGGTCCCAGGCAGGGCCCCCCAGAGCTCTTACTCACCCCTTTCCCAGGGCGGGTTAGCAGCCAGACGAGACCCGAGCAGCCAGCTGGGGCCACCCTGGGACCTGGAGAGCCAGGGTGGGTACTGCTGTGGGGGTAGCCATGAGCTGGGGGGGGTCCCTGTGACTCTGCCCAGTCCTGGCCAGCGGTGATGGCCATCCTCGCAGGCCAGCCCTGCGACGGGTACCTGCAGGCGGATGGCCACACCCTGGGGCCACGGGACTACGAGGAGCACATGTACGTGAACACGCAGAGCCTGGACACCTGGGAGCCGGAGCTGGTGGCTCATGGGGTGGCAGAGGAGAGCCCCAAAAAGGACCTCTTTGACATGAGTAAGCCACTGCACTGGGGGAGCTGGTGCAGATCCTGCTGTGGAGCGGTCAAGCTGTGCCAGCAGCTGTCTGTGGTCACCTGCCACAGCTCCAGAGGTGCTGGCACTGGCCGAGCCCACAGCAGTGCCCTGCAGTGTACTGGGGACCATGAGCTGGGGTCTGTCCTCACCACAGCCCAGCCCTGCCTTGTGCCCTGGGGGTAACACCCCGCACCCCCTGGATCCCACAGGGCCATTCGAGGATGCCCTGAAGCTCCACGAGTGCATTGCAGGGGGTGGCACCAGTGCCCCCATCGAGGACCAGTGGCCGAGCCCCCCCACGCGGAAGGCCCCCATTGCCCCCACGGAGGAGCAGCTCCGGCGGGAGCCCTGGTACCACGGGAAGATGAGCCGGCGGGATGCTGAGAGGCTCCTGCAGATGGACGGGGACTTCCTGGTGCGGGACAGCCTCACCAACCCGGGGCAGTACGTGCTGACCGGCATGCACAGCGGGCAGCCCAAGCACCTGCTGCTGGTGGATCCCGAGGGAGTGGTGAGGGCAGGGCACAGGGCCGAGGGCAGGGCCTGGGGCGGGCGATGGGGACTGGGGTAGGGGTAGGGTGCGGGGTGGGCGATGGGGGACACAGGTGTGGGCAGGCACAGGGTGTTGCAACTGGGTGCTGTGTGAGAGGCAGCTCTCCTGAGCTGGGGACAGCTGTGCCCCGGCCCCAGGTGAGGACCAAGGACGTGCTGTTTGAGAGCATCAGCCACCTCATCAGCCACCACCGGCAGAATGAGCAGCCCATTGTGGCGGCAGAGAGCGAGCTGCACCTACGCCAGGTCGTACAGAGGAAGCAGTGATGCCAGGGGGTACGTGAGTCCCCGACCTGCTTCCCTGGCTCTGGACTCACCCTAGGGCAAAACTGGGGTCCCTTTGTGCTCCCCTTCTCCAGTTGTGCCTGGCCTCTGAGGTCTGGGGTCAGGCTCCCCATTTTCTTCCCCAGCAAGGTCTTGCGGTCCCTGGCCCTGTAGGTCCTCCCTGGCTGCTGCCTACCTCCATCATCTGCACAGGGCCCCTTGCCCAGCTGGACACAAAGATGTTTAATTCCACACGTGCAGGTGAAATGCTGTTGGGGTGGGAACTGCTCGGTGGCCTCAGCAGGAGGGACGGAGCCTGAAGCCGTCTCAGGCAGGGCTGCCCCTGCTTGCCCCAGCACTGGAATGGGGGCTGGTGGACATCGCTGTAGCCCCAGGCTTGGCTCTGCCTGTGGGGCCAGACACAACCATCTCTTGGAGGCTGGTGCTGTTGGACATTCCTGTCGGGGACATCCCTTTTCAGCTGGATTCTCCCCAGGCGTGGCTGCCACATGATGTTCCCTGTGGCCCCAAGCCCCTGCAGCCCTCCCCAGGCCAGGGCCAGGACGGAGCTGTGGGAAGGTGCAGGACAGGGCTGAGCTGCTGGCACTGCCTCATGAGGTGTCCCATGGCCTGTGGGGACTCCCTGGCCGGCTCGGGACATTGCCAGGTTTTTATGGCACACACAGCCCCTTTTCCCTGCCCCGTGTCTGGTGCTGGGCATGGGTTTGTGGTTTGGAATACATTTCTAATTAAACCTGGAAATGAGCGAGGAACACAGGTGGTTCATGCCACCCCTGGGCATGGTGCTGGGACAGGTCTCCATCGCCACCAGTTCCTGCCTGGTCACACCTTGGCTGACCCATCCTGCCCAGTCACACTTGTCTCTGCCCCTCTGGGTCACCCTGTCCTCCATGGATCACCCAGTGTTCCCCTGGCTTCAGAGTGGCCTTTGGCACCCAGGGCTGGTCCTGCACGGCCTCTTCTCTAACCTGGCAGCTCCCTGCCCTGCTGGCTCCTGCTGCTGGCTCTCCTCCTGCCTCCACCTGGAACAGCACATGGCCACCCACCCCTGGGCCTCCTGGGGTGGCTCTGAGTGGCACAAGCCAAGCTGTGACCCTCTAGTGAATGTGGCAGCCAGCAGAGCCAGAGCCCTGGGTGGGCCTGGCTGTGGCTCCTGTGTTACAGGTGAGCAGCAGCCAGTTGGGGGGGGTCCAGCACCAGTCCTGGCCTGTCCTGGCTCTGCTCTGTGTGCCCAGTGCTGCTGCCAGCACCCACCTCGGGGAGCGAGGTCACCCCAGCACCCTCAGCCACTCACTGGGGATGGCCTCTGCCAGACAAGGCATCCAGGCCGGCCAGTGCTGGCTGAGCCAATGAATAAAATAAAGCCCTAAATAAAGCCCAGTAATGAATGCGTAATTTTCCATTGATAGCTGGATTCCGCGGGGACGTGGTGCTTCCATCTCAGCTGCTATTTTTTGTCATGGAGTGATGCGTCTGCAAAGATAATTTCACTGTTCCCTCAATAGAGAGGCAGGAAAAGGCAGTGAGGGCCCTGACTTTGTTCTTTTGCTGCTGGAGAACCAAGCCTGTGTGGTACACCCGCTGGTGGTGCCTGGCGCTGCAGCCGCGGGGATGCTGCCCTGAAGGGATGAAGGGCTGGCAGGGGGGGTGTTTTAGGGGTTTAACCACTTTGGTTGAAGCTAGTGTGTGGTGCCAGTGGGTGCAGGGGGCTCTGTGTCCCAACCCAGGCCCGGGTTGAGGGGGGGCTGCTGCTTCTTCAGCCCCCGATGGGAAGGCTGAGGTGTTTTGGAAAGGTTTGCAAGCCACAGAAGAGCAACTGCAGAGGACGTGGCCTCCTTGCTCTCCCAAGGCCTTGGGGATCTCGCTGACCACCCATCCCTCCACCTCTCTCAAACGTGCCGGCAACAGACACTCCCGGTTCGGTTGCACAAACCCTTTCCCATAGCAGGTCTCTCTCCTTCCCAGCTTCCAGCAGGTGGTAGCACACTGTCTGCTCCACCGGCTGTGTCCCCAGCTCTGCCAGCCCCTGCCAGCGTCCCCAGCCCTGCCAGTCCCCAGCCAGGCAGCTCCCAGCACCCTTCTCCCCTCCGTGCCCTGCAGGCACCGGCCTCGAGCCGCGCGGACAGAGCTGGCCCGGCCCCAGCGCTCTTTGTTATCTCAAGGGAACTCAACCATTTCTGCACCTTGTTTACCCGCAGTTTCGCAGGGTGGAGGAAAAGCAAACATCGGCCTTTTGTTCACCAGCTTCCCCTTCCGTGAGCCTCGTACTCCTCCCCCGGGCTCCATCTGCGCTCTTCTCCCTGCGGGACCCGGCTCAGCACCCTGCAGTGCAGAGCCCACGGTCCAGACAGGACACCCCCGTCCCCCTCCCCACTGCTGTCCCTGAGACATCCTAGCCCTCGGTCTGCTTCGGCACGGCCGGACGCCTCTTTTTACCAGCTCCAAGTGCGAATGCAGAGGGAGCCGAGGCGTCCCGCAGCAGCCCCCGCAGAAGGCGCTCACCACCCCAGGCTCTTCTTCCTGGCCATCATTCCCAGCTCTGCACTGCTGAGGAATGATGGTGCTTCCCGGCAGCCTGACGGCATCCACAGGGCAGCAGCCAGGAAGGAACAGCCTCTTGACCCTTTTGTGCCACTGTCCCTCTCGATGCATCCCTGTCCCCAAGGCCGTAGGTCCCCGCGGGACCGGGGCTGGGCCCGATCACTCGGTTGAGTCTCCCGACCCCCTGTACCACCGGGGCTTGCACTGATGCTCCGTGAACCCTCCTGACGTTTCGCCCCGGTGTCCCCAGCCACCACCGCATCCCTCCAGGGACTGGACGGTTGTGTGACATGGGGGTGTGTGACACGTGGCACTGCCCCCTCCAGCTCCTCCAGTGCGATATTAAACCACTCAATGAGGCAACCCCTCAGCCCCGAGCCGCTGCTGGCTTCATTCAGTGCTTTGAGATCAAGAGCTGGGAGTGGAGAGCGGCTGCTCCCAGCGGGGAACGATCGAGCTGCGGACTGGGGGCACCGGGGGCGGGGAGGTGGAACGGGGCTGCGGCCATACCGGTTCCATTCCCCGCCCCCA
>NW_008240034.1:1028696-1031594 GCF_000691975.1 Corvus brachyrhynchos | reverse complement strand
TGCCGAGTACGACCCCTCCAACGCCCGGCTGCGTGTGCGCCTTGTCTCCGCCGAGGACCTCTACGATGCCCTCGTCGACCTGCGCAGCATCAACTGCTGCGTCTCGCTGTGCCTCAACCCTGGGAAGCTGCAGAAGCAGCGCAGCACCATTGTCAAGAACAGCCGCAACCCCGTCTTCAACGAGGACTTCTTCTTCGATGGGCTGGGCCCCGGCCACGCCAGGAAGATGTCCCTGAAGCTCAAGGTGGTCAACAAGGGCAGCAGCCTTAAGCGGGACACGCTGCTGGGTGAGAAGGAGCTGCCACTCACCGCCCTCCTGTCCTGCCTGTAGGTACCTGCTACCAGCCCCGGAGGGAGCCCTCCCACCTGTGGGGCCGGGGCGAGGCAGGGAGGCCGGCTCTGTCCCCCAGCCCCGCTGGAGGAGGGTTTGGAAGGGCACCCTGAGGAGGGCCGGGGTCGTGGCAGAGCATGGGGGTCCCCAGGAATGGCGCTGCTGTGGGGCTCTGCCAGCACCAGCTGGCAGCCACAGCCCCTCTGCCCCTGCTCCCTCCCTGCTCCTGCCCCGGGGCTGCATCTCCTGGAGCCCAGCAGAAAGTGGGGAGCCTCCAGCCCATTCCTCACCAGGAAGGATGGAAGCACCTGTTGGATTCTTCCCTCCCTGTGCCTGTGGTCTCCAGCTGCCACCAAGCAGGCTGGAGGTGGGTAAATCTCTGTAGCACACTCACGGCCATCTCTCAAAGCTGAAGCTCCTGCAGTCAGGTGAGAGCTTTAATTTAAAAGACAAGTTTCTAGTCTTGGAAACTGCAAAGAAAATACTGCAGAGGTGACCTGCGAGTGGGCCAAGGGCGGTCACCCTGGGGGATGAGTCAGGTTTGTGGCTTTTGAGCCTTTCCTGGACTCCTCCCAGCCCTGCAGGGCTGCACAAGTGCACGAGTTGGCTTGGTCTGACACCTGCAGCCTCCTGGGGTGCCCTCCCTGCCCACCCCAGCACTGTCCCCCACTGCTGACCCCCAGTGGGAAACTGCTCACAAAGCGTCGGGGGCTTTGGTTTTCCCCAATCTGGGAGGCTGCCTGTGCCTTTCCCCTGCCCACGGGAGGGAGATGCCCTGGGCACATGGATGGTCCCAGGCAGTGTCCCAGCAGATGTGTTTCCTGACAAAAGCTGAGGTGACAGGAGTGGCCCTCCCTGAGTGCTGGGGCCATCCCAGGTGAGGCTGGGCAGTGGGGCTGGCTCCACAACCCTCCACCCTCCCTTGCCTGAGGGCTCAGGATCTTTCAAGCAGCTGCACCCACTGGGCAGGAGAGATGTGTCCTGTGGGGCCACCAAGCTCCTGTGCCCAGCGGGATCTGGCTACCCGAAGTAGCCAGTGGCCTGGCTCTCAGTTTCCCCTTGGGGAAGGAGCGAGGTGCTCCCAACCCTTCCCATCCCACCCTGTCATCCCGGCTGACTGGCTGGGGACAGTGGGAGTGGGGAGGATGCCGGCCGGGGCATTTCTGCGGGTGAATAAAACACGCTGCGTTGTTGTTTGGTGTGGTGTCACCCATTGTGTCGGGCTCTGCATGTTTCTGTGCAGGGAGCAGGATTTGCAGCGCTCCCATCCCCGCCTGCTGCAGCACGCGTGGACACACATGCACACATGTGTCCCCTCTGTGTTAACCTCTGTGGTGGCAGTCGATGTTCCTTCCTTGTCCTTTTGCAGCAGATGGCAGATCTCAGTGTTGGCTATTTATATCCGAGGCTGATCTTTCGCAGCGTTTTACTTCTGTCTGTAAATACGTTTCAGGTACGCAAGGCACCGTTCTGATCACGCCGTGTTTGCATGTCGGGGGGATTCGGGGTGATTGTGGCTGTTTGTCGAGCTTGTGGTTGAAATCAAATCATGCAGGACATAAGGAGCTGACGTGTCCATCCTTCTTCGCAGGGAGTTTCCCACCTGAGGCTTCCCTGTGCTCCCCCAGGAGCCAACACGAGGGATGGTCTCCAGCCCCCAAGTGCCCAGGCTTATCCTGGGGGCAGATGGGGGCTCTGGGGAGTGGGGGATAGGGAGAGGTGCCGCATCCCTGGGTGTGGGGTGAACATCCTGCTCCTGAGGAGGGCTGGGGCAGGAAGAGGACCCTTCTCAGCTGGCTGCTGCCTGACAGCCCCTGCACACCCCACCAGCACCCTGTGCTCCCTGGGGTGCTGCGCCTGCCAGGGGCTGGGGTGGGCGGGACAGGCTGCAAGAAGAGAGGGAATGGGAGCTGGGACAAAGACTTTGGTGCTCTGAGAGGTTTGAGAGGTGACACATCCCCCGCAGCAGAGCCGTGTGCCTTTGGGTTTGAGGGAGGATGATGCTGAGAGCAGAACCCCGGGCTCCTCCTTGGGTTGAGGCTGACCCCAGAGGGAGAGCCAGCGGCCTGGGGGCTCTTGTCCTGCCCCACCCCAGCCCATCCCAGGTCTGTGTCGCTGGAGTTGGGTGTGTGGCCATGCAGTGAGCCCCAGGATGAGCTGCTGTGAGCCCTGCTCTGCTCTGGGCCAGTGGTGTGGGAGCCGGGGCTGTTGCTTGGATGGGTCTCTCCGCTGCTGGAGCTATTTTTTATTGTTCCTGCTTTGATATTTCTGTGGCTGGATTTACTGATGTATTTTTTGAGTGAAAAATATATTAATACCTGAATGGAATGTTTGTTTACAGATCATTTCCTCTTTCTAGTGCAATAAAGTCATTTCTAAAACAGATGCAGGTGTGGCCCTGGCTCCTGATTTCCCCAAGATATTTCCCAGCATTATTCTTGACAGCTCCCTGTGTGGGGGAGCAGAGCTGGAACCTCAGCACTGGCCAGACACAGGGCAGCACTGCTCTTCTGGGTGCTGCTCCGCTTTCCAAACAGCCTCCCAGGAGCACACGGTACGTCTCAAGC
>NW_008240034.1:1027283-1028685 GCF_000691975.1 Corvus brachyrhynchos | reverse complement strand
TTCCCTGGTGCTGCCTACCAGCCGTGGGGTGACGTGGGAGAGAATCTCCTGGGGAGAGGTGGGTACATGGGGAAAGGGGCTTCTCCTGCTTCAGAGGGGACCCAGGGCTGTGCTGAGCCAGGGCATTGCCTGCTCACAGCCAGGGCTGTGGTGAGGGAGAGCCGCTCCCACACTCTGTGGGTCTTCTTCCTCCTCCTCACCTGCTCCCCCAGCCTGACCCCTGCAGTTCTTCTCAGCACTGCTGGTGATGAAGAGAATGGTGATGAGTTTGCTCTCCCCACTCCCAGCACCCCCTGCCCAGCTGTCAGCACTCAGGTTGCTTTCTTCTCTCCCCACCTGCCACTTCCAAATCTATTTCTAGCCAGATGCTGCTGAAGAAAAGAGGAGTGTTTGCCTGTTACCTAAATGCCATTTTTCTAATTTCCACAATTCTGGTAATTTGTCATTTTTGGTAGCTATAGAGGCTGGGTGGGAACAGATCTGTTCTCTCACCTCTGGCCCCCACAGGGGTGGTGAAAGCAGCTTGGTAGGTGCTAATAATTTAAGTCGTGCTTTTTCTAGAGGTCCAAAGCTGCAGCAGTTAGTAACAAAATGAGGCTGATTAAGTTAGTCTGAACCAGAGTGGATGGGGTCAGCCCAAGCACACAAAAATCCCTGGAAAGTGTTCAACATTCAAAGCGCAGGAAGCAGGCAGAGGGGTGGAGAAGGGCATCTTGTGGGGGAAGATTTAACTCTGAATTTGTAATTGAGTCACCGTGGGAAGGAAATGCGTCTGCCTCACTGGACCTGGGAGGGCTTGGTCATGCTGAGAGGAGCACCTGAAGTGGGAGCTGCCGGTGGGGAGGAGGGTGATACATCCCCACTCCACAACGCAGACCCTCGGGTCAGGGGATGCCCAATTAAAGCGCAGCCAGGTGAGATCCTGAGCCCAAGGGCGGCTCTGCCCATCGCTGTGCACACCAAGTGGTGTCTGAGCCCTGAGAGATTTCCCTTGCACTGAGATTCCTCTCTCCAGGGGTCCCGAGGCTGCCGCAGCTCTGGTGCACACTTGGGCAGCTCAATCTGTGCAGGAAACTGAGGGCAGAGCAGGGGAGGTGGCTGGATGTGGAGGAGCCCTGATCTCCGGAGTGAGGGAGGCTCACCTGGGCGAGAGGCACACACAGGCCTCGGCTATTTTTAGCCCTGTGTTCCCGCAGCGCAAGGACTCAACTTCTGAGAAAATTGCCTGGAGCTCATTTAGCCGTGGCGTGACGGCTGGCGAGGGAGGGAAAGGGCAAATTAGGGGTTCAATCTCATCCAGAGAGCGCTCGGCAGGGCCAAGGCTCCCGGGAGGGTTCCACAGTGAGGTCAGAGGGGCTGCCCCTGCTGGGGGACCCCCTGTCCCTGCCCCACCCTCCAGCCA
>NW_008240034.1:1023862-1026882 GCF_000691975.1 Corvus brachyrhynchos | reverse complement strand
GCACCGCGCTCCAGCGCTTTATTGCAAGCATTTGTCTTCCATGGCAGCGTGTCTGCCCTGAAGGGGAGAAGAGAGACTCCCACTGTTACCGGGAGGAAAACAGAACTTAATTGAATCCCACAGACGCATCAGGCGAGAAAGTCACACCAGTGGAGAGTGACACCCCGGCGTTCCTCCCCCGGCACTTAGCAGTCTGTGCTCCTCCAGAGGACACGGAAACCCCCGGGCTGGGGTCCCAGGAGCCCTCCAGGAGCAGAGATGAGCTCCAGCTCCTTGTCGGCTCGATGGCACTCGGCTGAAAGGCAGCACCGTGGCAGCAGCTGCCAGGGTGTACCTGGCGCCGGCGGTGCTGCCCAGCGCTGTCAGCCCCAGCACACGCTCCCTCTGTTCTGCTTTTCCATTTGCACTTTGCTCTCCTGCTTTGAGGCTGGCAATCCAACAGGGAGCTGGGCCCAGGTCTTGCCTCCATAGCCAGGAAAAGGCAACCAGCAAATGGGAAGCGCTGCTTTGGACTCCCACTTCCCATTAATTCAAGCCCCTGCATCCAGCCTTGACTCGGGGCTGGGGCCAGGGTGGGCGTACAGAACACGAGGAGCTGCAGTGGGAGAGTGCAGGGAACATGCAAGGGTGGGTGAGGGTGAGAGCAGCAGCTGCCTTGCAAGGTGGAGGCTCTTTCCTGCCTCTCCTCACCCTTTCCAGTGACCTGCTCCTCGCTAGCTGCCTGGTGGACTTTGAAATGCTGCCTTTAAAATGTTTGCAAAATTCCCGATGCATCAAGAAGGCCCAGGTGGGAGGGGGAAAATGGCATAAATAAGTAGACAGGAGGATTTGTTAAACACCAGCAGCTGCTGGCAAACACTTTAATATCACTGCAGCCGGGTGCTGGTTGATACGGCCTTTGGGGCCATGGGCTGGTACCAGCACAGGGGAGCTGTGGCTGAGCCCAGGGTGGCTGTGGGGCACAGGTGTCCTGCTGTGGTGGAGGGCACCTGGCTATACCTGCTGCGGGGCAGGCCTGGGAGATATTCCAGGTGCAGACCTCTCCTTCTCCCCCTGCTTCCCACCCAGACCTCACCTCTTGGGTAAGGGGACGTGTCCATCTCCATCCCCACAGAGTTTTGGGGTTGTGTTAACCCCCCTGCCCGTGCTGTGGCCATTCTTCTGCGCGGGCGGGGGCGGGAGCGGGGCTCCAGCCCGGTGTGGGACCGCGTCTGCCTGGCAGAGGCACAGGCGGACACGCCGTGGGAGCCGGGCTGGCATTGCCATGGCAATGGAGATAACAACGGCAGCTGCCAGGCGGAGAGCAGGAAGGGCAAGGAGCTCCAGCAATGCCGCGGCCACACTTGTGACATCCCCTGTCCGAGCCCTGTGATGGCCTGGACAGCAGTGAGCACGTCTTTGCTGCGGTGAAGCCCTTGGCACCCTTCACACCTGTGGCAGAGCCAGAAATTGCACTGAGAAATACATAAAAACATAAAATCAAGCCCTCCAACCTGTCCACTGCAAGGTTATAATTAATTCCCATTTTCACTTCCATCCAATTTCCCTCCTGATACGGCTCCTGACCCAGACCAATTGTCGTATGTGTCTGTAATTGCTAATCTTATCAAGCAGTCGGTGTGAAGTGAGAACACTGCAATTAGCAGGGGCAAGAGCCACAGGTGAGCCACTGCTTGGCGAGTGTTTGTTTCACCTGTGCCAGGGGAGGATGTGTACTGGCTCCAGTGCTTGCCGGGTCTGTCCCTTGGCCAGTCTGGACAGGATGGGATCCTCAAGGTGACCAAGGCCACAGCTGTGCCCAAGCCACTGAGCGCCAGGAGCTCCACAGTCCTGCTGGCAGCCTCTGCCGGGGTGGGGATCACCTTTCCCAGCCCCGCATCACCATGGCGCTGCAAGGACTCTGGCAAAGAGTCCTTAAACAGCCCCAAACCCTCCCAGAGGGCTCAGACAAACAAGGCATAAACCCGCTGGAGATCCTGCTCTGAGCTGCCGGGTGGGAACTGACGCGCTTTTTTGCGGACAATCTGTTCCCTCCCACTGCCGCTGGCTACCTGCCCACCCCACCTCCCGGCAGAGGCGTCGGGTGGCGAGAGCGGGTCTGGCCACCGGGACAATTCCGTGGAAGCCCCCAGGTGCCACAGGGCCAGGCTGGGCTGAGCGGGCAGTGCTGGCAGACCCCGGGACCAGCCATGGCTGCAGAGGAGCAGCAAGCCGGGAGCAGAGAGCAGCCATCCACCCTCGCAGACCTTCCTGCAGATCAAGCAGGTGACCTTCAGCTGGCACAGATGGGGCTCACAGGCTTGTCTGGAAGCGGCCAAACGCGTCGTGGTTTTTCCCAGTGCGGGGAGTTTAGGGGTGCCTCGGGCACCGCTGGCACCAAACACCCCTGAGGCGCAGGGAGGGCGCTCAGACAGCCCCGAGCTGCGCTCCGGGGCGCCGGGAGAGCATCGCAGCGCCGGGCACCCCGCCGATGGCACACGGCAGGGGGTGGCAGGGTCCCCACCCTCGCCGCAGCTGTGGCGTCCGTGGCGTGGTGTTGCACGGGCGCCTACCAAAATCTCTCGCTTCGCCACCCCCAGCCGTCTGTCGCTGCTGACACTCACCGACAGGAATAAACTCCAACACCTACCATATGCTTTGCTACTTCTGCTGCCCGCGTTCACTTGTTACTATCTATTTTCAAAGCTGGGGGTGCCTCTGCGTGGGGCGGCTGTTGGGCCAGGCCCCAGCAGTGGGGAGACGAGCTACGATGGGGTGCTGGTGTTTCTGGCACAGATCATCAGTGCAGGGGATCTCGCTCTGGTGGGCTCAGTCCTGCTCCGTGGGCAACTCCTGCTCCCCAGCACTTCCCACATGGGCACCAGCTCTGGTGCTCGGCTGTGCCGGCTGCTGTGGCAGTGGCTTGCGTGCTGGTGGAGCCGGCTGTTCCTGCCCTGCCTAGGGGCTCAGCACGCTGGGGGTGTGACCTTTCCACAGCAGCACCCAGCCCTGCCGTGCTGTGGCCAGGCACTGCCCGCTGG
>NW_008240034.1:1014961-1023846 GCF_000691975.1 Corvus brachyrhynchos | reverse complement strand
CCAGGCGGGAGGGGGGCCCCAGCACCACTCGCGCCTGGCCAGGAGCGGGTCGCCGATGGCCAGACTGTTCCCTGAGTTGTTCCCTGGCACAGGGACGTGAGCCAGCAGGATGGCTCCAGGTTCCAGGCGTGGGAGCCGCATCCTCAGGACTGTGGGGTGCAGTGAGCAGCGGTCAGCGTGTCCCTCTGGCCATGGGGACTGGAGGATCCTGTGCAGGGATGGGCACAGCCTTCTCCTGGCAGGAAGGAGATTAATCTCAGTGTAGAGGCACCGTGAGCTGTGTCTCTTCCCCCCTCCGAGCTGCTCTGTGGGTTTACGATTCTCACAGCCAGGAAAATTCATCTTCCTTCAAGAGTGGATGCATCTCGGCTCATCCTCCAGGTGCCAGAGCTGGTGATGCTGTCAGTAAACGACAGGAAGATCTTTACAGCAGAGCTCGGCTGGGCTCAGCCTGCGCCTGTCCTGCCTTCTCGCACTGTCACCACTCCCCGGGGCCGCGCAGGGGACAGGCGGCTGTGCGTGAGCAAAGCTCAGCGACGGCTGCCGGCTTCCCCGGGGCATCCCGCGTCCCGCCCCGAGTTTTAATTGCACCATGCCGCTTTGATTCCTGGCTTTAATTGCAGCCTAACGAGGCCCGGGCAGCAGGAAAGGAAAACATCAAGCTTAAAGGGAAACAAATCGGGAGAGAAAAGAACATTTACTGGTGACTAATAGGTCCGTGGCTCGGCGTGTGTGTTTGCCTGCCACGGTGCGGGACGTTGCCAGGAGGAGGAGAGGGGATTTCTTCCTACTTGGCAAGCTCAGCCGCACAGTGCAGTGCAAGGAGAGAGGATTTTTTCCTGGGCCCGTGCCGTTTCTGTGTTATTTTTAACGCCCGTTGCACAAAAGCTGAAACCCACCCTGAGCTCCGGGTAAACAGAGAAGATTTTGCCTGCTTTCACAGGCGGGATCCGGGCTAAATAATCCGACGGTGACAGATAGGCACGTTCACACACTGCACTGATCGCACCAGAGAAGATTGAGAGTGATTTGGTGAGAGGAAAGGATGAGAGTTTCTGATGCTGGCACCCAGAGCCCCGCAGCAGCCGCCACTCTCACCAAGTGCCACCAGGCCGGGTGAGGATGGGGCCGGGCGGAGAGACTGTGGTGCTGGGAGTCCCTGAACACGAGCCCAGGGGACGGGGACAGGGATGAGGACATGTCAGCATAGCTCAGTGATGTCCCTGATGCTCACCCTGCTCAGCACCATCCTGCTCCTCTCCCTCAGCCTCTGGGGTGGCCCCACAGGCATTTGTGTGGCTCCAGCACGGCTGCCTGGCCTGTTCCCCCCACGCCAGCCAGAGCTGGGATCTCATTAGTGAGCTCTTGGACTTTGAGCATCTTGGAAAACAGCGCTTGCTAATAAGAGAAAAAGAATGACAGCAAACAAGCCCAGCCATGGGAACATGGCCTTTTCATCCAGCATTTTTTATTCCCCCACATTCTCCCCCCTTCCCTTCTTCGTCAATGGATTGAAGTCACTGTAATAAAATTATTAAATATAAAAAAAAAGCTGTAGCCCCCACCTCGATGCGGCAACCATGGAAACTGGATCAAGGGGACACCTGTACATTTCCATTCCGGGCTCCTGCTTGCTGAATATACAGAGGAGCACTAATTAAAACCGCAGTGGGAATGGCAGGCGGAGGGAAGGAGCCGGCCCTGGGAGGGGACTGTGTGGTTGGGAGGCACTGCTGGTGCAGGGGTGGGCCCTGCCAGGTGTCCAGTGAGCCTTAAAAACCACCTGATGCTTCCAGCTCCCTCCAGGCCCTGGATGTGGAGCGGGTGCTCGCTGGACTCCAAACACTGTGCTAACAAGGAGACCCCAGCCCTCATGCAGCCCTGAGTAGCGAGGGGCCCTGGGGACCCCATCCCAGCCCAGGGATGATGCTCAGCAGGGCAGGGCAGAGCAGGGCCTCGGTGATTTTATGCTTTTAACCGTTTCAGCGGGAGGAAGCTCCTTGATCTGGCACGTGAGCACCCAGGAGGAAAAGGCTGTGTTTAACCTGCAGGTTTATTTTTACTGACAGCAAATGGCAGCGCCTGGAACATTCCCCTCTTTGGAGTTAATTTTTACTGAAGCTCAGTTTTAGTCATTGTTGACTAAATCTGACTCCTCCACGTTTATCCCATGGAAAAGCTCCTGCAGCTCAACCCTCAGGATTTCAGTGGCCCCAGGGCTGGTGCCATATGCCCGCTCCTGCCAGCCCACAGGACTGACGGATGGGGGGAAAGCTTTTCCTTTCATCAGAGCAGGCATCAGGCCGTCCTCTTCCTGCCAGAGGTGAGCAGAGCGCTGAAACCCTCTGATTGCTGACAGACGGTCTCAAATCACTCCCCAAGTGTCCTTCCCAGCCGGAGCCCAAAGCGGGGCTGGCTCCCGCTGCGTGGCCATCAGTCCCAGGGGCTCACACCACAGGATGGCTGGGGCTGGGGCGAGGGCTCTCTGGTTGCTTTGCTGGGCTATTTTCCCAGCAGGCTGCTCATTTTCTCTGGCTGAGCTGTGGAGGTGACAGGGTGTGCTGAGCAGGTGACGATCCTCCTCCTCGGCCCCTCTCCACCCATCAGGACATTCTGGTCTGGCACAGGAACACTCCGTGCAGGGAGTCTGCGCTGCCCCAGCACCACAGCCGGGCTCTGGCTCTGCAGGCACATCCGAAGGTACCAACCAGCAGCTCCCACCAAACCATTGTCCCGTGGGGCTCTGGCAAAGGGCCTCGACTTGGGCAGAGAGCGCAGGCAAGCAGCTCAACTTTGGGGAGAAGAAAATTCCTCGTTTCCATGGGAACCGGAGGAGGAAAGTTTCTGGGGCTGCGGTTGGGATTCTGCCAGGCAGGGGAGGCAGCGGGACCCCGAGCCAGCCGCCTCCCCACTCTGCTCCTGGGGGAAGGCTGGCATCCAGCTGCCAGCCCCACTGCCTGTGCCCCCATAGGTGCCCCCGAGATGAGGGGTGTGCCGGGACTCCTCGTCCTCCCCTTCGGAGCTGTGTCAGATGTGATCTGACATTTAGCTCTCAGCTCTGCGAGGAGATGCAGCGATAACTCTAATCTGCTTTTCTCCTCCTCATGCTCTCCCTGGAGGCAAAAGCTGCGGCTGGGAGAGCAGGGGGGCTCTGGCAGCTCGGCACAACAGCACCACAGCTCTGTACAGTGGGTCTGGAGGGTCCCGAGGATCCGGAGGTGTCCCGGCAGCACCACGCCCTCCTCACCCATGTCCTCCCATCAGGCAGCAGCAGCTGGCAGGACCTGAATGCCAGGGGCTGGAGCTCCTTGGGGACGTCCCAAAGGCTGCAAGGACAGAGGCACGGCAGCATCCTGGGCATGGCCAACAGCCCCCAAACCCAGGTGGCTGAGGCCCCCGCCACTCTGCGCACTGGGCCCTGCCACACCGCCACACCTGTCACCCGTCTGAAGCCGGGCATCAGAGCCACCCTGGCCTGTGTCTCTCTTTCCTGGCGTCTCAGCTCCAATCAGAGAGGCCCCTATTAATTTTTTCCACTTAGCAGCTCATGTCAGTGTCAAGTCGGCAGCGTGAGCAGCAGGAGGGAGCCGGAGCGGAGGGGAGACAGAGTGTTGGGATCAAACCAGTAATGAGACACACAGGGGGCTGAGCCTGACTCCACAGCTGCCCCGGGGTGGGAAGGAGTCCCTGAAAAGCAAAACCATCTCAGCATCCCTCCCTGGGCTGTCAGGTCCTGTGGTCCAAGTCACAGACCAGGTTTGGTGGGGACTCGAGGCACCTTTGGGAGCTCCTGCAGCTGCAGGCAGAGGCCGATCCCCAGAACCCACAGCAAGGGCCAACCCTCACCACTTGGCCTCTACGCGAGGCAGCACCACCCTCCCCCTGCTGCGGGGTGAATCCAGCACAACCGAGACCCCCGAGACACCCGCCCCAGCCCTTGGAGATTGCCCGGAGCAGGGGGTTAATGATGCATCCAGATGCAGCTGACCTTTCCACCTTCCCACCTTTCAGCTTCACCTGCAACTCCCTTTTCCCTGCCATTATCCGCATGGATGCCTGTGGATTTCATTTCCATATTCATGGTGTTTTAATGACCCCGTAATATCTTTATGTTCTGCAATTAAATGTGGAATCTTTTTTTTTTTTTCCTTCTGCAGATTAGCATCTGCAAAGGATCATTTGTGGCATTTGAGCAGAGGAAGGGAAGCCTGTTCTGGAGGGAGACGGGGTTAATTAAACTTCAGAGCACAGCAGGCTCCACCGTCAAATATCCTTCTTCCAGTGGGACAAGCGAGGGTGAGGAGGGAGCAGCTCTGGGCTGCTTTACAGTCAGATGGCTGGGCCACCCCTGGGGCAGCTCCTGTGGGTGTTGGAGTGGCTTTAAGTCGTGCAAGCACACACAAGGCACACGTGCACACGTGTGGACGCACATGGCTCCAAATCTGCGTCGGGATCCCTGTCACGGGCTGCAAACCAGCACTGAACTGCTCTGGTGTCATCCCAGTGCAGGCAGGGGCTGGTGCAGCTGGGGCAGCCAGGCTGTCATCAGAGTCCTGGTGAGGCCATTAGAGCTCCTATCGCTCCATCTCCATCCCCGAGGCTAATGGACATCTCTTCGGCTGCACCACCCCCTCCCTGGCACTGTAATTGGGTTTCAGTCCTGCAAGATGGATGGGGCTGGGCTGAGAGTGGAGCAGGGAAGAACAGGAGGGGGCAGAGGCAGCTCTGAGTAGGACAGAACACCCTTGCCCTCCATCCACCTCCTGCCCCTCTCCTTGGCCACCAGCCCCAGACCTTGTCCGAGGCATCTCTCATTGCCTTGCAGGGTGGCTGGGGACAGCCAGGTCCTAACAGCCCGCAGGAGCCCGGGGGAGCAGAGCTGGAGTGGTGTCCAGGGGGTCTCAGCTCCTCCCTGATGGGTCATGGTGACCACAGGCAGCCCCAGCATGCTCCGTGCCTCCCACACAATCTCCCCCCTCCTTCTCCCCTGGTCCTTTTGAAGCTGCAGCTGTGAACAACATGTTTGTGAGTGTCAGGCCCAGGAGTGGCGTGTTTGGCACATTGAATAAAGATGGGGACGAAAAATGCCTCCTCCTGTGGCTGTTTGATGTGAAGGGCAGCACTGAATTCATTAGGAATGCTGCCAGGCACCACCAGAGCCTCTCTCAGTGTCCAGGCAGAGCAGCACAGGCTGGTGCCCTGTGAAGGTGCCACCCTGTGCAGTGGCACACGCAAGCACACGGTCACGCTCTGGCCATGCCAAAGCACCTGTGTGTGCACAGGGCTGGAAGGGAGGGCATCATCCCCATTTCAGGTGCCATCCTAGCCCACACACCCCTCCAAACTCTGCTGCCACAGGGTTGCAGCTGTGGTGGACACGGTGCCTGCACAATCCCACCTTTATCCACTCCACAACGCTCCCCTCTCCCCCTGGGTGATCCAGGGGAAGAGGGGGACTGGATGCAAGCTCCATGTCAGGACACGGGGCTGCAAGGAGGGGTGTGGGATGGCCAGGCTGCTCCCTCCCAGTCCTGCCGCTGCCTCCCGCTGCTCCAGAAGGATGCAGAGTTTTATCACCACCCTGTGAGGCTGACAGGCACCAGAATTAATGAGTTCCTCATCATCGCTCCCTCATTTAGCTCCCTCCCTCGGGGTTACACACCCGCAGCCCCCAGGCAGGGAGGGAGGCAGGGTTGTTTGCAGGGGTGAGTGTGCAGGACACGTGCACAGGTAAACAAACACACCTGTGTGCCCGGCCAAGGGCTGCTGGGGACAGGCCCAAGGCTGGAGGGGGTCAAGCTGCCCAGTCAGGTGAATGAGGGGCTCCTGGGATGCCCTGAGCCATGAGGACATGGGGATCCTTCCCCAGCACAGGGGCATGGAGACCCAAGTCCAGGCACGGCTGGCCTCCACACATCCCTCATCAAGCATCTGCTATTAATTACTGACGCCAGCAAGAAACACTTGCCCTCAGCATATATTTCAAATGCAGGAGCTTCACCAGCTGCAGGATGGATCCCATGGAAGCCAAGGAGCTGTGGGGAAGCAGCAGGTCAGGGGGACACTGCACCACCTGCCAGCGAGCAGCCGTTGCGTCCCTCGGTAGCAGAGGCTTTGTGTGGCTTTGCTGTCCCCTGGGCTGTACCTCTGGCTGTCACCACTCAGCAGAGCAGGCGAGGAAAAAGACGTTCCTGTCCTCTCGGCGCTGGCCTTTTTGGAACGTTGACATCCTGAAAGGATTTGCCATCCCAGGAGTGGTTTATTTGGGCAGCTGTGCCGGAGCAAAGGCTGTGAAACTGCAAACCCTCGGCGTGCCTACTTGAACTGCTGTCAAACCACATCTTCCTGCCTGTATCCTACAGTGCCAGCTGGGATTTCAGCACATGGGATGGCAGCCTGGGCGTTATCTGACTTGCAGGACTCATCCCGAGTGTGCAAGCCCAAGCCTGGACTGAATTTACATCTGTAGATACTGCACCCATTTTTGTGAGCCCCGCAGAGACCGTGATATGTAAGTATTTTGATTGTAAATAAATTAGATTTGTGGGTTGTGACGACTTGAAGTGGAAGGAGGAAGGGAAGGAGGCAGGCTGGGAGAACAGGAGGAGAAGGGAACTACATAGCCATGATGCTCACCTTGACCCAGCCATGCTATCACCTGTCCTTACTGCCTCAGAAAACCTGGAAAAGGCCACTGGAAGCTGTGTTGGGCAGCTGACAGCCACGGCAGATCCTTAGACCAGCAGAGTTCAGAAGTATAAACACTCGTCTGAAAGCCTACACGGGTGTGGTGTTTGCGAGTAGCAGAGCTCCATCTAGCCCTGGTGAGAACTGATGCTTCTCTAAAGCCTTATTCACAGCTGTTTTGTTAAGCCTTGGAGCTGTTCTGTCTCTCAGCAGCCTCAGACAACCGGAAACCCTGAGTTTTTTATAGTCCGAGCTTGTCTGTGCCCTCCTTGGCATCGAGCTCACCCTGCACCCACGGCAGGACACAGCCCCACACAAACCTCCCAGGCAGGGGTCAGTCCTTTACCAATACTGATGCAATTTTTTTCCTATCAGCACTGCTTTTTTAACCCACGTGAACTTTTTTCCTATCTACAATCTCTTGTGGCTAAACACCCCAGGGCTGAGCTGCACCAAACAAAAAGAATTTGTCATTTGTCTCAGGGCTGCAAAGTTTTCCCAAGAAGCAGAACTGTTTACCAGGCACAGGTGGAGGAGAGAAAGGAGGGCGGGATGTAAGGACACCCTGGTTTTGCAGGCAGATCAACCCCAGATCCAGCCAAAGCCACTTCACCCATCTGGGATTTGTTGTCTCTGTCCACAGAGCAGCAATTGTACCAGAGCTGCTGTGGGAGTGTCCTGACTAATCACTCGCAAACACCTGGAGAGCCTGAACCACTCAGTATTCCACTGCCCTTCGGGCTTTTTTTATTGCCTTTGAAAATCTCAGAATACTGGATGTCAGGCACTAAAATCTCTGATTTAGGATGATGGCTTCAGCGCCAGGGATGGGCGATGTGCTGCCTTCAGAGCCTGGTGGGGTTGCAGGATGTGTGTCTGGTCATTCTGAGGACAGAAATCAGTGTCCTGGGCAATGGAGGTGTCTCCTGACAGGTGTTTCACTGCTCCCTCGGGGAAGTGCAGCTGCTCAAAGAGACTCAGCCTGGCAGTTGTCACTGCGAGCATTAAATGGAGCAGCAGAAGCCAGCAGGGACAGGGCTCCAAGACAGACCCTCAATAACAAGTGGAGCTCTCCCCAGACCTTAACCCAAAGCCCCAGGCCTTGAGCCAAACCTCAGGCCTTGACTCAAACCCCCCACCTTTCTGTTTTTGTGGCGACAGAACACCCGGATGCACTGCTGGGAGCAAGGCAGAAAGCAGCAGATTTTGCAGTTTTTCTGAAGCTGGAGATGAGGTTACTCTTTTTTATTGAACAAACAGCATCTGCAAACTGTTAGTCCTTTGAGAAGAGCCAAACAGCTCCCAGCAAGGGAACAAAGGGCTGGTCAAGTGCTCTGGTTTTCAGCTTGAGGGCCACTACCACTTCAGAAGCACTTGATAACACTTTGCTTCCTGAGCTCAGAAGTGTGAGCAAAACCCAGCATGGAACCAACTACCAGGGTGGAGAGGCTGCTCGCAGAGACTGAGCATGAGGCCTCTGTGGGCACAGCCAGAGGTAGAGCTGGGCACAGGAACTGGCACGAGCTGGATGATGACCCACGGGACCTGTCAAATGGTGAGATCTGGTGGCAAATGTCCCTGTGCACCCTGTCACTGCACACCCCAAGGGAAGGGCTGCCCTGGTGGCTCAGCCAGGAGTCCTTGAGGGACTGGGGGGTCCCCGAGAAGACGGAGGGGAGCCTGGCAGGGCCATTTGCTGCAGGAATCCCTGGAGATGCGGTCCTTCGTTGCACTGGAGGATTGTTCTCTGGAAGCATGTGGTCATCATCAGTTAAATAGAGTTGAAAAGACCCATCAGGCAGCTTCCACAAGTACATCTCTGGGGTTCCTGAAGCACGGCCACAGCAAGGAACGATGAGATAGTGTCTACACCCCAGTCCTTGCGAGGCACAGACCACCCCTGGGCTCCAACCGTTCTTTCCCTCTTCTATGAACTCTAAATGAGATATGGTGACTTTTTATCAAGGGAGTGCTCATTGAGGTCCCCTGAATTTTTTTTTCCCTGGAGATTCAAGCTTTGTGATCCATGAAGAAGGCTGGGGTTGTGAGCACGGTTTTTCCTGTGACCTGTGTGGTCCCCGGTGCGTCCCTGTGGTCTGGAGGAGCTGGGGACCGTCCCTGGGCCTTTACACCCGCCTGTCCCGGCCGGTGGCCCGAGGGACCCGGCAAAGCGGGGCGGGGCAGGCCCCGCACGTCCC
>NW_008240034.1:1013109-1014065 GCF_000691975.1 Corvus brachyrhynchos | reverse complement strand
CAGGGGCAGGGGTGTGGAACTGTTGGAAGGGGCTCGCAGAGGCTCTCAGGTGAGAGACGGCCTGAGCAGTGGGAGAGCACGGAGGTCAGGATCCTGGGAATGGCAGAGGGCTGGGGAAGGTGGTGGGAACGGTTGGTTAGGGTGGCCAGGATGGTTCTCAGCA
The DNA here is from genome assembly GCF_000691975.1 of Corvus brachyrhynchos. Lineage (NCBI taxonomy): Eukaryota > Metazoa > Chordata > Aves > Passeriformes > Corvidae > Corvus > Corvus brachyrhynchos. The sequence continues at coordinate 1,013,902 of NW_008240034.1, read as the reverse complement.
CCTTGCCTAGGGGCCAGAAGGTAAAGAGGGCTGGGTGGGGACTCCTCACTGCCTCTCCAATTGCCAAGTCCTGTTTGCCTTGGTGTCTTGTGCTGAAACATTTCTGCTGTCGCTCCATCACACTTTGAGTTGGTGATGCCTTTGCCCATCAAGTCTTGCCATGTCCCTCAAATATCCTTGACCTGTTGTAATGGTTGTTGTGACACATGCACGCTTCATTTCTATGGCATGATCCTCATGGTGACCACAACATGGAACAAGGGTGCTGGGAAGACTTTGAGGTACTCTGTGGCAAGATCTTGGATCCCTGTTGGCTGTGACAGCATCTGTCCAAGGGCAGGGCTTCGCTTCCAGGGTATTTCAGTGTTCTGCATGAGGAAGGCACTGCCTGGCCTGTTGGCCCATCCACCACGGTTCAGCCTTTGGTGGAGCACCAAAGCTGGATTCATTTGTGCCAAAGTGTTGTTTGGGCACATTGTTGGGCCAGAGTGCTGCCTTGGCACCCTGCACTGCTGTGGCTCAGAGATGTCTGTCCAGGGGACATCCAAGAACTGTCATTGTCTCTTGGGTGAGGTTTGGCTGTGGAGCACCTCTGCTGTGACACTGCACGGGTGTGATGGGGCCCTGATCTTCCTGAGCAGTGCAGAAGGTGGTCTTTGTGTTGTGTCATCTGCTCATTCTTCGATCTTTCAGAGGCATAACTTGCAGGACAAATCTGTTTCCATCTGTGCTGCTTCCCTCTGGCTACAGCTGGAGTTTGTGGAAAATGGCCCCATGGCCAAGGAGTGTGGAC
>NW_008240034.1:1004058-1013090 GCF_000691975.1 Corvus brachyrhynchos | reverse complement strand
AATGCTTCTCTCTGAATCTGAAATATGTGTTAGACTGGCTCAGGAATCTATGTTAGTTAATGAAGAGTAACACTGGAAAGGGAAATTTCTCTTTTTTTCCCCTCACTTTTTTGCAAGAGTGGTTTCAGTCTGGAGGGTTTTCTCAGGGGAGACACAACTGGCCTCACAGTGAGAAACGCCTTTGTCAGGGCAGAAAGCTCAGACTCTGCCTTTGCCCTTGTTTCCTAAATGATGGCTGAGCTTCATTCCATTTGCTCAGATCCTTGAGTCCACACCTAAGGAGGGAGTGCAGGAGTCATCCAGAAATACAAACATGAGAGTGCGTAGTTGACCAACCTCTGTGTAACTTCTGAGAGGAAAGTTACTCTTAAGCCTGAGCAGCAGAAACTAGCAGGAGGAAAGTGGCACTGGGGATGGTAAAGTGAGATCAAAGGAATTTAATCTCCCTTTTTGCCCCCCCAAGATTAAATGCCTCATGGGCATAGGAGCCAGTTTCCAACATCACAGTGCACTGTGAGAGTAACTGGAGTTCCCCACTGCTACCTTTGATGGTGATGGAATCCCTCAGCAGCAAGAAGAGCAGTGACACCCTGGCCCACAGCTGTTCTCTGTGTTGCTGGTGCATGCCATGCTCTTGCATTTCTGCCTCCTCTGTGGTGTTTGGATTTGAAGTGTCAGGCTGCACCTACCTCACCTTCAGACCAAGTAGCTCCACATCCTGTGGCTCTGGCAATCAGTGCAGTCAGCAATATTCTGTCATCAGTTACGTTTCCAAGCCAGACTTGCCTTTCTCTCCTGTTCCTTTGACTCTTGTTTCTGTGGTCTTCTGGATTTGTAAATAATCTGAGGGATTGCTCCGTTACACCTGCGTTTAAATTTATGCAGGGAGTGGGCCATTTGCTTTGTCTATCACCTGTTTCTTGTTTCCTCAGCCCTAGCACAGAGTGCTGGTTATTCCATGGTGACTCCAGCATTCCCACTTGCTCTGGTGCTCCATTACTGCTTCGGATAATTAAACTCCTGATTAGTTATGGAATTGTCACCCTGTTGTAGTGGCCAATCCTCTTACTTTCGGCACCTGGTTATTAATAGGAGATCTCATGGCTCCTGAAGTATTCTTGACACCTTTTCAAGCCAGCCCATCCATGTCAACAGCTTCAGCCTTTGTTTTCAGAGGCCTTATTGATCCCCAGGCAAGGAGGAGCCATTGATCTACACATCATTGTCTGAGCCAAGTGAGTTCTGCAGATTGTCCAGGACCCGGAGGGAGTATGGGTAGACCACACCCTTTCCATGAAACCACGGTTGTTTGCTTGGAAGGATTTATCCAAGAGGGTTTTGTACTTGGTCACATTCCAGCAAAACCCAACAGAGGCGCATTGACACTTTCCCGACTTACAGAGCCATTTCCCGGTATGACCATCCTCAAAATGGACTCTGTCCCCTTCTCCTTTCATCATCCTGTCACTTCTCCCTTCTCTTTTTGTGTGCACAGTTGTAGGGCTCTGTCTGGAGCCAGAGTGGTCTCAGTGGGGGTTATCTTGGGGGATGGTGGACTGGAGGCATCTTCTTCATTGTTCTGGAATTTCCAGTCTCTGTGTTGATAGTTGAAGGCACTAACTCAGAACCCACACTCTGTGGTGGCCTGTTTTTTGGTGAATACTTTGCTTTGTTGTTAGAGGATAGATTTTGATGTGAAGCTATACTGTGTTTTCTTAAATAAGTTGTAAGAGGCCCGTACTGGAAACACTGTAAATGTTCCAACTCCCACTGAATAAGTGAGGAGTGATGGTGCACAGCTGAGATTGTTGCTGGCTGAGGATCCTACAGAGATGTCACTGGGGACTGGGGGACTGACACTGGGATTTTCTTCTGCAGTCAGGTGCTCTCAGTCACCCAAAAGCTTTGATTGTTTACCTGTTTGCTCCCTGCCTAGGCTAAACTTGATGAACAGCATTTCCATGCACAGCAGCCGGAGGAGCAGCAGATGTTCTGTCTGGGTTGTTTTCTTCAGCCCATGCTGCTGCCTGAACTTGTGACCGAGCACCAAATGCCACCCTGCAGGTGCCTGTTCTCAGGCTCTGCCTGGCTCAGCCTCTCCCACCTTGCCTGTGCCATTTGTGGTCCTACCAGACTCCTTCTCTGCCTGCTCAGCTGTTTCTCTGCTCATGCCCCTGAGCTCCTGAGTGCAGTGGGGCATCAGGGAGAAGCCAGGGTGTTGTGGCTGGCTGCTCCCTGAAGGGTCAACCCCTAAAAATGCTGCGCTTGGATGCGATATGTGTGTTTAGAATAACAGCTGAAGGTCCAGGTCCTTCTTTTAAGTGAACATGTAAATCATGAAGGTCTGAGGTCTTAAACTGGTGGGGGGATAAGTAGTGAGTAGAGTGCTGGAGGTAAAATAGATGGAATGGAAACACATGGGCTGAGGGGAAGGCGAGGAGGCCAGGAAAAACTGCTCAATACACCCGATGAACTCTTCTGAACAGCACGGTTCCTAACACTGCCCTGTGGGCATTTGGGTAACTTTTGCTTTGAACTTAAATGAGTTGCATTTGGTGGTGGGGTGAAGTGGGTGGAGGGATGTCCTGTTTTTAAGGAGAGCTGTCTCAGCCATGTTCTTCTCTTTTCCTGAAGGCCTCTGTTGGCCGGCAGAGCCCGAGGGTGGTCGCATACCCAGCCCGTGGCCTATGTCCTGGAGAGCCCGCCCTTCAAAGCGCAGCAGGTACCTCAAGGCTCAGATCCCTCTGTTTCTTGGTCTAGTTCCCAGAGGACACAAAGTTACTGTGATCACTTCCCTTCTCGTTGCAACATCTCCTGAGCCTGTTGGTTGATTCCCATGCTGTTTGACAGAGGAGGAAAGGCTTAAAGATGCCAAAGTTCCTACAGGTGTCCATTTGCACATTCTTGAGTAAGGGGTGATTACCCTAAAAATGCCCCCAGGTGAAGGAAAGGCTGCAGTGTGTTCACACAGTTGTGACATCAGCGGATCCAGTGAGGAGAGACACACAAATACTCAGACAACCTTCAGATTCAGCTTCCAGTCAGTTATGGGACTTGAATGTGGATAGAACTGGGGTTTGTGCTGATGAAGTGACTGCTGCCAGTTGTGTTCCCTGTCCCTCTCTGTTCTGCCTAATCTCTTCCTCTGGCTTATCATGTCTGCACACACACAAGAAGGGATCATCCCTGGCTTTGTTGCATCTCAGGATTTGATCCGTGGTGGTGCTAGTATCCAACTTCTTCTGATCCCTGCAGTTGTGTCAATGGGCTCAGCTGATCATCGACTGAACCTGGCAGAGATCCTTTCCCAGAACTACGGTGTGAGGGAAGAAAGGGAGGAAGATGATACTCAGGAGAAGCAGAAATCTTTAGAAGAGCTGGAGAAGAGTTTCAGTGCCTCTCAGGTAAAGGCAGCAGGGGAGGGGAAGTGAAATTACCTGCTGGAGTTGCTTGTGTGCTGTGTGAAGCCCTGACTTGAGCTGGGTTCAGGTCACCCAACGATGAGTCAAGTTTGCATTTGGATTGGAAGGAATGGTTTTGAGAACAGACGACAGCAGTGAATTTTGGAGCCTTCCTCTGCCAAGTAGCCCCTCTGGCAGATGATCTTGGCTCTCCTTGCTGAAGAATCACCAGCTTTTGGGGGTGATGGCCAGTGTTTCACAAAGATGAGCCAACGTGGTGCTGCTGTGGGTGGTCCCACAGAGACCTCAGTGGAACACAAACTGCTCTTGGTGACAGAGAGTGTCTCTTCAGGCCAGGCACTAGACTGATACAGGGATTTGTTCCTCCCCTTCCTCTACTTAAATACAGTAGTGCTTTCTGGCATTTTTCACCTGTTTGAAATCTAGAACAAAAGATAAATGTATTTTAATAATGCCCTAGACTATATTGCTTTGGGCTGAAAGTTCCTGGCTTTTCCATACCTTTGAGAGGGACAGGATACAGTGGGTCCCAACAGTGTCACCTGAGGCTGCTCAGAGCCCCCAGAGGAGCAGAGCTGCCCTGACTGCCTCTGCCTGTCCATGTTCCTGCAGCTGGTGTGGTGCTCTTGTGGTTGTTCTCTTCCTGATGCAGCTTTGTCCTCCTCTTGCTCAGAGCAGTGAAATGCCATTTGAGGAGCTGCTCGCACTGTATGGCTATGAGGCATCTGATCCCATCTCGGAGCAGGACAGTGAGAGCAATGACATCACTCCCAACCTCCCTGATATGACTCTGGATAAGGTGAGAGCAGCTCTCTGCCTGGGTGTCTGCACAGGCTGTCGAGGTTACCCCCGTTTCAGAGGGGTTTGATCGATGCCAAGGGAAGGTACCTGCCTAGCTCTGGTGTCCCAGTGAGGAACACCAGGTGCAGAAACATGAGTGTGAAGTGTTTAGAGGAGAAGGGAGAAAGGATATCTGTTTCAAAATGTAAAAACTCTGCATGGAACTTTGGTTACAAGTATTTGCACATCGATGGGGGTGTGTGAAGAGCCAGGGAAAGTTTGTATCTTCCCAGCTGAAGCCGGGGCTCCTCCTGTTCTAGCAAAATTCTGTAGAAAGTGGGGGGTTTTGGGGGGTTGGGGTTTTCCTCTTTCAGGATCTTTGAGTTACTTGCTGTGAGTGGAGCTCTACAGAAAGGGCCGCTTGCTCATACTCTCTGGCTTCCATAGGAAGCCACTCATGACACTTGTTAAAGTGCTTCTAGGGAAAATAGTCTGGGTGTGGTGGGAGTGTGAGAGAAAGAATCTGTCTTTGGACAAGCTGTGGGAGGGTGAAGAGATCTGTGGATGCGGCCGCTGTTGACCAGAAATGCTTTTACTCTAGGCCTCACTCCCCCTCATATATTTTTTTTAATTTAAAAATATTTTTCACTTTCTTGTTGTTGTTAAAAGGAACAAATAGCGAAGGATTTGCTTTCAGGGGAAGAAGAGGAGGAGACACAATCTTCAGCTGACGATCTGACTCCATCCGTCACGTCCCACGATGCATCGGACTTATTCCCAAACCAGCCTGGCTGTATGTGTCACTAGTTCCTAAGTAGTTGCTGTTCACTTTTACATATGATGTGCAGGGGAGGGTGAGAATGGCTTTCTTAATTTTGTCAGTCTCCTGACATCAAATTTTCCACTTTTCCTCCTGGGGACTGTCTGCGTGGCAGAGGCATTACCGGGCTTTGGGTAGGACAGGACAGAGCGTTGATGAGCAGTGGGATGAGGGAAGAATTGTCTTGAGCTGTAGCTCAGAATACTGAGAAAGTGGGAATTGTTTTGCTGCCTGCTGTAATTGCAAGTCTGAAAGATAAGTACCTCATCTGACATCGCTACAAGTGAATAAATTCAGTAGTAGTAGTGGAGAGATGTATTGTGGCAGTTCCTAAATACTGAAATATGTGGGAAGCTGAAGCACGTGACAAGGACTCTGCATGAAGTGATGTTATTGCTCCTGCTGTCTTGTAAAATTAAGGAGGCTGAGCTCCCCAGGTTGGCCATCCATGTGGCAAGTGTGCAAATTCTGTTATTTCAAGTGAGAAAATTAAAATACAGGTAAGCTGTCCCTTGTAGACCATGCTGTAAGGGACCTTAGGACAGAAAATGAAGGGAAGAAGAGGGAACATAAAGGAATAATAAAAAAAAATTCATAACTACAGATCTTTTCCTTTCCCACAAAGCAAACAACTTCCTTCCTGATGAAGACAAAGAGCCATGTTCATCTCCATGTGCTTCCTCCATGGCAGAGGATTCAGAGGTGGATTCCATCCCATCCAATGAGTGTAAGAAGGTAAATGACCTGACTGCACTGGGAAGGGGGACTCCTGAGTTGAAAGCATGACACCAAAGCACTATGATATCTCCCCAGCTGGCTTCTTGATGCCTTGCATTTTGTGGGTGGCAGTGGCAGATGTGGGTTACAAGAGGTGTTTTTAATACAATCTCGAAATTATCTTCTGCTTCAGATACGGGAAGTCTGTTGTGCCTTGGTAAATTAAATCTTCAACCCTACAAAGGTGAAATGCAGCAGGATTTACTGAGGGGAAACCATCTTTCTAAAGAGAGGAGCAGGCTTCCAAATTCATCCTGGCTGTGAAGGCTGCAGGAGAAACCTCTGCATTGCTTTATCTCCAGCCTTAGCTTTTTGCCATAGATCTTTTACATTAAAACTGTATAAATGCTGAGGGTCCCCACAGTATCATCTGGTTCGTAGTAAACCTTCTTCAAATAGTCAGGGTTCACTAGAAATAGTAGTGACAGAGGGGGCTACCAGTAAATAAATCAGCCTTGTAGTGGTGTAGTCCCTAAATCATGAAGTACAGCCTGCGTGGAGCATTTCCCATTTCAATCTTCTCACCTCTCTGTCGTGGGATTTCAGGAGATCATGGTTGGACCTCAGTACCAGGCCACTGTTCCCATCCTCCGCTTAAACAGGCACAGGCAAAAAGGTAAGGCAGCCTCTTCTTTGTGCCTAGTTTGGGTGTAGGGCTGCTGGCAGGGGGATTTGATGAGCTCTGGATCACCAGTCCTGCTCTGTGTCTCCAGGAGGCTTGGCAGCTTTCAGTGACATCCAGATGTACTGACTTAGATGAGCCTGATTTAATCGGGCTGGGAACACAGGTACAGAACTGGTGAAGCTCAGGGAGAACTGGGTTGGTGTGACAGGTTTGCAGGAGGGGGTCTCAGCTGTAGCCAAAGAGAAGGAATACCCATCTGGGGATGCTCTGATTTATTCTCTCTGACATCTTCCTTAAGTAGTGAGTTAGTGGCATTCAGTGCTCCCTGGAGATTATCTGTTTCTGATTTTGGGATGTCTGCAGAGTAGACAGAGGTGCCTTGATTTGCAGATTGTGTCCAATAATGAGTGCAGTATGAGCGCCAGCTTGTTGAGCTTCTGGACAAGAAAGCTAAAAGGGTCTTTAGTTGCCAGGATTAATTAATCAAAGCGGTAATCTTTGAGAATGTGATGACAAAAACTTTGTCAGCCAACCTTTCTGAAACAATGGAAACAAGCTGAGCCTGTGCCAAGGGCCCTAAAAGAGATATAAAGAGCTTATCTGCCTCCAAAATCAGGAGGGAAAATGCAGTGCCTTGAGGGATGGTTGTCATCTCTACTGCCGGGTTGGAGTACCAAGCAAAGATTTCCTCCTTCCTCTGTCTTCCCCATGCATGTCCATGCAGACCACTTCTCAAAAAGCAGCAGAATTCTCTGTTTGATTATCTTATTTCAGTGCTTTTTCTGTTAGCCTATGAGAATGAAGATCAGCTGCTTTGGGACCCGAACATCCTCCCTGAGAGGGAGGTGGAAGAGTTCCTGTACCGCGCTGTGAAGCGGCAGTGGGACGAGCTGTCCGGCAGCAGCCTGCCAGAGGGAGAGGTGGTCAAGGACAATGAGCAGGTGAGCTTAGGGACTCCTGCAGCACACACAGACCCAGGTGGTGCTGGCCCAACAGTGCCACGTTCCTTGCAGAGGTCAGAATGAGGTCAAACTCCAGTGATCCTCATGGATAAGTGAGGGTGTGTGCCCAGCTGCGGTCACCCTCTCTGTTGGGAAGACTGGAAAAGTCAGCAGATCAACCATTTCAGAGCAGCTGTGTATTCCTCCGATCTAGCCAGGTTAGATTCTGGTGGAACTACATTTGTCCAGTCCCAGGGTTTGTAATCCAGTCCCTTAAAAAGGGGGATAATCTCTGCTGGTGGTCAAGCTGGGATTAGCAGCAAGTTGGCTCCTGGGAAATAGAAGTTTTACGAGACAAACGTGAGTCACGGGCAGGCTGGTTTGTGGTGTGTTGCTCAGGTACGTGCTGTGAGTGATTTCCTTCTGTTTCCCAGGCTTTGTATGAGCTGGTGAAATGCAACTTCAATGCAGAAGAGGCACTGCGGAGGTTACGGTTCAACGTGAAGGTTATCAGAGGTGAGGACTCCCCTTATTTCGGTTCATCAGGGCACATGGAACTCTTTCAAGATTCTGCACATCTCCTCCAACTCCTCTTTCTTTCTGCTACAGATGAGCTTTGTGCCTGGAGCGAGGAAGAATGTAGAAATTTTGAACATGGCTTTAGAGTCCATGGGAAAAACTTTCACCTTATCCAAGCAAACAAGGTAAGGCTGCTCCCCCCAGGTCAGGAGCAGGGGAAGGAGGCAGTGACTGGGCACCAGAGATGTGCTTTGGGCCTCGGCTGACGCAGGGAGTTCAGGATGGCCGAGTTCCAATCCCAGGCTTTGTGTTGACTCATGCCAGCAGGTGATGGGCTGTTCACTGCCCTGCTCTGCCTTATTTTCCAGGTGGGAGAAGTCACAAACACCACTGACCTGCATGAGTGATGTCAGTTAATTACTGATTAGCCCTTTCTGGAGTCTCAAAAGTTCTTTCCAAACTCTCAGCCCTTGCAGTACTTCTGTGAATGAGTGAGTTGAGCATGTGGATGTTTCGTAAAGTCCCCTGGGGTCCTCTAGAATGGCAGGTGCTGTTGTAGGGAGAGCTGGGCCCCGGGACATGCTGCTGTGCTGGGAGTTGGCAGAACCAGAGAGTCCAGTTCTACCACTGGTTAATTGTAGGCATGTTGACGCTGGCCAGTGACAATGGATGCAGGTTTGCTCTCTCTGCTAAGTGTGCTGCTGCTGGAAGCGCAGGAAAGTCCTGCACGAGTGTGTGTGACCCACACGGGTCTGTGACAACAGCTGTGTGCTGTGGGGAGTTCTTTCTCTGGCCACCTCGGAAACCTCAGTACGTGCTTCTGTTCTGCAGCAATGTGTCCATAGCCATGTAAATCACTGTAATGCACTTTAATTTTCTGTGCTGGTTAAATGGGAAAATAGCTCCTTGCTCCAGGAGATGCACCTGGATGGGGGTGGCTGTCCTGACTGGGGTGTTTCTCCTCAGGTCCGCACCCGGTCGGTGGGCGAGTGCGTGGAGTATTACTACATGTGGAAAAAATCAGAGCGCTATGACTACTTCACTCAGCAGACTCGTCTAGGAAGGAAGAAGTACGTCCTCCACCCTGGAGCCACGTGCGTGGAATATTCTCACACTAAAATTAGTAATATTAACCTCCCAGTGAAGCT
>NW_008240034.1:1000660-1003893 GCF_000691975.1 Corvus brachyrhynchos | reverse complement strand
TCCTGCTGCAAAGCACCTCCGCTTAACAGACTGCGCTTTCTTCTCCAGAAGGTTTCTCGAGTGGGAGGATGGAGGGATGCACGGGGTGTTCTCAGAGCACAAACACAAAGTTGGCGTGGGGAGGGAAGATAAAAGAACTGTTTGCTTGGATGTGGGCTTTCTTGTCCTTTTCTGTGTGTTGAAAATAGTTTTTGTTTCAGACAAACGCATCCACAAAACACTGGGGACAGGGATTCAGAGCTGATTTTGGTGAAAGAACTCAGTTTGATGAGGTTTTGGGAACGGAGCTTTTTAAATTCAAAAATGCACTTATTTTTGGTGGTTTGGAACCTGAATTAATTTCCTTACGAGGCAAATTCTTCCCTTTGAAATGTATGCTAATTACAGAAGGTACTTTTCAAAATACACCCTTTCAAAAAGGTTGAAACGGAAATCTCTTAATAGGTCAGAATGAAATATTGAAACTGAATCAATTAAAAACATCAGATGAAGGCTTAGATTTTGATTATTTTTTTTTTAACTTCTGATGCAAGACAGGAAAATACCTGAAATCTTAAATCTTCCCAGGGTGGGAAAATGTGTTCTGTCACTTGCTCTTTGCTGGCACACTAAGGACCCACCGCAGTCATTCCATGAAGCTGGGCGTTCCCTGGGCATTTGACCATGTATTTATTTCCCTTTGGAATGGGTTGGGGCTCACAGAACTGGGGGCAGAGCTCTTTAGGAAGCTGGAGAGCCCATTTGGGTTTATCATGGGCTGGTCTCGGCCACACTGTATTTATTACCTGAGGTCACCTCCTCAGGGCAGAGTCTAAACCAGGCTCTGCAGAGCAAGGAGGGGTGGACATTCATTCTGGTGATGTCTCTACAGTCCCATTGCTTTATTTGTTGATGGGTTTTAATCCCAGTCACCTTTTCTCCTGCCTGCATCTCTCTGCTTAGCAGGTAGTGGCAATGCTCTTTATCTCTCTCCACAGGGATTTCACCGACAATGACCTGGATGGGGTTGAAGTGGAAAACACAAATCGTTCTCGGAGCTCCCCACCAATTCCCTCTGCAGCTGGCTGCCTGGATGCTCACTTTGGTCAAGATCAGATAGCAATTGAGAGCACAGGTAATTCCTTTTTGTCCGTCTGCTATGGGGTTTTGGCGTGAGCAGAAGAGTCTTGTCTGTCTCTGCATTGATCAGAGGTGACTATAAAAGGGTTGTTCCTGTGTTGGGCTTGGAGGGGTGGCCTAGGTCATTCCCAAAACAAAAGGATTATGCGCTGGGCACCTGAGTGAGCTGCTTCCAAAGCACTGACACAGGCAGCTCCTCCAGAGGCTGGGTTAAGGCCCCAGAAATCAGGTGCAAGCTGCTTTCACACAGAGCTGGCTGTGAGAAGATTCGCAGGGAGCCCAGCACGGGTCCATTCCCTCACTGTCCTACTGCAGATGAAGGCTTTGTGCGGGCAGCTCCCAGGAGTTGTTGGCACAAGGGGATAGGATTTAGGGTTTGGCTTATCTTGCAGTGTGCCTGGGAGGTTTCCTTTAATTTCCATAGAAACACTGATGGCCTCCCATCTGCTGTCGGCATCTTGCCTTTCCTCGGTACGCGCTGGCGGGGATCTTGGTTGCTGTAATAAAGAAACACTTGTGCCGTCAAACAAACGCTGTTGGGACTAGGTGGGACTGACCTGGGTGTTTGGGCATTGTGGACTCACTGTAGCTTTCTGTCCCTTGCTGTGTCCCCCTCTCTCTTCCCCCCTGGCTGTGCCCACCTGAGCAGAGCCCCTGAGTGTGGAGAGCACGGCCTGCAGCCTGGGCAGCATCAGCGAGTCGGGGCAGGGCTACGAGTGCAGCACTCCCTCAGAGACAAACTGCTCCTTTGACCCCACGGAGGAAACGTCCTCGGGCGCTGTCCCTGCGCCCTGCCCACGCCACGCTGTCACCCCCTCTGAGCCGGAGCTCTTCGCTTTGCCGCCCGCGGGACCAGGACTGGCAGAGAAGCAGGAGTCGTTGCAGAACTCTGGTGAGACAATAACCATGGACTTCACTCTCCCTGCAGACATTAACGAGGGGTTGCCTTTAATTGCTGGCCCTGTGGATTCGGACAGAGACCGTGAGGCAGTGGTGGCCCCTGCGCAAGTGTCCTTATCGGTCACAGATTTCGGTCTCATTGGCATCGGAGATGTAAATACTTTCCTGACTGCTCATCAGGCTTGCCCAGCACCTGTGGCTCGGTCAGAGCCTCTGTCACAGTGAGAGTCTCCAGTCACAAATTTGTCACAGACCCAGCAAGGACTTTGACCTGACTGAGTGAAATTCTGGAACTTCCGCTGTCCTGTAGGGACAGTTTGGAGCTGTTGGTCGGAATCTGTCTTTCCATCCTCCTTGATCCAAGGCTACAGTGAAACCAAACACCTTTCTGCTCCAGTGTATCCTGACACAATCGTGCAAAGTGGTGGCTGGCTTTCCTGAGTGGGGAGGTCCATCACCCCCCTCCTACGCTGACCATGTGTCACCCCAGGTGATGCCAGTCTGCTCAGAGAGTCCCTGCCTCGGGACAGGGGACGTGTCCCTTGGCCCCAGCGGGACAGTCTGAGGGCAGAGGTGCTTTGAGAAGAGGGATGTATCACCGTCATGGTGAGGGTGCAGTCTGGGGGTCCGAGAGCTTGGGAGGGCTGCAGGGCAGTTTCCTGCAGAGACGGGCACGGCGATGCCAAGGGAGGCTGACGAGTCTTGGCCCTTCTCCCATGGGCAGCGTGTTGCAGTAGGAGCCGCTCACCCCGTCCTTCTCCCATCAGCCATGGGTCATAACAGGCGGGCACACAGCTGCTGCCACCTCCAGCAGCCACGTGTTCCCGACTCTCCACCAGCTGCAGGTGGGACGTGGCCTGGCCCAGCCCTTGGGCAGAAGCGTCGGGTCTTGGAAAGGAATGCTGCGTGGTGCAGCAGCGTCGCGTGCACTCGAGTCCTTCTCACCTTCCCATGCAGTGCTGGGCCAGGGAGAACTTCTGTGGGGAGTAACAGGAGTTTCTAGACCCACAGAGTGATGCTGGCCCAGAGCTGTGGCGCTGCTGCTTCTGCTGCTGGCAGAGGATGACCTGATCTTCACTGAGCCGCTATGCGAGTGGATAAAATGCAGGTGAAAACATCTCTTAACTTCCCAGTTTGTTCCAACAATTTGTCAGCAGAGGGAGGAGGTTGCTTAGCTCCTAGGATGCCTGGGATAGCACAGTCCCAGGCAGGGG
>NW_008240034.1:998547-1000598 GCF_000691975.1 Corvus brachyrhynchos | reverse complement strand
TCCCTGCCCCTGCCTGTGTCACAAAACAGGCTGTTTTGAGAGGGAGGTGTGTCTTTTCTGCCCTGTCCAGGGAGGTGCCAGGTGCTGTGCAGAGCCACGGGGGCCTGTCCTTGGGTGTGCTGGAGTCCAAAGCTGCTTCACTTCCCAGGTGTGTTCCAGGTCTGGGATTGGCCACTGGCTCAACGTGTTCTCATTCCCCTTTTTCCATGCAGGTAATGCTCTCCACACCCCTGCTGGGCAAGGTTCTGGTACAGACAGTCCTTTCCTACAGCTGTGTTCTGCAGTTGGGAAGGGGCTTGGGTTGAGGGTTTTTGCTTGTTTTGGTAGGGGCCTTGGGGCTGTCGTTGTGCACTTGGCTCTGCTGCCAGTGGATCTGGCAGGTACCTAAACCAAAGAGCCTGCATCCTCCTTTTACCTGGCCCTGGGAAGCTGTGCTCAGCCCTGCAGCAGGAGCACGGAGACAGCATCAAACAGCCCCATGGGATGTCAGGATTAGACCTTGTCTCATCTCCTAAGCCCCAGAGCTGGTTTGTGTGCTTTAACAGGGGTTTGCTTCAGTCCCCAGCACTCTGCTGGGAGATGCTGAGCCCCAGGCACCTGCAGCTGCCTTCACCTGGTGTGGCTTTGTCAGCCAGATGTGGTGGGCAGAGGCCTCCCCCTGCAGCTGCTCCCAGCTGCTGGGAACAGAAAGCAAACATGAGTGCCCACTCCATGGTGGAACTGCCCAGGCTGTGATTCCCAGGAAGCTCCTTGGCTGAAGGGAGGAGGCAGGGTGAGAGCACAGGCAGCCCTCCCAGGGAGGGCCAGGCCTTGGCATCTCCTCCATCGGCTGAGAACATTCTTAGTTTTCCTGAAACCATTTTTTCTTTTGGTTTACTTCAAGCCCTAGTGAAAGGAGAGGGGAGCTGGCTGAGGCAGAAATCTCTTTATGTCCTTCAGTGTTGTTTACAGATTTGCATGGGGTCTTTCAACATGAGTGCGGCGCTTTTTCAACATAACTTTGAGGGAGAGGGGTGAAAAAGGCTGGGACAGGGAGGGGGAGTCACTGGGGGAGGAGGTTTGGTTCTTTGTTTTTTTTTGTTGGGGTTTTCTTTTTCCTTCTTACAAAGCACATTCACTTTGAGCCGCTCCCGATGCTGGACTCTTTTCTCCCTTGCCCCCCAGCCCTACACTGTGAAGTGACACTGCCTTGAAGACCCCTCGCCGTTATTTATTTAATTAAAAACCTAATTTGAAAGTGAGCCAGAAGTCTGTCTTCTTTTTGGAGGCCAAGATACAACAGTCCAGTGTATAATGATGGCAGAAGCAAGAATAGGGGTTCCTGCCTCTGCTGTCTAATCCTCTCCTGCTCTCCACGAGTGCTCTCCTCCAAACGGGGTGGGATTCCCTGTGCCAGGGAGGCCATCCCAGCCTAGGAGGAGGCCCAGAGTTCTCTCTTCCAGTGCTGCAGGTGGAGGGAGCCGTTTGTTCCTTTACAGCTGCCCCAAGTCCTCTAAAACTCTGGTAGCCTGTGGCAGGTCTGGGGCGGTGGAAGGCAGGGGTGCATCCAAACTTCAACCAGAAGAAGCTCCTGGGGGCAAGAGGAATGTTCCTGCTGCAACTGCTTTGTGTTTCCCTACCACAAAGCCTCTCTGTTCCATCACAAACTCCTTAAATTCTCGTCTCCTGCTTGTCCCCAGCTCTGGCTGCCTGCCCGGGCCCTTGGGGGCTCCAGCTGTGCAGCCCCCCAGCTCTGCCCCGCAGAGGTGGGTACGAGGGTGGGCACAGCCCGGGGAAGGAGGGACGCAAGCGCGTTCCCCACTTCCTTCGAGGCCCCGAGGAGCAGCGGGAAGCGCGGATCTACTTGAAGCCTTCGGGTGGGACGGCGCTCCCTCCCTCGTCGCATCCTTTGACATGAAACGATGGTTTCGGCCCTGTGTGACCCTAGCGCTGTTTCCGAGGCGGTGAGAGCAGCAGAACCGAATCCCCCGGGCTCTGCAGCACCCCGGGGGAGGGTCCAGGACGGACGCCGCAGCCCCCCGGGCTCCGGGGGTGGGTCCGGGTCGGGCTCC
>NW_008240034.1:997416-998390 GCF_000691975.1 Corvus brachyrhynchos | reverse complement strand
CGTGAGGCGCTTCCCCCTGCGCGCTCCAGCGGAGCCCCACGCTGCCACATCTGTGTCCCCACGGTGGCCCACACCCAGGACTGCTGGGGGCTGTGATGAGGAGGGGCGATTTATCAGCGGTGAGAGAGATCGTGTTAATCTTCACATCCCCTCCGGGACACAGTCTGGGCATCCCCCCAGCTCTCCTGCCTCGAGCGTCTCATCTGTTTGGTTGGGGTCTCTGCAGGCAGCATGTGTGGGGCAAATCCTGCCCCAGCGGTGTGCCAGGGCCGCCATGGCACTGGAGGGCAGGAGGAAGCTGCACTGGGGCGCATCAGGGCAGGGGAAAGCTGGCCCGTGGTTCTGTCCCTCTCCTGAAACTCCAGGGCAGCCCGAGAGCGTTTCCAGCTCTCTTGGCTTCCCACAAGCAGCCTTGACATTCTCCGCAGGCCACTCGCGCTGCACTTCAGCCACCCGCAGTTATCAGCCATGGGTGGTTTCTCTGTTATTTGTTTCCTTCCCCAGACATCCGGCATGGCGCAAACAGCCGGGATGCGACTGTCCCTGGTCCCACCAGGGAATTGCTGTGGGACCCGTGCTCCAACCTTTGCTCCTGTCCCCATTCTGGGTTTCAGCATGTCCCCAAACCCAGCAGGAAGCACCGTGAGCCTGTTCTGCTCCCAGGACGTCTGAGGCTCAGGAAATACAGCCCAGTGTCTCAGCGGGTAAATCAGCTCCTGTCTCACCCTGTGTGTTCACACCGGTGTCTGCTGCATCCACAGGATCCTGGGCGTCCCTCCTTCCCCTCAGAAACGCATCTCACCACAGAGACAGCCCCACCACTGCTCTGCACGAGCCCCCAGCAGAGCAGCAAGCACGTTTCAGAGACTGAATTTTCCTTTTTTCCCTTTTTTTTTTTTTTCTCGGGACATAGTCCCGAGGCGGGTGGGACTCAGGCGGCTCCCAAAGTGGCCTCGCTCCCTTTTCTCCCCCTT
>NW_008240034.1:995852-996167 GCF_000691975.1 Corvus brachyrhynchos | reverse complement strand
CGCGGTGGGGCGCGCGGCTGGAGCTGCCCTGGCTGCGGGGCGGGGGGGGCCGGGTCCCGGTGCAGCTCGGACCGCGTTTCCCTCCTGTGGGCCGGTGCTTTATATTTTTAGGGGAGCTTTTTTTGGAGGATGAAATTATCCAGAAAGAAAATTGGTGTCTAATTTGAGCTGAAAATGGACGTCTGAGGTGTGCGGGGAGGAGGCGGAGGGACTGGGACCGGTTCCCTGCCCCCGGCAGCGCGGCGGGGGTGGCGGGGCAGCCCCCGGTGCTTCATCGCCGCACTCCCTCCCGCTCGCTCGGTGAGCGCAGGAGGC
>NW_008240034.1:993369-995653 GCF_000691975.1 Corvus brachyrhynchos | reverse complement strand
GAACAAGGGGAGGCGGAAACCGCCGGGAAAGGCGGAACTGGGAGAGGAGCCCAAGCGAAGGTGGCCTCCGGGGAGGGGGGGCCGCTTCCCTGGGGAGCGTCCTGGGACTCGTTCGTGGCTGTTCCTGAGCGGGGATGGAGCAGGGGCAGGGGGCCTCATGCCAGCGGCGGGCTGGCACGGCTGCTGTGCGGCGCAGAGACCCCCAAACCCCTCTGGATCTCGGGGCCGGTTCTGTCCCGGGGGAGCTCGCAGCATCTCCCGGCACTGGCTCTCCTGGAGCTGCTGTGAGGGCTCTGCTGGCACCATCTGGGGGCCCTTCCCTGCCCTACAACAGGTTTGCAAGATGCCTGTGCTCATTAAGTTTATGAGCTCTGTCTTCCTAGGCCGAAAGACTGGGCAGTGTGAGGAGAGGGCACAAGATTTGGCCCTGCCACTGTTGTGCCTGGGGAGGAGTGGGGCAGCCCTGGGGGCTCTGTGGGTGCCCGTTTGTGGCTGTCTCATGTGGTATCTGGGTGCTGCAGGCATCTGTGAGCTCTGATAGGGCCCTATCGCTGTCAGGGCAGTGCACTGGTGGGTTCAAGTCCTCCTGCCCTGGGTACAGGTGGCTCAGGACTTCATCGCTGGAGGGGATCCCTCCCTGGCATCGGGGAGCAGAGACTTAGGGACGAGAGATGGGGACACGGTGTGATGCTGTGTGCAGGTGTGGAGCCTGCTGGCTGCTGTCTCCAGTCCTCACCTCTCTCTGCCTTGCAGCATCTCTGCCCTTCATCATCCTGACTCTGGTGAACTCCCCATACAAGCGAGGCTTCTACTGCAACGATGACTCCATCCGCTACCCCTACAAGGCAGACACCATCACCCACGGCCTCATGGCTGGGGTCACCATCAGCTGCACTGTTATCATTGTAAGGAACTGCCACCTCCTTTCCTTCAGGGCAGAGTCATGCTGACATGTTGTATCTGGAAGCTGGGGCCCAGCACAGTCACCTCCAGAGCCCTGGAAGGGCAACAACATCCTCAGCTTGAGCCCCATTCTGCTTGGGGTCAGGAGCTCTCACCAGAGTAGTGAGACCCACGCCCCATGGGGCTGGTTCCCTGCAGGGAGGGGGAGAGGGCCTGTGAGCTCCTGTGGCAGGTGGATGCCAGGGGCTCCTCTGCCACAGAGCCAGAGCATCCTGCACCCCTGGGGAGCTGCTCAGTAGCCCCTGACCCTCAGCTTTTCCCCCCTGGTCTCTGCAGATCTCATCGGGGGAGGCATACCTGGTCTACACCGAACGCCTCTACTCCAAGTCAGAGTTCAACAATTACCTGGCTGCCCTCTACAAGGTGGTTGGGACCTTTCTCTTTGGAGGCGCCATCAGCCAGTCCTTGACTGACCTGGCCAAATATATGATCGGCCGTCTCCGGCCAAACTTCCTGGCTGTCTGCAATCCTGACTGGTCCAAGGTGAACTGCTCCATCTATGTGCAGCTGGAGAATGTCTGCCAGGGAGAGAGCAGGAACATCACCGAGTCCAGGTGAGCCATGGTGCCACAGGATGTGCCTCTCCCACCTGCCCAGCAGTGCTGGGCTCACAGTGGCATCCCCAGATGGGTATTGAGGCTCTCCTGTTGCAGGGCAGAGCCTGTGGTGTGGTTAGGGGTCTTGTGGGGACCAGCTGGGAGCTCGCTCATGGCTTGACCCATCCCTTTTGCCACACAGACTGTCCTTCTACTCGGGACACTCTTCCTTTGGGATGTACTGCATGATGTTCCTGGCGGTAAGTGCCGTGCCACAGGAAGCCCCTGCAGGTCCCATGCCCCAAGCACCCCATCACTGGGCTGGCTGGTGAGCCCTTCCCTGAGTGACTTCTCCCTTCCTTGCTGCCCAGCTCTACGTGCAGGCCCGGCTGGTGGGGAAGTGGGCCCGGTTGCTGCGTCCCACCATCCAGTTCTTCCTCATCGCCTTCGCCATCTACGTGGGCTACACCAGGGTGTCCGACTACAAGCACCACTGGAGTGACGTGCTGGTGGGGCTGCTGCAGGGGGCTCTCATTGCTGTCCTCATTGTGAGTGTCCCCTGTGCAGCCTGGTGCTCGGCTGGGCTCCTGCTTGGCCTTGACAGAAGGGTCCCCAAATCCTCTTTCCCATTGCTCTTTTCCAGGTCCACTACGTCTCTGACTTCTTCAAGCACCGTCCCCCGCGGCAGTGTGAGGAGAAGGACCCGGAGCGCAAGCCCAGCCTGCCTCTCACCCTGAGCGACCCCGACCACAATCACTACAGCTACCGGGGTGCCCCGTGAACCC
>NW_008240034.1:988913-992723 GCF_000691975.1 Corvus brachyrhynchos | reverse complement strand
CCCTTCCTTGCTGCCCAGCTCTACGTGCAGCCCCGGCTGGTGGGGAAGTGGGCCCGGTTGCTGCGTCCCACCATCCAGTTCTTCCTCATCGCCTTCGCCATCTACGTGGGCTACACCAGGGTGTCCGACTACAAGCACCACTGGAGTGACGTGCTGGTGGGGCTGCTGCAGGGGGCTCTCATTGCTGTCCTCATTGTGAGTGTCCCCTGTGCAGCCTGGTGCTCGGCTGGGCTCCTGCTTGGCCTTGACAGAAGGGTCCCCAAATCCTCTTTCCCATTGCTCTTTTCCAGGTCCACTACGTCTCTGACTTCTTCAAGCACCGTCCCCCGCGGCAGTGTGAGGAGAAGGACCCGGAGCACAACCCCAGCCTGCCTCTCACCCTGAGCGACCCCGACCACAATCACTACAGCTACCGGGGTGCCCCGTGAACCCGGATTGCAGGCCTGCCCCTTGCCGTGCTCCTGGCTCCGGGGACAGGGACGCTGGCTCTATATTAACTGTTGGCTCCACGACTCTGGTGCCTGTGGCTGTCACAGGTGGGGCAGCCCTGCCTGTTCCCACTCCCACAGTGCCACGGCACCTGGCTCCCCGTGCCTGTGGTGCTGCCGTGCTTGCCAGTACCTGGTGATGCCAGCACCCTGCCCGTGGGAAGGGGATGTCCTCACCCCCGTGCATCTGTGTCACACCCCAAGGCTGCTGTCCCAGCCCTCTGTGTGGAGGAAGGGAGGGAGGGGAGGGTGGCTTATGGGGGTGGATTTATTGGGCTGGCAAAGCACACTGAGTGAAGAGCAAACTCCTTGGGAAGTCTGAGATTGCCTGGGCAGAGTGTGTGTTGTCCCTGTCAAATTATCCAGCCTTACAAGTACAAATCCTCACAGGCGCAGAGGGAGGGGGACAGCTGCTGGGCTAGCTATACTTTTTTGGAAAGGATTAAAGCAATCCAGAGCTCTTCTCTGCTCCATTGATTACCTTTAAGAGCAGTCCTGCCTGCCAGCAGCTGCTGTGAGCAAAGGGTGCCTGGGCAGGCTTTTCTCTGGCAGTGCCCGATTCCGCAGTGCTGGGAGCCACAGCTGTTTGCCCCCCGCCTGCTTCACGCCTGGCTTGGGCAAGGGGATGCTCCAGTGTTTGTCCCTCCTGCAGCTTCAGCTGATGCTTTAGGGTGTGTGGGGGGGGTAGGGAGACATTTACTGTGGTAAAGGAACATAAATGGGGATGTGGAGCTGTCCAAATGTCCTGGGAAGGTGGGGGGAATTGGTACAGAGCAGTCCCATCACTGACATGCAGCTGCTTCCAGCACTGGAGTGCTGTGGGTCTCTTTTTAAAATACATGCATTTTCATTATGATGTTGTTTTTAAATTAGATCATCCTTAAAGAATGTTTGTGTCAGGGCTGTTCTCTTATTTCATGGATGCTCCTGGCCTTGGAGTGGATGGGCTTAAGTGTTTGGGGTTTCCTTTTCCTGGGGAAAGGTGTCTGAAGCCCCTCATCAGCTGTAGGCAGGTGCTGTCAGGGCTGCTAAGCCATTCTCCCAGTTGCACTGGGAAAGCTGGGCATGCCCAGGGCTGCTGGGAGCAGCAGCATCCTCGAGCCAGGTGCTCCTTGCCTGTGATTCCTGTGAGGTGTCACATTCACAGGGGTTGTGCTTTGGCCGGGCAGCCCTTTGAGCTGAAGAAGAGACGTGACCGGCATGGGGCTCCAAGACCCATCCCAGCCAGGTCCATCCTGGTACTGCCTTTGCCCTGATCCAGGAGCCTCCTGCACTCCCCAGCATCACAGCCCTGCTCTGCGAGGGAGGAGGGAAGGCAGGGAGAGGCTCTTGGAAAAAGTGACGCTTTGTGCCTGCAGCTCCCTTGGCTGCTCCAGCAGCTGGAGCAGAGGGAAGGCAGGGAGCTGAGAGCCTTGGAACAGCTGACCCACATCTCTCTGCTGCC
This sequence comes from Corvus brachyrhynchos, assembly GCF_000691975.1. Lineage (NCBI taxonomy): Eukaryota > Metazoa > Chordata > Aves > Passeriformes > Corvidae > Corvus > Corvus brachyrhynchos. Next base: position 990,791 of record NW_008240034.1, on the reverse strand, counting down.
CACGGGCTGTGGTGGGGACAGGTGACAGGGTCAGGCTGGGCTGCCTGGGGGCACAGGGCCTTCTGACTGCTGGGAAGAAATGAGGGACACCGGGAGGCAGCACCCTGGAAACCTGAGGGTCTCCCCAGTCTCTTTGGGGGTGGGATGGCCAGTCCTGGGGTCAGCTCTTGGCCATGCTCAGTGAGTGCATCTCCTCTGTCCTGCTGGGAACAGCAGGAAGCCCCGGGCTGGCTGTATGGTGTTGATGTGCTTGTGCAGTGTGGGTGACTCCAGTCTAGACAAGCCCTGATCAAAAACAACCTCCCTGTGTGGAGGGAACTCCCTTGCCCTGACACTACTTTTCTGTTTTCCTCCAAGAGCCTTCTTCCCACAAGTGCTTCCCCGCTCCCTCAGCAGGGTCCTTCCCCCATCCCAGCCCTCCAGGCTGGTTGTTTAATATCTGTTGGTGTAAAACAAAGCTGGAGGAAGTGCCAGGGCAGGGCAGCTCTGCCGCAGGGTTTGCAAACAGAGCCCTGCAAAGGCTCAGCTGCTCCTGGAGTTGGGCAGTGAGACACAGCCCAGGTTTGGGAGCTGCCTGCTTGATTTTTCCTTTGGCCTGCTGCAGTGCCCAGCAACTGCCCCAGTTCCTGGCACTGCCTCGACAGCTCCTCTGCGTAGCCAGGAACGTGCCTGCTCCCTTCCCTTGAGATCTGATTTCTCCCCTTGGATGGATCTCTGGAAAAACCAGCTGGGCCACAATGCTGCAGTGTGCGGCTCCGAAGGGCAGGGCCGGCTGCTGCGTGTTGGGAGCTTGGCTGCTCCATCCCCCGGCTCACAGATGTGTCCTGCTGCAGGATGGGCTGAGACCTGACCAAACTCGCGGCATGCCAAGGCACATGCAAGCTGCAGGAGCTCCTGAGCCATGTCCAGGCACAGCAGCCTGCTCCAGGTGTGCTCCCTGGCCCACCTCCGGAGGGACAGGGACACTGGCAGCAAGCTGCCTCTGCTGGCTCCTCAGCCCCCATCGGTGCCAGCAGGGCACCTGGGGAAGGCAAAGCAGGTCCCTTGTCTGCTGTGAAGTTTGGGATCCGTCCTAGGCCTGCTCATGGCTTAATGCCACAGCACCCTGACAGTGCTGCTCTGGGCTGGACCCCATTGCCTTGAGGTTGGAGAAGCTGGGCCGTGCTCCTGAGAGGCTGGTACTGCTCCTGGGAGCTGAGGGGAGGGGAAGCAGGGTCCGGGGCTGGGGTGAAGCCTGTGTGCCTCTTTCTCTGTTTAAGGCTTGAGCTTGTACCTGGCCCCATGGGTCAGAGCTGGTAAGAGCTCTGTCCATCCTGTTTGGTGAGTCCCAGGAAGCCCCTCCGGTGTTGGGGGTGAGTTATGGCTCCGGGCAGTGTGACGACTTGTGACTGGAGTGTCCACCCCTTTAAGTGCGTGACTCAGGAGCTGGGGATCCAGTCCTGGTTGTGCTGGGGCAGATTGAGCTGCGGGTTGAAGCCAAGCAGCGTTTGCCTGCGAGGCATGGCTGGGACCTGATGAGAGCCGTCCTGTTCCCCGGCGTCAGCAGCTCCACGCACCAAGCCCTCTGCCAACACGCCTCCTTTCCAAAATAAGTTGCTTCTGGCAGCACACAGCCAGGATCTGGCTTCCAGCCCTGCTCTAGAGGGGGCCCGGAGCTGCCTCCCCCAGCCTGAGCCTCCTGGCTGCTTCCCACCGTGCCACGCAGCATCCTCCCTCCCTTCTCCCTGGCACCTGGGACTCGTGCCGGTTCCACGGGCTTCGATTGCCCTGGCCCCATCCCCGAGTTTCTCCCCGCTCTTGGCTTCTCTCCCCAGCTGAGCGGGGCAAGAGGCGGACGAAGGGGCTGAGCTCCTCTGTGCCTGCAGCAGCTTCCAGGAG
>NW_008240034.1:988103-988455 GCF_000691975.1 Corvus brachyrhynchos | reverse complement strand
CCGGAACACTGCGTGGATCCAGCTGCTCCCTCCAGCCTCTCTTCTCCTGCTCCTCCTCTGATCCCACGAGCGCTGCCTTCCCCACTCCCTTTAATCGACGTTTCCGCTGAAATGTGCCCGGTTCCGCGGATTTCTTTGATCTCGCCAAGGGAAGAAGGAGGCTGTAGAAGAAATTAAATCGGCGCAGAAAGAGGAAAGGCGAAGGGGAAAGCACTCTCGGGGGAGGTTGTTAAATGTCGCCTCTTTCTCATCAGAGCACCAGGCAACCAGGCAAGAACGTCTTCTCGCCGGTGCCTGTCCCGGGTCACCTGCGCTTGGCGCTGGCCGGGGGGACCCCGGGGCAGAGCACGGC
>NW_008240034.1:986925-987642 GCF_000691975.1 Corvus brachyrhynchos | reverse complement strand
CTGCCCTGCCAAACCTGCGCCTCTCCCCGGCCCACTCTGCCCGTGCCGGGATGCGCAGTGAGAGCAGCCGTGGTGCTGGATGGTGCTGCCAGAGCTCCGGTACCAGGGATGGGATAGAGGGACTGCCAGCAAGGACAGGAGAGATGGCAGTGACAGGACTTTCCTTATCAGTGCTGGAATGGGGTTTGCCTACTCCTGCCAACATCGTGGTGATCCTGCAGCCAGGGGTGACAGCCCAGCCTGTCCCTAGTCCCATATCCCGAATGCCTGAGGCCTCCCCGAGCACAGCACAGCATGCGGGGGCTGCTGCAGGGGGGCTGTCCCCGGGGCAGAAAGGATGAGCAGGATCCTGCCAGGGCCCTTCCTGGGGTCCTTGTTCTCTTCTGCTCCCTCGGTCTCTCCACTCAGCCAGGATCTCATGTGTGTCTTGGCCCCCTCAGCCCCATGGTGTAATGCTGGGAAGCAGAAGGGCAGGGGGGACGGGGTTCCCAGGCTGGGGAGGGAGGTTTAGGAGCAGAGATGGTGCCTCAGTCCAGCTTTAAACTGCTTTTTTTTTTTTTTTTGCTATTTTAATATTTTGCCTTAACATGACCTTGGCCAAATTATTTCCCCTCTGTTTGAGATTTATGGGCCTCTTCCAGAAATGATCTGTTCTGTCTACGAAAATAGACATCGTGCTGTTATTACATTTTAAAATATAATAAGGGTTGGGAGACC
>NW_008240034.1:985797-986915 GCF_000691975.1 Corvus brachyrhynchos | reverse complement strand
TCCCCACCAGCCCCCCTCTCTCTACAGAGCACAAACCCCACTGGTTGCTGGTGTGGGGCCAAGAATGGTGCAGTGAGAACGGGGGCATCCCCAGCTCCAGAGAGGGGGAGTCTCTGTCCCTCTCTGCCCTCAGCAGAGCTGGAGTAACTCCATCAGAGCTGGAGATCTCCCATCTGAGATCGCAGCTGCTCTCAGAAAATGCCGGGACTGCCAGGGAACAGACTGGGCAAAATGGGGCTAAAGGAGCTGGGCTTCCCACAGGGAGATTAAGGGCTGTCCCTGGCTCAGTAAAGGTAGCAGAACCTGGCTCGAAGCTGGAAAATCCTGCTCCCAGCCCGAGGGGCCAGCACAGCCCATCACCCCCCGGGAATGCTGAGTCCTTTGGGCAGGCTCAGGGTGGCCCTTACACAGTCCTGCTCTGTTTCAGTGGGTTTGTTGAGGTTATGATATTGTTCTTCTCTTCCAGGGGCTGGAGGCAAGTTGCCGTCGCTGAGGAGGGGCTCTGGTTCTCCCAATCCATACCGTGCCAGCTCTGCTGGCAACCGGCGTCAGTGGCCAGCCACGGTCTGTCCCGTGAGCCGACCCATTGCTGCCTTTGGACGGCGACAGGACCACGAGGATGGAGCTGTGGTGAGGAGGAAAGGGCTGCTGGCCTGTTCGTGGATTAAGGTTAAAGAGGGGGAGAGGCAGACATACTCCTCACAGCTGCTGCTCCTCAAATGTTTTATTTCCTGCTCAGTGTAAGCCTGGATTGACCTGTAGCAGCAGAAAATGTCGAGCAACCACCGATCTCCCTGAAAGGAGTAAAACCACCAGAAAATCCACGAGAAAACCCAAGTGGGTTGTGTGCACCTTGGCCTTCCGGCTGGAAACACGGGGAGCTCTGTGGCAGCCCTGGTGGGGATGCTGTTGTAGGGCTGCTGGGACGGGGACATGGGGGTCCCTTTCCCAGTCCAAGTATCTGCCCATCCCAAGGGACGTGGGGTGACAGCAGGGACCTGGGGGGCAGCCCCCCCTTTCCTGGCGCTGAAAACCAGGGCTGGCCCAGGAGACTTTCCCAGGAGCTGTTCCCAGGCCACGGCCAGAGCTGTCGGGCAGAGGGTTGCTGCGGCTCCCCG
>NW_008240034.1:973250-984591 GCF_000691975.1 Corvus brachyrhynchos | reverse complement strand
GGGCCCGCGCGGCCGGAGGGTTCCGGGCCTGTCCGGTGCCGAGGATGTTCCCGCAGAACAGGCCCCCGGTGAGCCCCGCGTGGCCCCGTCCCCTCGCAGCGGTGCCACCTCGGCCCTCGCAGGGCCTGCGCCCCCAGACCCCAGCTCCCCGCTCGGTGCTGACAGTGTTTGATGCTCGGGAGCGATGCTGTGCTTCTTCCCAAAGCGGTGCTGAGCCCCAGCCCTGCGGGGCTGGGCTGTGTGAGGTGCTGGGAGCAGGATCCACTGGGGCACGATGGTGGGACGGTGATGGGCAGGCAGGGAGCTCAGCAGCTGGGCGAGGACAGGCCACCAGGTCTGTGCCATGCCCAGTGCCAGCCATGGTCATTAATCCTCTCTGGCTCAGTGGCCAAACTGATGCTGACAAGGCCCTTGGTGCCTGGTTGTGACCAGAGTTCTCTCCAGTAACTCCTCCTGCAACCTCCTGCATGTGCTGCTCTCCCAAATGTGCCCGTAGCCTCTTTCCCGGGTGCAGGACACCCCTGGGGGATGTGCCAGCCTTGCTGGGCAGCAGCAGTGACCCCGGAGGTCCCGTCTCTGCCCAGGCCCATCTCCAGGCACCCTCCGCTGCCTCGGGAGCCGCTGTTGCTGCCAGTGCCATCCCCAGCACCCCCCAGTCCCTCAAGCTGACTTACCCAGAGACCTTGGATCGCATCAAGGAGGAATTCCAGTTCCTGCAGAACCAATACCACAGGTGAGAAGCTGCCAGAGTTCCCATGCCAACGCGTGAACTGGGCACTTCACTGGTGCTGGCCAGCAACAGGCTCCTGCTGGCACTGGGCAGCACCGTCCGGTGTGGCTGGTGGACCAGTCCCTCCAGAGGATGGCTGTGCCAAGCACCACCGTGGTAGCTTGAAATGACACTGTTTGAAGGGGAAGCTCAGCCTCTGCCTGCCAAAAGCCCCAGGAGGAGGTGCTGGCTTCTAGCACCCAGCTCCTGGGATGAGCCAGAGTCATCACTTAGACCTGGAGTCCCTCTGATCCGTGAGGCTGCTGTCCAGGATCACCTCCCCTTCCCCACACTGTGCGGGGCAGAGCAAGGTCTGAAATGCAGCTAAGCTTTGCAGCTCACTCCATTTGGGAAGCAGATGCTGGGGAGGGGGTTAAGAGTCCATGCAAATTGCTCCCTGATGCCCAGATCCCTTTGCCGTCCATCTCTTCTTTATCAGCCTCTTCCCGCCCTCTTTCAGGTGGTTTTCTTGGCTTGTGCTGGGAGATGGGATTGAAGCTGAGAGGAGGCTGAAATGTGTGGTACACTGGGAGGGCTTGTGCTCTGTCCAGCCAGGGACATCCTCTCACTGGGAGGACCAAGGGGTGGTCGCTCCTTCTCCTTCTCTCTCCTCTTTATTTTTACAGCTTGAAGTTAGAATGTGAAAAGCTGGCAACAGAAAAAACAGAAATCCAGCGTCATTATGTCATGGTTAGTGAGCTCCACCTGAAAGGAGAAGGGTGGTGTGGGATCTCCTCTGAACCATCAAAGGACATGCAGGGATGCTTTGCCTTCCCCTTGCTTTTGGGTTATGTGGCCTGGCCCTGAGATCTGGTTCCTGTGGCTGTTACTGCCTGGTTTTCCCCCAAAAAGAGCCGTGGTGTTGGAGCAGGACTTGCTGCCGCAGCTTGTGGTGGCAAAGCTGCTCCTGTGGGATTGTCCCCATTCCTGCAGGAGCCCTGGGAGGACTGTGTCCATCCTGTGGGCTGCAGCCATGTGCCAGAGGAACCTCTGCTCCTGGAAGAGGAGCTGGGGACCGTGTTGTCCCCGTGGTCTGGCCATACCATGACTGTTTGCGGCCAGGCTGACGTGGTGTGCCAGCACCGGAGAGGACTTTCTGCTTGTGAATTCCCCTGGTCTCCAGAGCCATGCTGATGCTGCCTTCTCTCCCTCACAGTACTACGAGATGTCCTATGGCCTGAACATCGAGATGCACAAACAGGTGAGTCTGGGTGGATTGGGAGCTCTGTCTACCTCCTTGGTCCCAGCTCCCTGGCCCCACCTTGCCATCTGGGCTCTTCAGGGCTGTCCCCACAGACGACATGGGATGTTGCTCCCTGCTGTAGCCCAGGGAAGGCTGTGCTTGTGGGGGATGTGTCCCCTTCCCTGTACTTTGGAAGCTTTGTGCTGCTCTGTGTCATGGCCTTGCCTGTCTCCTTAGCTCTCCAAACACATATCTGTGCTCTGGTTGCTGGGTTCAAGGTGCCCTGCCTGGACTGTGATGTGCTTGTTGTGTCAAGCAGAGAGCAGTGGTGGAGGACTTGTGCTTGCATGGCTGCTCACACCAGTTGTGAGTGGTCATGGGGGGACTGTTGTGAAGGAGACTGGCTCCTTCCTCAGGGCAAGGGGGGCTACAGAGTCACAGCAGGGTGGTGGGCTGTGGCTTGACACCTTTGCAAGTGTCTGCTGCCCACTGGCCAGGGAGCAGCTCATCTGAGGACCAGGGCTGAGGAGCATTCTGAGGACAAAAATGGGTTTTGGGGTGTGGGTGCAGAGTGGGCTCTCCGGGGGCTCAGGGCTGCGCATCTTCCCTCGCTGCTTCCCCATCCGTCCCTCCCTTCCTCAACTCCCTCCCTCCCTTCCTCCCCTGTGCCGAGCTCCGGGTCACCAGCTGCTCTGAGACAGAAGGTTTCTTCTCATCTATTTTTAAAGAGGCTGCGGAGGAGCCTGGCGAGGCGCGCTGCCGCCGCCTTCCTGCCCGCCCCGCGCCCGCCGACGCCAACTGTTGCGCGGGAGCTGCTCGGGTGGGCACCGTGGCCGTGCTGGCCTCTGTCCCCACCACAGGGCAGGTTGTCAGCCACACCTGCCAGCTTTGTGCCCGCTGGGAGGGTATTCCTGCCACTCTGGGATGCCCTCCTTGTCCTGGCATCCCTGCTGAGGCTGAGGTGTGAAGCTGCCCTTCTGACAGATGATGCCAAGGGTCCACCCTGCCCGGAGCCTCTCCCTGGAGGGCTGTGAGCTCCTCTCCTCTGGCTGCTGGTTCTCTCCCAACCCTCTCAGGCTCGTGTTTTCTGCCAGCCCCAGGTGCCGCTGGCTGCCGGCCAGTGAGCTGTCGGCACTTTTAACAAGGGCCCGTAAGTCTGCTCTGACAGCCAGCGGCCATTGTGTGAGGAACGGGAACTGCCGGCGCAGGAGCCGCGGGTTATCGCTGCCCTGGAGGGATTGGGTTGCTGTTTCCCCTCCTCTTCCCCCAAATCCTGCTCTGCTCATGGGCACAGGCAGGTCCTGAGCCCCTGAGGCAGCAATCGCCCGATGGCCATGGATGGAGGCTGGGTAGTGCCGTGGTGTGGCCTCTGTCCTTGATGTGCCCAGTGTCCTCAGGGGCTCCCCAGGTGCCCAGCAGTGCTGGCATCAGCGTGGGCCAAGGCGTGGGGTTTTGCTCTGGGTTTGTTCAGAGGGAAATGGGGCTGGGGGCTGACTGTGGTGGTGCAGCTCTCCAGGCAGCCACAGGCTTGGCAGGAGAAGATCAAGATGGGAACGAGCAGGAGACGTTAATATTTTATTGTTGCTTTGTTTTTGGCATGGAAGGGGCCTGTAGCTTTCTGTAAAACCACCTCCCCGAATCTGCCTGGCCTTGGACTTGCTCACCGCGAGCCAGAGGGGAGGTGACCGTGCTGGTGGCTGGGGGGGCTGCAAACAGCGTGATCATTTTTCATGCTGAGAGCGTTAAAGTGCCAGTAAATTGCACATTAACGAGTGCGAGTGAATTGGAGGCAGCTCTCCCCAAGGAGCTGCTGCCCATCAGTGCATTAGGGAAGAGAATCCATCACTGCCGGCCCCGAGAGACAGCTAAATCCTTCCCAGAACTGCTGGCTGCCAAATCTCCTTGCTCCCCCCTCTCCCTTTCTTTTCTTTCTCTTCTTTTCCTCCCTCAGAAGGGGAAGTGAGGCAGGTGCCAGATTGTTTCTGTGCTCTGGAGCTGGCAAGAGCAGGTCGGCAGCTGCTCTGGAGGGCAGCATAGAATGTCCCTGGGTCTCTGTCCCCACACCAGCCAGGCAGTGCTGTGGCCCCTCACCCTGGCACTTCAGCACCTGCACCAGCTGGGCGTGGGAGATGTGCCCAAGGTCCTGGAGGGGACATCCAGGGGTCAGCTCTGTCCCTGGGACCCTTCAGCCTCCTCTGGGCGCTGATAAGGGGGTCTGGGTTCCAACCCCTCCTCTCAGCCCTGTGCTGGCTCCACAGTGTTTTCATCCTCCCCACCAGGGTGGCCTGGGAGCTCCTTGGGGCTTGAGACAGCATCTTACCTGGACTCCCATGCCCGGGACATCCCCTGCCCATCCAAGAGCAGAGGGATCCCTCCCCCAGCTGGGTTTAGGGAGAGCTGCTGATCTTTGTCCCCTCTCTGGTGCTGGGGACGAGTCCCCAGCTCTGCGTGTTGCCTCGAGCAGTGTCTGCTCTCTTGGCCCTCAGCAGGGGCAGGGGCCTGTCCCCACAGCCTCTGGGACTTCTTGCCAGGGATGTGTCTGTGAGGCCGGCGATGGTTGAATGTCTGTGCTCTCCTCTCACCCGAGCTGTGCAGGGTGGGGCCGGCGGGGGCCCTGGAAGCTGGCAGGGGGGTGCCATAGGAACATGGGGCCCTGGAAGCTGGCAGGGGGGTGCCATAGGAACATGGCATGGCACAGCACGATGCTGCTCTCCCTCCCTGCGCTCCACACTCTTGATTGCCAGTGGCACTTGAGTGTTGCAGAAAAACAGCAGCTGGAAGGAGAGCACCTCTCCAGGGCTTCCTGAGGGCTGGGAGGGCAGCAGGTAGCAGGCGTGGTGCCGGCAGGAGGCTGCGTGGAGGGCAGGGTGGGGGGAGCCTGCAGGGGCCATGGCTGCAGGGCTGGGGGCTTGCTTGGGGATGGCCTCGGTGGCATGGGCCGTGGGGCTTCATGTTCCTGGCAGGGAGGAGCCGGAAGGCGTCCCAGGGCTCTCAGGGGGGGGATGGAGGATGCTGGTTTTTGAAAGGGGTGTTGTTAGGAGCAGGAATTGTCATGCTGAGCAGCAGCCCTTGGGGCTGAGTGCCAGTCCCCTGAGGCTGCCTGGGCCAAGCACCCGTAGTGAGGGGGCTCTCCTGGAAGCATCAGGGCCCCTCAGCGTGGGGTCTGCTCTGCCCCTTGCCCTGATGGGCTCTGTCTCTCTTCCCCTGCCAGACGGAGATCGCCAAGCGGCTCAACGTGATCTGCGCCCAGCTCATCCCGTTCCTGTCTCAGGAGGTGGGTGAGCCCTCGGGCCCCAGCCAGGTGTGCTCCAGAGCTCCTTTGGGGCCCAGGGAAAGAAACCAGCCTGCCCCAGCCCCACTCTTCTCTCCCCACAGCACCAGCAGCAAGTGGTCCAGGCTGTGGAGCGAGCGAAGCAGGTGACTATGACCGACCTGAACGCGGCCATCGGGGTACGTCAACCCTCTGCCCAGCACTTCCCGCCACTCCTGGGCCAGGGCTGAGGGGCTCTGTCATGATGGCACCTCCCGGGCTCCTGCCATCCCTGGGCTGGAGGCGCCTCCTGCCCCTCATGCCTTCTCCCACCCGAGGCTGAGTCAAGGCGAGGAGAGGGGCAAACCAGGCTGGTTTGGGGGCTGCCAGCAGGACTCAGGATGCAGGAGGTGCACCTGGGGGCGGGGGTGGTGGCTGGTGCATGTCACTGTGTCCTGACGCCTTGTGGCCCGGGTGGAGGGGGGATCACCACCATTCCCACTCAGTTATTCCCTCGAGACTGCAGCAGCACAGTGCTCTGGGTACAGGCAGGGTCCCCCATCCAGCCCAGGGTGGGAGGGGTCGGTGGGAGGGATGTGGTGGCCCCCAGAACATTCCTGGGGGCACCCCGGGTGCATGCCCTGCCCCTCCACACCCAGGCCCCGTTGCTGACTGACCCAGGGCTGCCTCTTGCCCCTCACTTGCCCAGCAGCTGTCCTGGCACAGCCCTTTGACTCTGCTCTCTCCTCTCCAGCACCAGCTCCAGACCCAGCACCTCTCGCACCACGCTCCCCCCATCCCGCTGACCCCACACCCCTCTGGAATGCAGCCCACTGGCCTCGCTGGCATCAGCAGTGCCTCAGGGCTGCTGGCACTCTCAGGGGCACTGGGGGCCCAGGCCCAGCTCCTGGCCAAGGATGACCGAGGAGTCCATGACACGGAGCCCAGGGGTGAGTGTGGGGAGAGCCAGGGCTGGGGGTGGTTGGATCTGAGTGAACCTGGGAGCAGGTGGTGCAGGGCCCTGGGGCTCCCTCTGCTTCCCATGCCCTTCTTACCTGGGCACTTCCCTGGGGTGTGGGCCACTTGTCCATGCTTCAGGGCTGCCGACTGGGCTGGAGGGGCAGGGGGCTTACAGCTGCAAGGGGTTTGGGTGAAGGACATCCTCCACTGATCAGCACCCTTGTTGGAGGGTGGTGAGGTGGGTTGATTGGGGGGTAATCCTTGGAGAGGGCCCAGGACCACCCTGCTGCTGTGGTGCTGGTCTGGCCCTGCTGGGAACGCCCCAGCACCCACGGGTGAGGCAGGTGGCTTTCCTGGGGGACTCTTGGCGGTGACACAGCGTATCCCCCTTTCCCTCCTCCTCCTCGTGCTGCGCCTCTGCGTTGCCACAGCGACAGACCGAGACCCCGGCCCCGTAAGTGCCTTTTTCTTCTCTTGCACCATTCTGTGGCGGCACCGGCTTCAGTCAGGACGCAGGGCTGGGCTGGGGCTCTCCGCGCTCCAGGAGTCAGCTGCAGCCCTGCCTTGGTGCTGCCTGTCTCAGGAGCTGGGCACAGTGTCCCCAGCGACTGACACTGTGTCCCCTCACCCCAGAGCTCCCTGGCGCTGTCAAACGGGGAGCGGGCACGAGCCATCGCCGAGTACCTGAGCAGCAGCAAGAAGAGGAAGGTGGAGGAGAAGGACTTTGTTACAGACTATGTGAGCCCAGAGCTGGGGGACTCGGGGTGGCCCCATCCTCTCCTGTGGGGCAATGAATGGAGCTGCCTGTGCCTCTGGCACAGCTCCAGGCAGGAGTGAAGCCGGCTGCAGCCCCTTTGGCTCCAACCGTGCTCTGTGTTTCAGGGCAGCGATGCAGACAAAAGTGAAGACAACTTGGTGGTGGATGAGGTCAGTGTGCTGGGACACTGGGAAGGGGCTGGGGTCAGTGTGTGCTGTCTATTCCTGAGGGTGGGGCTAACAGGCTGCTCCAGGCAGAGGTGGGCATCACAGGGAGGTGCCAGTGGGAGTTGTGCTCCTTGACCCTTGCCAGCAGCAGCAATGAGTCCCAAGATCCAGGCTGGCAGCCTGGCCCTTGCTTGAGCCACCAGCTCCCCAAACCTGGGACGTCTCTGCTCTCCTGCCTGCTCTGCTGCCTGCTGATTTCCCTTCCCCCCAGGATCCCTCTTCCCCGCACAGCGTCCACTCCTACTCATCCCGGGAGAATGGGGTGGAGAAGGTCCCCCTGGGCAGGAAGGAGGCCATGCCCCTCAGTCCAACCTCCATGGCCTCCTCCAGCAGCACATCCCCGTCTCGGAGCAAGGATGCACCCACGGTACGTGTGATTCGCTTGGGGCTTGTGCTGGCACAGAGGGCTCAGCTGACACAGTGGCCAGACATGGGTCCCTCTGCCTCCAAACCCATGGGGCAAAGTGCTGGATGGACAGGGAGGGGCTCCTGCTCCCTTGGATCTCAGCTCAAATCCCCTCCCACAGACCCTGCATCATTGTCTGGGCTGGGCTGTCATTGAGGGGGAGCTAACAGAGACCCTCTGGCACGGGAGTGGTGCAGTTGCCACATCCCCATTCTGTTCCTGGCAGGTGGAGAAGGCAGGGACGCCCAGCCTGAAGTCCAGCACCCCCACCTCCCAGGGTGACACCATCCCGGGCTCCAGCAGTGCCCAGCAGTTTCGTGCCACCACTGCCAAGGTCCCCGTGGACCCCCTGGGTGAGCTTGGCCTCGCCGGGGCCTGGGTGGGTCTCCAAGCTCTGTCGCCAGGGCCCCATCCCTTCACTCTGCCTCTCCCCCACCAGCCCTGGGCCTGAGGAATCCGCTGGGAGTGCAGAGCCCTTACTCGGCCGCCTTCGGCTTGGCCCACCCTGCGGTCAACGGGGACGTGGCCGGGACTGGCGCCTACGCCAGTCTCCACCTCATGTCCCCGCAGCTCAACGGGGCTGCGGCCGCCGTGGGAGCCGGCGGCTACGGGCGCTCGCCCCTGGTGCGTGACCTCGTCCGTGTGGGGCTGTGGGGCCACGGGGTGTGAGCTGCTCTCACCTGCTGTCCCCTGCAGGTGGGCTACGACCCGCACCCCCACATGCGCGTCCCAGGGCTGGTGGCCGGCATGCAAGTGGGGACCTCGGGGAAGCCGTAAGGGGGGCCGAGCTGGGCAGGGGCTGCGCTGGGGCAGGGGGGGGGGGGGCTTGTGGGGCTGAAGCTGGGAGGGGTGGACAAGCTGGGGTTAGCAGGGATGGGGAGCACAGCCTGGGGGGAAACCTGGGTGGTGGTTCTTGTGTGCCCGACTGGCATCATCGGGTGTGTTCTGCTCACAGCTCTGACTCCAAACCGCGCTGCCTGTGTCAGACCCGCTGGGACCCGCGTGGCACCGGCCACTGTCCACACAGGATTCTGGGCTGGTTCTCACTGCTCTGCTCCCTTCCAGTGCCTACTCCTTCCACGTCAGCGCCGATGGGCAGATGCAGCCGGTGCCTTTCCCCCCCGACGCCCTCATCGGCTCCGGCATCCCCCGGCACGCGCGGCAGCTGCACACCCTGACCCACGGCGAGGTGGTCTGTGCTGTCACCATCAGCAACTCCACGCGACACGTCTACACCGGGGGCAAGGGCTGTGTCAAGGTGTGGGACGTGGGGCAGCCGGGCACCAAGACGGCCGTGGCTCAGCTGGACTGCCTGGTGAGGAGGAGGAGGAGGAGGAGGAGCAGAAAGGCCTCAGGGGTGGGGCTGGGAAGGGGAAGGTGCCCCTGTTCCAGTGGAGGGGACAGAGGGGCCTTTCACGTGTGCAGTGAGAGAAAGAGATGCGTCTCCTGCGAGCCCCTGTGTGCTCATGCTCACCTCCTTCTTGCCTTGCCCTGTGCCCTGTCACCCCCGTTCAGAACCGTGATAACTACATCCGTTCCTGCAAGCTGCTCCCCGACGGCCGCAGCCTGATCGTGGGGGGGGAGGCCAGCACCCTCTCCATCTGGGACCTGGCAGCGCCCACGCCCCGCATCAAGGCTGAGCTCACCTCCTCTGCCCCCGCCTGCTACGCCCTGGCCATCAGCCCTGATGCCAAAGTCTGCTTCTCCTGCTGCAGCGACGGCAACATCGTGGTGTGGGACCTGCAGAACCAGACACTGGTCAGGTGAGTCTGGGGCAGGGGGGAGCATGGACAGGACTGCTGGGGACTCCTCGGGCCAGGGACCACTCAGTCCCCTGCAGCCCCTCCCTGTGTCTAACCCGGGCCGTGGGACAGTGCCTGTGCTTGCAGCCCCTGTCTGCTGGGTGCTGCCCTGCCCCACACTCCATGCTGCAGGCACTGGCTGCCCTGACAGCTGTGCCCTCGCCCTCTCCATTCCCCTCTTTCCCAGGCAGTTTCAAGGCCACACGGACGGTGCCAGCTGCATCGACATCTCCAATGATGGCACCAAGCTGTGGACAGGGGGGCTGGACAACACCGTGCGCTGCTGGGACCTGCGGGAGGGGCGGCAGCTGCAGCAGCACGACTTCAGCTCCCAGGTAAGGGCTGGGGCCCTCTGGCAGCACCATGGGGCCAGGTGGGACCTGCTGAGCCACAGTGTGACCCTGTCTGTCCCCTCAGATCTTCTCCCTGGGGTACTGCCCGATGGGAGAGTGGCTGGCAGTGGGGATGGAGAGCAGCAACGTGGAGATCCTGCACGTCACCAAACCCGACAAGTACCAGCTGCACCTCCATGAGAGCTGTGTCCTCTCTCTCAAATTCGCCTCCTGTGGTAGGCACGCCTCTTCTGGCCCCCCTTGCTCTGGAACCTCATGGATGCCACCTCTACTTCTGGCCGTGTGTCGCAGGGCTCGTTGCACTGGGGCAAGCATTTGTTCTGGTAGCCAGCCCTGTCCCCGGTGAATGACAGCCTGAAAAGGGGTATCCATCCCTCCTGGAGCAGTGCTGGCTGCTGGAGCCAAACTCCCCTTTGTGTTCCCTTGGCTCATGGGTGGCAGAGTTGTGGTTGCCTCATCCCCACCGTGTGTTTCACAGCCTGGGCAGGCTGTGGGATCCAGCTGCTGGGCCTGGTTTGGTAACAGGAGGCTGCTTTTTGTCCCTCCACAGGGAAGTGGTTCGTGAGCACTGGGAAGGACAACCTGCTCAATGCCTGGCGGACGCCCTACGGAGCCAGCATCTTCCAGGTGAGCAGCCAGCAGGGTTGGGGGTTGCTCGGAGTGAGGCTGCCAAGAGCTGCCCAGTACAGCCCATCCATAAATGTGTGTTAGCAACAATGAGCCCCTAAACTGATCCCTGCAGCCTCCCCAGCTCCCCAGGGAGTGGGGGTGGGACCTTGCCCTGGGGCTGCTCCTTGTGCTTACTCCTGTTCTCTCCAGTCGAAGGAAACCTCCTCCGTCCTCAGCTGTGACATCTCCACGGACGACCAGTTCATCGTGACTGGCTCAGGGGACAAGAAAGCGACAGTTTACGAGATCATTTACTGAGCCCAAGAGGTGCCAACTGCAGGACAGGCAGGGGTCCACGTGGATGGACAGGGGGCCTCTACCTGCCCTGCTGCTGACTTCCCAAAGAACGTGCAGCCAGTGGCTGTGGCATCCCAGCTGGAGGAGAGCGGAGAGGAGTGGAGGTGGCCCTGGGACCGTGGCCAGGCATCGTGCAGGCTGCTGCTCGGGGGGGATTTCCTGGGGACTTTCTCCTTGTTTTGTTCTTTGTGGGTTTCTTTCTAAATCTAGACTGTGGGAGTTGGAGATGGGGGGGGAGGTCTGGCATTGTTAGGGGTTTTATTTGGGTGCTTTTTTATTTTTAACTTTTTGTTGTGGGGGTTTTTATTTGTTTAAGGCTCTGGGCCTGCCAGGGTGGATGGGCTCTGGCCTCACTTCCCTCTGTGCCTCCCAGGGTGTATTTAATAATAAAAACAAACCAAAAAAAGGCAGCTGTGCCTTGTCCTGGGCAGTAGCCTCAATGCTTTGTGGCAGTGGGATGGAGCCAGGTGAGAAGGGGTGAGACCATGGCAGGAGCCTTGTCCCCTTTGGTCACAACTTGCTCCTCCTTTTCTGTGCTGAGGGGGGGTCTGAGGCAGCTCCGCTGTGGGCAGAGCCCGTCCCTGGCCCTGGCTGTGGTGGGGAGCAGGAGCCAGGCCTGGCGGTGTGGGCAGGGAGTGGAGCGTGGCGGAGGCTCTGCGGTGCCGCTG
>NW_008240034.1:962157-963366 GCF_000691975.1 Corvus brachyrhynchos | reverse complement strand
TGGCAAAGGCCCATGCCCAGAACCAGCCCAGCCCTTCTTTTGTTCCTTTTTATTAGTAAGGGATTGAAAACACAGTTAAATACATTTCTTTACTGATAATTTACAGCTGTTTCTGCAGCAGAAAATGGGTGCCATTAAATCAGTAGCAGTAATTCAGGAGACACACGCTCTCAGGCTTTTCCCGCCCCCCCTTGGTGCGGTGTCTGAAAGCAGAGGAGGAGGAAGGAAAGTAGAGCTGCAGGAGGGCAGTTCCAGAACTGGAGGCCTATGTGAGTGTGGTGGCTTCGGGCAAGGTTTGTCCCCTTTCCTGATGGCGCAGGGATGGTGACAGGAATCAGTAAACCACCTCGTACACCGTGGCCTTCTTGTCACCAGAGCCCGTAACGATGAATTTGTCATTGACAGAGATGTCACAGCTCAGGACTGACGAGGACTCCTTGGACTGCGAGCAAGAGGAGCAGCAAGGGCAGGAGGCGGGCTCAGGCCTGGTCCCTGGAGCCACCATCATCGCACTGCACAAATGCCTCACCACACCTGGAAGATGCTGGCTCCGTAGGGCGCGCGCCAGGCGTTGAGCAGGTTGTCCTTCCCCGTGCTCACGAACCACTTCCCTGGGACAGGAGACAAAGTGGGTCAAGATCTGGGATTCCATTCAGGGGAGCTGAGCACAGGGGGAGTAAACCAAAAGGATCAATCTGAGCCCATCCACAGCCCAGGCAGAAAAACCGGCCCTTGCCTACCACAGGAGGCGAATTTGAGAGAGAGGACACAGCTCTCATGGAGGTGCAGCTGGTACTTGTCGGGTTTGGTGACGTGCAGGATCTCCACGTTGCTGCTCTCCATCCCCACTGCCAGCCACTCTCCCATCGGGCAGTACCCCAGGGAGAAGATCTGAGGGGACAGACAGGGTCACACTGTGGCTCAGCAGGTCCCACCTGGCCCCATGGTGCTGCCAGAGGGCCCCAGCCCTTACCTGGGAGCTGAAGTCGTGCTGCTGCAGCTGCCGCCCCTCCCGCAGGTCCCAGCAGCGCACGGTGTTGTCCAGCCCCCCTGTCCACAGCTTGGTGCCATCATTGGAGATGTCGATGCAGCTGGCACCATCTGTGTGGCCTTGAAACTGCCTGGGAAAGAGGGGAATGGAGAGGGCGAGGGCACAGCTGTCAGGGCAGCCAGTGCCTGCAGCATGGAGGGGGGGGCAGGGGCGCAACC
>NW_008240034.1:959081-961492 GCF_000691975.1 Corvus brachyrhynchos | reverse complement strand
AGAAGAGCAGTGACAACCAGCCGAGAGTCCTGTGTGGACAGTGGCCGGTGCCACGCGGGTCCCAGCGGGTCTGACACAGGCAGCGCGGTTTGGAGTCAGAGGACATGGAAGGAGTAGGAACTGGAAAGGAGCAGAAGAGAGGCCTGAACAACCCCTCTGTGATGCCCGAGGGCAGGAGGTGACCTCTCCCTGAGCCACGCTCCCTTAGCCAAGGTGGAAGGTGCCCGTTGTGCTCTGGCTAATGAGGGGTTTAATTACCCAGCTCCTTGTTACTGCAAGCTGCCAGGAATGAAATGGCAGTGCTGGACGCTGGAGTGGAGAGCAGCTCCCCCTCAGCCCTGCCCTGCCCTGGGTGAGCCCTTGGGAGGGAGATGCTCTCAGCACCTGGCTCAGCCCCTTGCTGCCCCCCCTCCTCACAGCCCCAGCGTGTGCAGCCACTTACGGCTTCCCTCCAGGGACGGTGGAGAGTGAAGAGGAGAGGGTGGAAGCCCTCAGATGAGGGTGCGACTCAAACGCCACCTGTACAAAGCAAAGGCCACATGAGGAGCAGAGCAGAGGACACCAAAGCTGGGCTCAGGCCTTTCCCTGCACGTGCTGGGACCAGGCCAGCCTGGCTCTATGCTCCCTGCTTGCCGTGTCCTCACATGCAAGTGACAAAGGCCCAAATGGGTTCCCACAGACACAGTTACACACCAGTGGAACCAGCAGAGGCTTCTCTGAGCGCACTGAAGCCTCCACCAGCCTCACGACCCATCCACCTCTGGAAGGGAGCCCTTCCTATGGCTGCACCCCCCAGCTCAAGCCCCAGATGTTGCACAGGGACAGCGCAGGCCCAGGGGACAGGGAGCAGAGCCAGCACACGGCAGCAGACCCAGCCTCTCCCTCGGTCACTTACCATGGGGGAGCGGCCATAGAGCACCGCGCTGCTGACCTGGGGCGAGAGGTGGATGCCCATGTAGAGGCCGGGGGATGGGAGCTCCCCGCTGAGGGCGGCGTGGGGCACCATCCCCAAGGAGGACGTGTAGGGGCTGGAGGAGCTCAGAGGGCTGCGGAGAGCTGCACGAGGAGAGACCCGCGTCTTGGCCCTGGCCCACGGGCGCGAGCGAGCGTCACCCGGGGGAGAGGGGCACCTGGTGACTGCACAGCCACCCCCTCTGGCCCCCACAGCCAAGCTCTGAAGCTGCCAGCTTCATGCAGCCCCACCAAAATGACAACTCATCAGAGAAAAACAGATAAAACCCCTGCCCCCACCCCGACCACCACCCTCGGCAGGTCTGAGCCCACCAGGCAGTCTGGTATGTGGCAATGCTCCTGTTGGCCATGGTTGATAGGGCTGATTTTGTGGAGCAAAATGGCCCCGCCAGCTCTGTTGGTGGCAGACTGTGTCCTGCCTCCCTCCATCCCAGCCCCACGGCACTGTCACCGCGGAGCAGGACCTCGGCGCTGTCCTCGGACACTCACTGACGGTGTCGGTGGTGGGGGCCTTGGCCGGGGGTGGCCGGAGCGGGATGGCCGAGCTGGGCCCGGGGCCAGGCGTGAGGGAGTCACGGGGTGGTGAGGAAGAGGAGGGCTTGGAGGTGGGAGCGCTGGCCACGGAGTCGGTCTGTGCAGAGAGGAAAAAAGCAGCTTCAGCAATGGGACCAGGGCCTGGGACAGCCCTCCCAGCACCAGGTGGGTCAGCAGCCTCCACACTCTGCAGGGTGGAAGGAGCTCCTGGATGGAGCTGGACAGGGTCTGGCCATCCAGGACCCCTCACCTTTGCCCCTCACACAGCCCCACTCTCCCCACAGGTGCAAATACCCCATGCAAGCTCCAAGTCACCCCAAAGTGCCCCAACCCTGCAGTGCCCACCAGCACGAGACCCCACAAACACATCTGCTGCTCCCTCGAGCATGTAGGGGCACCCCCATCCCCAGCCTGGGACCAGGAGGATGCCTGGCATGAATTAGCCTCTCCAATCCCCACAGCTACTTCATTCCTTGCTTTTTTCCTTGCCTCTCCTATTTCTTCTGCTTTTTCTGTCTGGGGATTTTGTCGACACCAGCAAAGGAAAGAAAAAAAAAAAAAATTAATAACAGAGAAAAGCTACGTGCTGTGCTGGCAGATTGCTCTGGGCGCTTTGTCTGCTCTAATCCGATTGTGCCGGGGAGCTGCTGCTCGCTGCTGCCCGCAGCCCCCAGCTGGCTCCTGACCCCAGATGGGGGAACGTATCGCTTGGTCCCTGCGGTGGCTGGGAGGCCAAGGAGTGGCAGAAACATCCCTCCCCCTTCCCACATGCTGATGTTTCAATCTGAGCGCTGGACTGGTGCTTGGCAAGGAAGGAGAGGAAAAAAAAAAAGCCACTGAGAAGGAAAATAAAAAAAAAAAAAAAAAAGAAGAGGAAAAAAAAAATTCTTACGAGCACCCTGGGG
>NW_008240034.1:949318-958877 GCF_000691975.1 Corvus brachyrhynchos | reverse complement strand
GGGGGGCCGCGGGCAGCTCCCGGCGGGACGGAGCCAGGCGGCGGCTGGGCGAGCGGCCAGGGCTGCCGGGCTCCGAGGGCGGGTCCTGGGGGAAGAACAGCGCTGGGGGCAGCAGGAACCCCTCTGTGCATGATAGGGGCCCTGGGGAGCCACCCAGGACCACCATCGGTCCCCTCGGCCTCAATGAGGAGCATCTGCTCAGAGGACTCCGTTCTGCCCTCCTGGATAAGAAACGGCCTCGATTTTTCTCTTTGGACAAAATGAGAGGTGACAGCAGGTTCAGAGGACGCTGGTGGCCATGGATGCCTTCACAAGGAGGGATGGGGATCAGCCCACAGGAGGAGCTGAGACAGGGCTGCCATTTCAGAGGCTCTTGCACTCCCTATTAACCATTCAGCCAGGTCTGTGATTTTTTTATCACCATAATGACACCAACGAGTGGCTTTCATAAGTGTCATTTTCTGCAGAAATTCCTGTTTTTTTTAGGGCTTGTATTTTCTTAGGAAGTGGCACGAGTAAAAAAGACCTCATGTCTTGCTCTCCCCTCTGTCTTCTAGGAAGGGAACAAGTATCTCCACCAGGAACAGTGGTGGCTGGGATGAAGTTCTGTCACGTGTGCCTCAGCCAGCGGAGGTTGCACCAGAAGCACGTGGCAGTTCCATTGCAAAAGACTGGAATTCAGTGAATCCCCTGCACTGAGACACAGCCACAGGTGTTGAAGTCGAGGCTGCTCGAGGGCCAGGCCAGGCAGGACGGGGCTCGAGGCCTTGGGCTGGCAGGGCCAGGGTGTGCTGCGAGGCTCCTGCCACCTCCAGCCACGGGAGCTGCCAGCAGCAAGCCCAGCTCCGTGGAGCTCTCATCCAGCTTATCAGCCTCCCCATATGGGATGCTACAGCAGCGGGGCTGAAAGGGGATTGTGAAGCAGAGCCAAGCCTGTGGCTGGCAAAGCTGAGCCCCGGCTGGCACAGACTTCCCAGAGCAGTGGGAATGGAATCAGTCTTGGCTGGCACAACACACTGGAGCAGGGCTGGCACGTGTCCTGGCTGGCCACTGCTGCCCAACAGCAGTGAGCTGAAGCCTAAAGAACCCCAAAGCTGAGGAACCAGAGTCCTAAACCTAATGACTGCAGCTTGAGCAGGAGCCCTTGCCAGGCTCCAAGGGCTTACCTCATCCACCACCAGGTTGTAGTCACTCTTGTCCCCATCGCTGTCCTGCAAGGAGGGAGAAATCCAGAAGGGCTCAGTCAGGACAGGGCAAGGCTGGACCAGGCTCTGTGCTCTGCCCCAGGACCTCAGACAGCAGAGAGACCCATTTTCTCCTGTGCATCACTCCATGGACCAACATCAGCCATGTCCTGCTGGCAGCAACCCAACCTCAGGCTGAGGGGCCTCCATGGGGCTCTTAATTCGGTTTGTTCTTGCTCACAAGACACCAGCCCTCTGCAGCAGGAGCTCCCCAGCCACACCCCTTGGTGCACTCACAGAATGCCCAGGCAGGTCCTTCTCCTCCCGCTTCCGCTTCAGCCCCGTCCGCTCCTCGTCCCGCAGGCTCTCGGGAGGGGAAGCAGAAATGCTCTGAGGCAGAGAGGGAGAAGAAGGTGTGTGAGCCACTGTGAGGGCAGACAGCTGCCCCTCACCTCTCAGTGGGGCCAGGCCCTGCTCCATGACCACCTCCATCCTAGCAAAGCATCTCCACGCCTGGCGGGAAGGACCCCAAAACCCCAACGTGGGGATCTGAGCAAGGCACATCCCCAGCACTACCAGAGAGATCCACCCCTGCAGAGACAACGAGCCAGGGTGAAGCAGAAAATCCTCACAGGTGTTTACTTCACTTTAACCCTGCCACGAGGGTTGGGAAGCAGAATGGGGCCAAGCAGGAAGAACATCCCTCCCCCAGAGGCTGCTGGCAGCTGCAGGGGTGTCACACATCCCCTGGCAACCCCACACTCATCACAGGGCAGCCAGAAAGTGATGGAGATGCCCCATCCCAGGGCTCCCTGCACCTGATTGCTCCCAGCACAGTCAGATCCACAGTTCTGGCACAGAACCAGGCAGCAGAAAGGTGATCCCTGCCCCCCAGGATCTCTGGAGGAGGTGCCTGGGTAGTCATGGGATCACAGACACCTTCTCTACTTCCTCCTCTCCCACCTTGCAAGCCCAAGATCAATGCCTACAGTTCCCCAGCTGAGAGGCTCATTAACCCTTCTTTCTCCTGCCTGTACTCTGATACTGCAGAGCTACTGCGGAGCCTGGGAAGAGAGTCACAGCTCTGGGACTGGGGGGATCCTAAAAGGGAGGGGGCAACCAAGGACTGCAGAGGGGCTGAGAGCTCTGAGACCTGTTCAGAATGATTCTTAAACTGGAAACTCCTTGAAAAGGACAGAGCTGGTTATTTTGGGAGCAGCCCTTGATCTTTAGCTCCTTGCATCAGCAAAGACTGAATTGAGGTGGCCCAGAACCTTCAGTTACAAAACCCTGATGCAAACACAGCCCACCCAGGCCAGGAAAGCTCACCCAGCACCCCCATCCCTTCCCAGGAGCCAGCTTGGAGCACGCTGGAGATGCCATCAGGGCCAGCTGAGGCCACATGCCTGCCACAGCTTACCCGGCTTGGGGTGTGTTCTGGAGCCAGGCAGCAGCAGGGAGAGCATCCCAGGTCCGTGTCAGAGCAGAGGGGAGGAGAGGAAGAGGTAGTTAATGCCAAGGCTGTGCCCCACGTACCCAGGCAGGAAGGAGAGAGGGGCACAGCAGGGCAAGGCAGGAAACAGCGGGACACAGGCTTAGAAAACAAACAAACAAAAAATCACACCTGATTTCCCACTTTGCCCACCTGAAGTGCAGATTCTCTGGTGTCTAACGGGAGGTCAGCACTTTGGTGTTCCTCAGGGAAGCAGGGGAATCTCTATCCACCCACCTCCTTCCAAGAAATTATCCCAGCTTTGGAATCTCTTCCCTAGACATGACAACAGGTCCAAAGCCACCGGGGGAGGGGACGAGCTGGCAAGCCAGCTGAGATCGCCTGGATCACACCCATCCTATTTCCTTAGGAAGCCATGCCTAAAAGCCCTGCTTGGAAACCCTCTGAGGCTTTGGTGCATGCACAGCAAAGCAGGTCCACTTCCCTGAGCCCAGGGAAGAAGTGCCAGGCATTTATTGCAAATCCAAGCACAGGGTTGTGGGCTGGGGTTTAGCAACCCTTCCTGGTTGATTTTTGCTCCTAAAGATCCACCAGCATTTGGAGAGAATGAGTCCAGGTCCCTGCTGGCAAAAAGAGGCAGGCAGGGATGGGAAGCTGAGGGCTTCTCGTAGGCACTGCTCCAAGGCTGTGGTCTGGAGGGGGACCAGATGCTTGCCATCAGCCCTGCACCCCTGGCTCAGTTTGACTCACACCAGCTCTGGCTAACTATGGCAGAGCACCGAGCATTAACCCCAGACAGATGGAGCATTTCGCCTTTCTTTTGGTTTTTTTGCTTTCTTTTTTAATAAGGAATGGCCCTCACCACAGCCAGACACCCGGACTGAGAAAAGTTCTGGCTGGAGGCACAGGTTGACCGGGCTCTGAGGGTAAAGCAGGCTCAGCACAGCACAGCCTGCTTTTATTCTCTCTCTGGACTTTGTTTTCCTCCTTTGTGGAAGCCATCCTTAAAGAAACACGGACAGGATTTGAACTGCAGACAGCTGTGTGCAGGGGGGCAGAGCTGCCACCGACGCTTTCCTGCTGCTCTTTTCACCACTTTGGAATCTTAAAGCCAAACCAGACCATGAGAGCCTGCAGCAAACCCCACCCAGTGCCCGGCTTTGCTGCTGCTCTTGGGTCCTGACCCAACAGCACTTCAGTCAGCACCTGCCCCAGGGGAGTCTGCAGAGAAGCATCTCTCCTGCTAAATTTGGCTGCCTGTTTCTAGCCCATCGAGCTGCCCAGAGCCTCTCTCCTTGTTCCAGCCTCCTCTCAGCACAACCACTCGATGCCTGTGCTCTGAAAAGGTGACTTGAGCTCAGAGCAGCTTCTCCTTTGTGCAGCCCTTCAGCAGCAACAGGCCACAGGCAAAGCTGGGCAGCGTTACTAATTTGGCCCAGGCCTGCCAGTAGCATTCAGAGCACTGATTTAACAATGATTAAATATTGATGATGTTTTTAAGGCACTCTGTGATCCTGACAGGAGGAGGCACCCATATGGACTAGGAATTAGTGTAATTTACACGGCACAACACACACAATGAGGCTCTGCTTTCTAAACCCCTTGCCCCAGGCCTGTGGCTGTCACAGTTTCTATTAGGGACTTGCAACAGTATTTTCCCTAAAAGTCTCGGCTTGAGGGATCAGATCTCTACTTGGTGTAAACCCTGGTGTAAAAAGAGAGGGTTTCTTTGTGGTGCCTCACAAAGGAGGGGACCCTCACGCACTGGAGCGGAGAGACCTGTGTGTGCACAAACGCTTGCCCAGAGCCAGGGCTGCACACACAGCCACACACCATCACTGCAGAGCAGCAGTTCCCAGGTCAGAAACAGAGCCAGCCTCCTGAGGCTGCAGGCGTTTCATGAGCTGGATTTGCCATCCCCAGGGATGCAGCAGCCAGCAGCCTCAGGAAAGAGGCAGAGCAGGCAGCAGGATCCCTGCACATGCTGCCCAGCACTGACTCCTGGAGTTTCCATCCCCAGGGATGCAGCAGCCAGCAGCCTCAGGAAAGAGGCAGAGCAGGCAGCAGGATCCCTGCACATGCTGCCCAGCACTGACTCAGCCAGCCTTTAAAGGGTTAACCCAGCTGTGCTTCTTCCCCTTACCTCTGTTCTCCCCATCCTGGGCCACTCTGTCCTCCTTGGTGGCCAGCTGAGCCTGTGCCATCAGTGCCCCTGAGAGGGCCAGGAGCCCCGAGGTGCCGCTGGCCCCACTCAGGCTAGAGGGCTGCATGCTGGAGGGGTGGGGTGTCAGCGGGAGGGGGGATGCGTGGTGCGAGAGGTGCTGAAGCTGCTGCTGCTGAAAGAGAAAGAGCAAATGGTCCTGGATGTGGAGGAGGCGGCTGCAGCCATGCCCGGGCCCTCCCCTCGCGCACGGGCTGCGATGCGAAGCGCGATGGGATGAGACAGGGACGAGGAGGGGGGAGAGGTGCTGTCGGGGCTGCACAGCCTGGGTCACATCCCTGCCCCTTCCACCCAAGGGCTGTCTGGGCTCTGAGGGTCAAGCAGGCTCAGCACAGCACAGCCTGCTTTTATTCTCTCTCTGGACTTTGTTTTTCTCCTTTGCCCCTTCCACCTGCGAGTCCCTCGCTGCTGCAGACAGGACCCCAACACATGGCAGAGCCATGGCTCTGCCCCACTCTGCTCAAGGGGTATCCCACAGGGCATCCAACACCTTCAGGACACCGTGGCAAATCCCTTCACCACAATGGGCTTATCACATTAGTAGAAACCCTGACTTCCCTCATCACTGCAGGGCCCGAACCCTCAGGCAGGAAAGAGTCTTTGCCAAGAGCCAGGCAGTGCAACTCACCCCGACAATGCTGTTGAGCTCCCCCATGGTCACCTGCTTGGCCCGTTCCACCGCCTGCAGGACCTGCTGCTGGTGCTGGGGAGGAAGAGCATGGGGGTGGTCACACCGTGCTCCTGGCTGGAAGGAGCACTTGGCTCCACATTGCCCCACCCACCCCTGCACAGCCCCTTCTCCCACCCCTCCAGCCCAGGCATGGAGGTTTTCTTCCCCAAAACCTCCCATTGCTCAGGCTGGACTTTGATTCGCCTCTTCCCAAGAAGCCAGAGCAATCTGATGCACATCCCCTGCCTCCTCCTTACCTCCTGCGTCAGGAGGGGGATAATCTGGGCACAAATGGCACTCAGTCTCTTGACAATCTCTGCCTGAAAGAGGAAGCAGGTATCATCAGGGATGGAGGGCTCTGAGCCCCATCCTGTCCCCCTCCAGCAGCCAAGCATCCTGCAAACACACAGCCTCGGCAGAGGATTTAAACTCTCCCCACCCACGCCCTCTTGGCTGAAATTCTCCTGCTGCCTCTGCATCCCTGCTGGGATTTCCCGAGCTGCTGCCAAGGGAGGGCTCTGCCCAGGGCTGCTGGACCCCCTTAGGCCACCAGGCACATGGGAGGGAACCCACGCCTAAATCCCTCCGTGGATCCGGGCCAAGGCAAGCTCCAAGCTGTCAGTCCTTTCGCAGCCCAGCTGGCTTTGCTCAGCCCAAACCCATCCTGGCTTTGCGGGCTGCCATGGCCAGCGGGCAGGGACGGAGGGGAGCCGAGCCACAGGCGCTGGCAGCGGGCCCTGCCTGTGCCTTCCCTTCCCAAACATCCAACTCAAAGCCAGGACAGAGCAAGTAGGATGCAGAACTCCCACAGATCCAGCCCTCTTGGCATCGCACCAGCAAATCCTGCAAGGTGGTACCTGCCCTGACTCGGAACAGGGACTCCACTCCCATCCCCATCAAGCCTTGGGACAGCTCCCCCTGCTCCTTCAGAGGCACAAAGCACCCCCGGACCTGCCCCTGCCCACAAGGGAATGCAGAAAACCCGGTGCATCCTCTGAGGAGAGGCTCTGTGGTTGCAGACAAACCCACAGCCCGGCCGCGTTCCCACCAGGGCAAGCAGCACTTCTGAGGAAAGGGACTGCGACTCCCAGCCCAGCCTCTCCAAGAGAAAACCAACATCTCCTGGGGAAAACTGGATTCCCCCCCTGCTGCAAATCCACCCTGGGACTGGCTGCTCTGAAGGGTTTTATCATCTCAGGTTTCTGACAATCCCTGCCGGTGTTGCAGAGGTCAAACCAGGCTCGGAGCCAAGGGAGAACAAAGGGAACATTTACCTGCTGTGCTCGGAGGCTGCTGTGCCCCACACCCACCAGCACCCTGGGCTCACCTGCAGGTCCCAGCTGCTCCCTCAGCCACTGCCACCATGCCCACAGAGCCAGAGACCCCCCTCCTCCAGCCCTCTCCTGCCCAGGCTCCCACTGCTCAACCACTTGGCCATCACCTCTATCACCTCGTGGGCACAGTCTCTGGCCCCACATGGCTCGGGCCACCCCTGGGTCCCAGTCCCACTGGATCTTGGAGCACATAAGGGTGGCAGGAATGTGCTCGTGGTCTCCACCACACTCCCTGCTAACAAAAGGAGCAAACTTGGAGGGGCTGAGCCAGCTGGAGGGATATGGCAGTTGACTTGCCACTTTGTCAGGCATTGGTCCAAACTAATTTCCCTGGCAGAGAGCCCATGATGACTAGATTGATAAATCTGAAGAGGGAAAGCAAATTAACGCTGGAACAAAAGGGGAACCAGGGAAGGGTGAAAACACTCCTCTGGCTTTGGGAAAGGAAAAGGAGATTAAGAAAAAAGAAAAGAAAGACAATCCATTTGCCTCTGCTCTCTAGCTCCTGCTGTTTCCTCCACATCCCTCCTTCAGCTGGGGCCCCAGGGAAGCACTGCAGGGAGGCACCAGGCCTCACAGCAGGGCTCTGAGTGGTTCATCTTTGGGATGGCAGGGATGAGGAACGCAATAAAACATCCTGACAACTGCTGGATCCCTTTGCAAGCCAGTCCCTCGTACAGAGCTGTCACACCTCCCATGCCAGTAGAGCTGCACGGGCTCCAGGGAGATAATTTTCCAACAAAGTCTCCAACCTCAGCCTCTTCCCCACCCTCCCCTGCTGCTGGCCCGGCCCCCACTGCACTTACCTGCTTGTGCATTTCAATGTTCAGGCCGTAGGACATCTCGTAGTACTGAGAGGAAAACCACAACACAGCCTGGTTAGGAGCTGTCCAGAGCAACCGGCCCAGGACCAGCCTGGGACTTGGCTCACTCCAGCCCACGAGGAATGGCTGAGCCCCCATGCCAGGAGCCCAGGACAAGGTAGGGAGCAGCCACAGGACGTTAACACCTGCAATTTCTGCACTGGGTTAAGCCAGGGGAAAACCAGTCCTGCTGCCCCCAGAACCCATCCTGGCTTAGCCTGGCCTGTCCCACCCTACTTGGAACCTGTTTTCATACCCTGGCACAGCTGCCCACCCACTCAGCCTGTGCAGAGCAAAGATGACAACAGGTTACACCCTTCCCCAGCCACCAGTGACTCTGCCAGGGGTGCTGACCTCAACCCCTCACACCTGGGGAGAAAAGGGGACCAGAGGACCTGCTTTTCCCCAGCAAAGCCTATTCCAAAGGTAGCAATCCACTTCTGGGGAGGGATCCCAACTGATGGGTGAGAGGAAATGCTCCACAACAGCAACACCCCGGCCTCACAGACAGGGCTGCCTTCACCCCCAGGATGGGGGTTGCCCAAGTTCACATCTTTTTGCCTCTTAGATGGCATCATTTGGGTTCCCCCTTTCCCCAGAGGAGGCAGTAAGGTCAGATGCTAAAGGAGAGGGAACTGCTCTGCTGTCCCCAAACTCTTTCCTTGCTCCCAGCAACTCCCCTCCTCCTGGCAGGCTCTGGCTGGTGCCCAGGTCAGTCTGTCTTGGGGGCTGTTAACCCCTCACTGGCAACTGTGGAGGGCTCCTGCCCTGCTTCTTCCCCTTCCACCCAAACCAGGAGCCTTGAAGCACCAGCTCATAAGTACCCACCCCTTGGGAGAGAGACAGGGAGGAGTGGGGAACTCCTTTATATGGCCAAATAGAAAAAGGGTAAAAAAAAAAAAAAAACCCAACCCAAAATAAAAGAGACAAAACCTATGGCAGGATTCCCAGGCTCAGGCAGCACTGAGCACTGAGACAGCAGCAAAAGAGCCAGCGTTGCTAGGAATGGTGATTAACTCCTTCCTCCCTCACATCTCCCCGGCCCCAAGGTCAGCAGTGGGCAGGGCAGTGGCCCCTTCGGGCGAGTGGCTGAGAGGAGCCCCAGCACCCGGATCTCTCCGAGGGCAGCAGCCCAGCGGGGCCGCACCTTGGGGGAGGCAGGGGGCAGCTCACCATGACATAATGTCTCTGCATCTCTGTCTTCTCGCTCACCAGCTTCTCGCATTCCAGCTTCAGGCTGCAAAGGGGAGCCAGGGCTTTCATTCACGGACCTGCATCTCCTGCCCCATCCCGCCAGTCCCCATCCCTGGAACCTCGGCAAGCTCAGCACATCTCCCGCCTGCCCCTGCGGGCTTATGGGGCTGCAGGGGTGTCACACACCCTCTCTGGGGCACCTGCACCCCACGGCTGTGCTGTGCACACACCTGTAGCACCCACCCAGAGCTCTGTCCCCTCCCTGCCCCTACACCCCGCTCAGCCAAAGGAAACGCGCTGATCTTCCCCTTGGAACTCCCGCTCAAGACCTGGCGCCCCAACTGACGGTTTCACGCTGCCCCTCAGCCCAAACCCCTTTCCCCTTCCTCCGCAGGCGCTCCCCTCACCAGGCACCTTTTCTCCACCTCCTCCTTCCCCGCTTTCCCCGCTGCTCGAGCGCTCCTGCCTCCCATGTCCCATCACACCTCTGCCCCGGGCGCTCCCTCTGCCCGCAGCCCAGCCCGACCCCCATCACCCCCCGCCCCACCTGTGGTACTGCGCCTGCAGGAACTGAAATTCCTCCTTGATGCGGTCGCAGATTTCCAGCACCGAGAACTTGAAGGGCTGCCCGGGCTGGAGC
>NW_008240034.1:945328-947937 GCF_000691975.1 Corvus brachyrhynchos | reverse complement strand
CGGCTCTGCCACAGAGGGTCCCGGTGGTCCCGGAGGGGAACCCACGGAGGGTCTCTGCCCGGCCCCCTGCGACCCCTCCAGCTGCGACTGCTGTGAAGTCACCGCACTCGGGGGTGGTAAAAGCGAGCGAGGAGCAACCTTTAAATATTGCAGGACCCAGCTGTACCTGGGCACTGCACAGGCAGGCACAAGGTTAAATATTTAATGCCTCACATTTCATCCTAATCTTTTATTCATTGTGTTACTTACGTGCTGCATGCTGGCAGCGGCCAGGGCAGGGACAAGGTGCTGGGCACTGGAGGCTCTTCCTCCTCTTGCCCCCGCGCCATCCATCCCCTGGTGTCCCTGCCTCTCCTCCCCAGCCAGGACTGGGGGCTGTCGCCCGGCAGTGGCCAAGCTGGCCCCAGACCCTCTCAGTCCCAAGCAAGGAGCCAAGCCAGCCCCAGCGCTTGCCCCTTTACCTTTGCCTGGCTGCACGTGTTCGCTGGGCAGATCCACTGATGCAGGCAGTGATGGATACCAGCTTCAAACCCTCCAAAAGCCTCCCTTCTACGCAGGCACATTGATGTTCTCTGTGTGTACATCACATATCTACACATATATCTGCATATTTTAATCCAAATGTAAAGTTTAAAGGGTTGTTTTTTGTATGTGTGTGTGTTGCCTTACTGGGAGAGTTGAGGGGGTTTTTTTTAAGGAAAGTTTATTTTCAAAGGCTGGAAACATTTCAGATCATGTTTCAAGGAAAGGTTAGACTGAGGAGATGTTTTGCAGCATTTTTCAAAACTCCTTTCCGAAAATTGCCAGTTTTCCTTAAGCAGTCTCTCTGCTCCAGTGTCTCGGGAGAGTGACACAGGTAAACCTGGCACAGGCATCTCCGGAGTGGTGGGTGTCACACGTGTCTTGATCACCCTCCATTAGTGATTAGCATGAGCCCTGGAGCAGCACAACCTGTAACCCAGAGATTAAATTGTGTTTGGATGGGAGAAAACAACGGCAGTTAACCCTTGGCACCCACAGCAGCGAGAGGAGATGGTCCCTCTGCTGCCCTGGGCATGGGACAGTGCAGGGCAGTAGCCACGGCCCAGACCTGGTTGTCCCCACTGCAGGATGCTCAGCCACCCCCTGCAGCAGCCACACGCTCGTGCCTGGTAGTGGCCCAAAGGATGAGGGTGTTTGAAATCCACGCCAGGATCAAGAGGAAAATGCTCTGAACAGCTCTTTGTTTATGAGCTGCAGAGAAATCAAACCAACCCAGGCTTTGGGACACACAGGAGCTCCATTTGAAACTGGATCCGAGCAAAAGAGGTTGCTGCTGCTGGAATTACCCCCGTGATTTTACCTTTCAGCTCCCTCCCCGAATGCCAGCGGGGGACATGGGAACACAGAGCGTCCTCCAGCCCTGGGCAGGAAGGGCAGCCCCAGCTCTGTCCCACTCCATGCCACGGGTCCAGTTGTTCCTCTCCCCACACACAGCCTCCTGTGTCCAGCACATCTCCGGAGTGCAGGGCCAAGGGCAGAGCCCACCACGCTTCACAAAGACACCGAGCGTGGCTGTGGCTCACCAAACCATCCTATTTCCAGCTGCTCACTTGCCTACTTGAATGAGGAGGCATGACCTCAGCAGAGAGGAGTTCCTGGCACCCTTCAACAATGTGAATTTCCCAGGGCAGCTGGCACAAACAGGGACCTTATCCTGGCTGGAGTCTGTCCTAGAATGAACATGAGATGGGAAGGGGAACTGAGGAAAGGACCTGGCAGCAAACCAGTGAGATCTAAGCCAAAGCTGTACTGGAAATCAAGGTTCCCCAGTGCCCTGAGCTACACTTCTGGGACCAAACTGCAAGTCCCCATCCCCAAACCCCCGGTGCTGGTGTCCACTCTCCAAAGCCACATGTCCCCAGAGCCCTCGGGGACAGGCGTCCCCTCCAGGTGTCCCTGATGCCAGGGACACCTCACCACCGTGGGACTGTAAAAGAGGAGTGGGAGCCCTCAGAGCAACCCAGCAGCTGACAGACTCTGGTCTCTGGCTCTGCCTTCGATCCGTGTGTTGGCTCCTGTTTGCACTCACCAGCTCTGAGTGGTTTTTAATTATTGATGCCTCTTTTAGCTTTTATCTGGTGCTCGCTGCAGCCAGGAAGAGCTCAGCGTTCCTGCATTAGCGGTGAATTGGGAAGGAAGCCCTGCTCCGCCACCATTCCTGGCGTGCAGGCTGGGCCATTGTTTCAGGCAGAGCTGTGCTGCAAAGTGAGGAGGGTGGGAGCCAGAGGGGGACGTGGCAGAGGCGACTCCGACTCCCATGGGCAATGAGAGCCTGGGGGTTCTGTCCTTCGGGAAGGATCCGAAGGGGATGGACCCAAGCAGGTAAAAAACTGCCACCTGCTCACTGCATGGAGGAGGAAGGAGGCTGATTTATGACCCTCCAGTGACAGGCAGGTGGAAGGGAGGAGATGGGTGACAGCAGAGTTTTGTCAAACCCCTGGGAGCTGTGAGCAGGAATCCATGTCAAGCCTGGGTTAGTGCTGTGCTGCTTGGTGGTCAGGGCATGGGGCACTGCCAGATGGGGTCCTGCCCCTGCCCCCTGCCCTCTGTGTCCACCCCAGCCTCTG
>NW_008240034.1:938361-941462 GCF_000691975.1 Corvus brachyrhynchos | reverse complement strand
CCCCCCCTCCCCCCCCCGCCCTGTGGGCCCACCCCAGCCTCTGTGGGCAGCAGGACAGTGGCTGTCACTGGATCGCTCTCTACCCACCCTTCATGAGTCAGGGCTCTGCTGAGTTTTCCCAAGGATCCTGATGCAGCAGAGCTGATCCTCAGACCATCAACCTGTATCCCTGTCCCACCGCAGCACCACGACCTCTGGAACACGAGGAGAAAGGGTTTCTCTGCCAGGAACCAGTCTCAAATCATCCCTGAGCAGCTTTGGGGGCCCCTTGTCAGCTGTGTCCCTGCAAGTGCTGAGCTGTTCTGCAGGGCAGGAGAGGGGCTCCTGGCTGCAGGGAGGTTACAAGGCCTGTTTGGAAGGAGAGAAGCTGTTTTCTCAAGTCTGCAGCTACTGGGAAAGTCACAAGGGAGGTATTTTTAAGCCTTTTCTTTGCTGTTGGTGTGGGTTAGATTTTCAGATCTTGTTATGCAGTTCAGATTTGAGCCCAAATCTGGGAAGGTGCCCTATGAAATGACTCCCTTTGGGGATCCAGGGGTGGTGGCAAACAGAGCCAGGCTGGAAGCATGGGGAACAACAACAACAACACTGCTCCTCAGTAGGATGGGATATCAGGGTGCCCTCCACCAGGCAGAGAAACGCTTTGGTAATGGAACATCATGGGAAGCAGGAGTGGAGCACAAGGTTCAGCTCAGCACCTGCTGGAAGGTGCAGGGGATTTGGAGAGCTCAGAAGTTCTCTCTTTATACTTTAACAGAGGGTTAGTGTCCCACAGGGAGCAAGAAGATACCCACAGCCCAGTGCAGAGCAGCTCCCCAGCCCCAGTGGCCTCGTGGTTTGTCCAACCCTCTTGCCCACTGAACCGAGGCCGCTGATTAGCTCCAACAAGAGGGACCTCTGTTCCTGAAAGCAGCCCTGAACAGTTTCTCCTAAATCCTCCTCCCTTGCATATCCATCAGGAGTAACATCCCCTGACGGTGGTGCTCCCTGCCCCGCGGCTGAACTGGAGGTGAAAGCGCTGGGAATGCTCCCCGCGGGTTCTGCGGCACTGACAGGGCAGGGATGGCTTTAGCAGCTGCCCCTTGCAGAGCCCCGGCCCGCAGCCGTGCTGGCCTTTCACACCAGGGACCTGCTGGGTGTCAGCAGAGACCCCAGAGCAGCTGCAGGACAGCGGGGGCACATCGGCAGCGTTCCAGCAGCGGCAGCCCCCGCGCAGTGCCGGGCGCTGGCTGGGTCTGCCCGGTGCTGCAGCCCCCCGAGGGCACTGGGGCCAGGCCAGGCCCTGCCACAGGGCTTCTGCACTCCGGATCTGCCCCTGTCCCTTGCAAGCCTGCACTGGGCACCCTGCCCAACCCATGCCCAGCCCGGATTAGGCTGACTGGGCAGATAACGGGAGCATTGTCAAGCGCTGGTGCTGCCCGCAGGCTCTCTAACCCACCAGCCCCTCCATACCTCAGTGCTGGGTGCATCAGGACACCCCCCCTCGCCCCCCCCAGCACGGCTTCCTTCCCAGAGGAAGGAAATTTTCCCACTCCAACTGGCCTAAGAGATACCGAGGGGACGATGTTATCAGGGTGGAGCAGGCTCTGAAGCCAGAGGACAGCTCTAATTATCGAGAGCCAATTCCATTACAGCAATCTCAGCCCCAGGGCAACGCAGGCCGGATTTTCCAGAGGGGCCTGAGAGCCACAGAAGCAGCTTATCCTCTGTGCCCACAGGAAAAATGAATTATGCACACACAGAGCAGACCTGTGGCAGCTCAAAGGGACCTCCACATGTGTTACCAAGCCACGCTGCTCCGACACAGAGCTGATAGACCTCGGGGCTGCTTCGCTCCTTGCTTTTCTTCTGGAGAGGCCCCCGCTCCCTTTTCACCACCCACCACTTTCACCTTGAGCTCCAGTTTGTTCTGGCTTTGCCTGGGCATCCTCTTGGCCCTGGCTCCGGCAGATTTCAGCTGTGGCACAGCTGCCACCTCTGCAGGGGTGTCCCAGAGCCACAAAGGCCATAGAGACGGCCCCGTTCCACCAGCCCCTACAAGAGTGGGAGAGAAGCCAGAGCCAGAGGTGTCAGTGTTAACCTCACTCGTCCTGGCTCCCAGAGAAACCTCCAGAGAGGGAGATCCAACAAGGGAATAATCTGGGATACACTACCACCTGAAGGTAGGAGGGCTACTCCTCCAGACACCTCCCACAGCACAGGTGAGCCAGGAAACCTCCCTCTTCTCCCCGATTCCCCCATCTGAAGGGGCAGGAGACAAAGGGAAGTATTATAAAGGCATCCCAAATGCAGCAAGAAAGCAGCAGCAAGTCCTGGTTTTAACCAACCTTCTTATTTCTTTATTTGAAAGGCACAGCTTGTACGTCCTTGATACAGCATTTTCAGTTCCTCTTATTATAGGTCAAGTGATTAAACACAAAAAGCAAAACAAGATCTTTCTAAAGAACTATATACAAACACCAGATTATTATTTATTATTTTTTTTTCCATTTTTGTTTTTTAAGAAGACACGCTAGCGCACGGAGATAAGAACAGAGAAAGCTGCTGTATCCTCTACACAGGGCAGGGGCACAGGGAGGGGGAGGCCGGGGAAGGCTCTCGGTCTGCCTGCCCCCTCTGCCCAGCCACCTGGGCCCCCGGAGCCGGGTGCTGTGCTGAGAGGGAGCAGGTGGCACAGGCTCCCCCTCCAGCCCAGGGTGAACCCCCTGGCAGCCAGAGCTGGTTGAGAACAGGTACATGCAGAACAGCAAGGCGCCGGCCTGGTATCAGTGCAGGAGGGGCATGGGGGACACGGGGCCAGGGCGATGCGACGAGACCAAGAGCGCCTGGGGAAGGGAGGAGATTGTTCTGGGCCAGGGATCCCAGCAGGGAGTTGTGCAGAACCGTTAGGATCAAGGGGCAATCTTTAAATACCGAGGGGGGAGCAGCAGGTGGAGGGAGGGGCCACATGGCACCGAGGAGCTGGGACAGCCAAGGGGCAAAGTGGCCCCAGAGCGGCCCAAGCCAGGCTCCGGCTCAGCTCTGTGACGGAGCGGGAGGAGGGACAGGGAAGGCAGGCTGGGCACAGGGAGAGCACGATTGGCCACACGGGTAATGCTATGGCG
>NW_008240034.1:931698-938261 GCF_000691975.1 Corvus brachyrhynchos | reverse complement strand
TCCCCCAGACAGCCCCCTTCCCCCGGCCCCCCGGTCGCTCTAATCCGATTTCTCCCCATCATCATCTTGGTGGGCATCCCCGTCATGGCCGTTCTTGTCCTCCTTGGAGAGGTGAGCCTGCGAGCCCAGGGCCGACAGCGACAGGAGCCCGGTGCCGGCGCTGACGGCGGGGAGGGACGGGGGCTGGAGCCCCACGGGGAGCGGAGTCAGAGGCAGAGCGAGGGCTTGGAGCTGCGACAGCTGGTGAGCTTGAAGCTGCTGCTGTAGGGAACGATGGACAGACACAGAAACACAACGGGGGTATTGTCATTTTGGGTGCACTTGGACCCCAAACCAAGAGCCTGGACTGGCCAGACTGTGCCAGCAATCAACCTTAAACCAGGGACCTCAGGGTGCTGGAGAGCATTGCAACCTCAGGGTTGGGTAGGAAAAGATTTCTCGAGTCCTGCTGCTGTGACAGCCTCAAGGGAAGCCTCAGCAGTGTCCCCAGCAGGACACACAGCCCATACCCCACAGGACATCTGGCTTCAGGCTCTGGCATGTCCCAAGGCTGCAATTAAAGCCCTCACTCACAACCTTAACCAAGAGCAGATGGTGTTTTCATGCCAAGTACTTACTGTGGTTCCTGCTCAAAACCAAAGCTCCTCTCCCTGCACCCTGCTGAGGCAGAGCAGGGATCCCTGCTCCCCTGCAAACAGCACAGCAAGCTGTGGAACCAGCCCTGTGCCAGCATGGCCAGCCCAGCCTTGCAGCCTTGTCCCTGCAGCTGCAGCACCATAGCAGGGGTCCCCGATGTCCCCAGGTCAAGAATCCACAGCCCAGCTCTGTGTCCAGGCCAGAGGCCTGGATCCCCACCCCTCCCAACCCAAACTAAACATGCATCACGTACACGGATGATGGAGTTCAGTTCTGGCGCCGTGACCTGCTTGGCCCGTTCAATGGCTCCCAAGACTTGCTGCTGATGCTGGCGTGGAGAAAACAGAGGAATTTGGGGTCACTGCTAGTGCCACAGGGAAGCAGAACAGGGACCCAGTCCACACAGGCTGGTTACCCCACAGCTGGAGACACCTGCACACACTTCACCTGTGACAAGGGCCTCACACGCAGCAAGGAGCGGGGAAGGAAACACATTTGTCTCATCCATTTCCTCACCACAGCATTAAGCAGCTCCCCTCTTACTCCCACCCTCCTCCTGCTCTGCACACATCCAGAGAGATCCTTGGCCAGAGGTGGGCAATGTCTCTCATCCTGCCACCCTTCAACTACACAGACTGTCTAACAAACAAAACAAGCCCTGAAATCAGAAGCTTTTGGGAAGCTCCACAGTCCTTGGGACACACGCTGGATGCCAACTGCAGCAGCAGCTGGGTGCTCCAAACAGAGGCAGAAAAAACGGCTGTATCACATACTTTAAAAGAAAATGAAGGACAACACTGTACTTGCTCCTTGCAGAGCACAAGGTCTCTGAACACCAGGCCTCTCCACTGCACTCCAGCAAGGGGATTTTTCTTTTCATTTTGGCAGCAGGACAGGGTAAGGATTGCATTAAGATGCAAAAGATTTAGCTGGGGCTTAGTTATTAGGCAGCTCTGATCTGATCAGAGACTTTGTCCATCCTAAGAACAGGTGGGTGGGAGAAACAGAACCTGTGCCCTAAACCCAGTGCTGACCCCAAGCAAGAAGCCTCCAACCCCCAAAGAGCCAGGAGAACTGCTCAGAGCTCAGCCTCCATGGGGAGACAGAAGATACGGCTCTAGAGGTGCTTAATCTTCCCCCCCGCCTCAGACAGCAACTCCCAAGCACCCCCTCCACCAATTAATTTCTCTGGGGAGTGGGAGGAGCCCATCAGCTGCATTAATGAGGCAGAGGAACCAGATCTCAAAGAGGAGCCATATGGAGGTATTTTTTTAAGGGTCCTTCTCCCCTGATTAGCACCCAAAGCTCCCACTGCCCCTGCAGACATGGCTGATGGCTCACGAGCCCCAAGCCGGCGCAAAAAGGAGGGGAGCCACAGGCAGGAGAAAGCAGGACCAGCTTTGTCTCCAGCTGCCACCAAAGGGATGGAGGGCACACTACCCACCACACAGCGCTCGGGGAGCCAACACTGCCTTGAAGGGCTGGTCCCCATGCAGGAGGTGAGAGCAAGCAAGGAGGTTTCCCAGCCCAGGGTGGGGAGCTGCCTGTGCTGGAGGGCTGTAACATCTCGCTGGCTGCAGAGGGACAGTGGCCTCCATGCCAACAAACCCCCAGGCTGGGGGACTCACCTCTTGTGAAAGGTAGGGCAGAACCTGTGCACAAATCCCGTTTAGCCTCTTGACGATTTCAGCCTAAAAAGGTGGGGGGGGGACAGAGAGGAAAGGTCAGGCAGCTCGGGACTGAGCACCCACAGCACCAGCTGCCCCACATTCCCCCTCCCTTGGGAATGGCCCTAGAAAACCCACTCTCCTTGGAAAGATGCTGGCAGCATGCTGGTGCCGTGGGGATCACCTCGCCCCCCGAGGCTCCTCCCTGCACAGTTAAATGAAAGGATGCTGCTGACTGCCAAGAGCAGATTTTCAATATTCCCCTTCCTCTCCTCTGACGTTCATTTAACAAATTGGGAGCAACTAGAGAGGAAAGTTACTGCAGAGCCAGGTGGGGATGTGCTGAATTACATTTGCCATGTGGACACAGACACACACACAGCTGCTTGGCCCTCTCAGGCTCCCCCTCCCCAGCTGAGCTGCTGGACTGGGGCTACTGGGGGAGACCAGAGGGGCTGGGCAGCTTCCTCACTACCCTCAAACCAGCAGTGGCAAATTCTGGGGTGTTAAATGCTTTTCTCCTGGCAAATAGTGAAGCTACCAGTCCTTTGTAAGTTACTTTCCAAAGGAGTCGAAATACAGAGCCAAAGGGTACAGGCACACACTAAAACCAGCTGAGGGGACCCTACTAGCACCACAGGGAAGCAGATGAGGCTGGGAGACATTCGTGGGACAGCAGTGAGGATTCGTGGCTCAGATTCTTCGACAAGATTCAGGTTTTCCCAGGGAAGCCAGTCTCATGGGCTTAGCAACAAGGGCAATGGGATCAGAAGCACCAAGTGCCTTTGTGGGGAACAGAACTGTGCTAAGAGGCTTAAAACTGAGCCACGACACACAGCTGACTTTGTGACTGGAGCTGGAGCCAGATAGAGACAGGCTCAGAGGAAGCTCATGTTGTTAACACCACAGGTAATTAGTCACTGGGGATAATTAACAACTTAACCACCAGTAAGGGTAATGAGCAAACTTATCCAGGCTGCCACAGAGTCTCCAAGCCGCACCTCCAGACCCTGCCTGCACTGCCCTGTCTGGTGCTCATATATCTGTTCAGGCCCTGGGGAGAACCACAGCATGCCCAGAGCCCAGGATGGGAGCTCCCAGGTCAGCACTGTGATCCTGAGAAGTGGGGGGGCCTGCATTTTAAAGGCAGCTCTGACATTTTACAGGCTGACAGCATTTCTAGTTCCTGAAATGCAACTGAAGTGACAGAGGGCAACACAGAGCAGACAACGCACCTTCCCCAGCACTTGGAGGTGCTCTCCCCCCTACCTGTTTGTGCATTTCAATATTCAGCCCGTAGGACATCTCATAGTACTGTAGAGCAGGAGAGAAGAGAAGAGAACAAAACAAATTGTAAGTCAAGTCTCTGCCAGGTCAGTGCTGGGAGCCACCACTGCATTCCTGGCAGAGTTTTCTACAAAGGCTGGGCAAGGAAGGAGAGCAGAGGCCAGCCCTAGAAACGGAGACAGCAGGAGGCAAGCACAGAGACCCCCTCCAGGTGCTCCCTGCCCACCCTGCTCCAGACCTGGAGATTTGCCCCACACAGCTCCCCTCATAGACACCTTCCCACAGTTTGCACCAAGGTGAGAGTGAGTCAAACCTGGAAAAAGGCTCAGGGCTCCAGACTTCCCTAAGCACAGCCAGGAGAGAGGCAGCCTGGCTCTGTGAGCTTTGCCTGGCCAGTATCCTAAAGCCGACATGAGTGCTTCAGCAGAAAATGGGAGAGACCACAACTGGACTTCATCTAGCAAGTAACACATCCAGCTGCGCACAGCTCCAGCTGTTTAGGAAGGAGTTATGTGGAAACCTCCCCCCTCCACACACAAGAACAATCCACCCAGAAAACCCCTGCACAGCAGCAACAGGGAGCTACAGACAATCTATTGGCAGAAGCAGCTAATTCCTGACCCCTGGAAGAAGCTGTTATAAGGCTGAGGTTTTGAGAGTTTAGAAACCTCCTCCTGCAGCCTGCAATCCTGATTCTTCCAAAGGGAAAAGAACAATCCACATCTGTGCTCATTTAACTGAAGATCACTGGCATCCTGGTACCGACGCCACAAGGCTACGAAGCGCCCGGCTTGGTATCAGAATGATCTCAGCCTGCTGCGGGCTCTCGAGGCTTCTTTGCATTCTGAAGACCGAGCAGGAAGCAGGAGCCCGTCCCCCAAGCTGCCAATTGTGACTTATTCAAAAATCAGAGTCCGGCTCAGCCACGCAGAGAAGGCAGGAGCTGCTGCGCCTGCAGAGCCTCCAGCGCTGCGCCACGAGTAACAGCCCTTCCCCTCTGCTGCTGACAGCAACCTGAATCAATTCTGGTGACTGCCAGCATTAAGGAGGGGAAAAAAAAAAATGTATCTTGGCCACTGCTGGAGATGAGGGTTTCTGTGCAGACTGAGAGGCACAGGAAGCAATTGTTTACCAGTGAGAACTTGAGGGCTTCCCCATTAACACACCAGGAAAGCTGTGACCTCTTCTCCTTGTCCCTCGCCCCAAACACACCTTGCTTCCCACAGCCTCAGAGTCTGAGCACAAGGGCAGTAGAGAAAGATGGAGGGGCCAGCTCCCTTATTTCTGGTTTTAAAGTCTTAACTCTGCTCTGAAGAGCTGCTCTATTAATTTCTGCATCTTATCTCTTCCTTCCAGGGCAGGTGCAGCAGCTGGCAAGCAGGAACAGCAGCTGGCAAGCAGGAGCCAGCTCATCTTCATGGACAGTATTGCAGCCTCCTGTTAACTCCATGATAGGAAAGGAAGAGACCACAGCCCTGCCTGGCCATCCCTCCCCTCTGCTACAAGGGCTCTTCCTCACCCTGCTCACCAGAACATGGCTGTTTCCTGGCAGATTTCTACTTGGAAAGCCACAGCTAAGCCTGCTGCCCACATGTGGCACCATTTCTCATGCCTTTACCAGGCACTGCCCTGGGACTTGCACACCCTGTGCTGGGACACACATGCCAGCACTCAGCACCACGGCTTAGCAAGGCTGCAGGGTCACCAGAAGGTGCACAGGGTTTAGCCCTTGCACAGAAGCTGGGTTCTGCTTCTAACTCCCGCTTGGGCTTGTGGGTTTCCCAGTTTCCTGACTTCTCAGAGCACTGCTTTGTCTCTCACTGGCCATGACCCTCCCAGAGTCCCCGAACACCTGCACACCAGCACCTTCTCAAGTGTGTAGGAGCTGTCACTTCCCCTGGGCATGGGGAGCCAGGCCAAGGACCCATCAAGCAATCACCCACCGGGCCCCATTTTCTACATCAAAAAACTCCCTGCCACCCCGCATTTCAACAACCCACTGCATGCAGCCAACACAAAACAGCCCCGTTTTCAGAAAAAGCCAGTTCCAGCCGTGCTGAGAGCCCTGGAGCTCTGCGGGGCATGGGCTCCTTGCCAGGCAGAGCCCAGGCACAGGCACCTGCTGGTGTTGCCACCCACACACTCTGCTCTCGGGCTGGTCCTTACCATGACGTAGTGACGCTGCATCTCCGATTTCTCGCTGGCTAGTTTGTCACATTCCAACTTCAAGCTGAAAAGCCAGAAAACAGTAAGAAAACCACAAACAGGAGGTGAGAGAGTTGATCGCCACAGAGCAGCTGCTTCCTGCACGGCCTCGTCCCAGCCAGGCTGGATTCTTGGACATCACTATCTGGACTTCAAGGGATGGCCAGAGCCCGGCCAGGCTCTGCTGGCACAGCAGTGACCACACAGAGCCTGCTCTCACTATCTCAGCTGGAGCCCCACCAGCACACATTCAGAAGGACACAAGGCTATCCACCAGCTGAACACTGACCTCCCTCAGGCAAATCCATTCCACAGGAAGCAGAATGCTGGGTAGAAGCAGAGTTGGCTGCCCAGGGAGGGGTTTGCCTTTCCTCAACAGATCGCTGGCAGCTGGGGACAGATTCTGGCACAGAACCTGTCTGCAGCACTCGAGAGATGTTCCAATACAACATCAAAACCAAAGCCAGACCCATTTCTGGATGGGGGCAGGGGGGAGGCCCAAATGCAGCACATCCCCCCAGAAGCAAGAATTTTTCCTCTCTCCTAGATTCTTCACACCCTTCAGAGAAAGTGCCGCAGCTCCCAGTGTTTTATGAGACTCCAACTCACCAGCCGAGCAACTGCAGCCAGCATGTGCTGTGGTTTTATGTTTCAAACAAGAAACAGCTTCACCTACACAAAACCTGCTCCTTCTTGAGCAGATTAAGTCCAAGGGGGTGGAGCGGCGTGGGGGGAAAGCTTCCCTTTCCGCAGGGACGTTCCTTCGGC
>NW_008240034.1:930866-931682 GCF_000691975.1 Corvus brachyrhynchos | reverse complement strand
GAACTTTCCTTCGGCTGCCCTACTCCCCCGCTGGCACTGCCAAGGCACAGAGACGCCAGGAAAGGCCACTTCCCAGCAGTTTTTTCTGCCAGAATGACACCACCACAAACTTGTGACCTGCCCGCAGGCAGAGCCCGGGCTAGGGGACATTACAGCCACATGGCACCAATGCACACACCACAACCAGCGCCAGGCTGTGGCAGAGGGCATCACTTATTCAATTTAACCCAAAGGGCTTCATGTTTATGTCAGACACGCACACATGCAAAGCAACAGATTGTCTCAAGCCAGCTTTTGGGTCAGCAACACTATTTCCACACACACACAGGAAAGCAGAAGCTTTTGGATTTAAGTGCTCCCTGCAGCATTTGCAGTCCAGGAATGGCAGCCAGCGAGAAGAACTGAGGAAAACTCCCAGCAAGAGACAGGAGGCCTGGCAAGTGTCTGTGCAGTCCTGGCTGAGCAGCACTTGGAGGAAAGACCTTGGCTGGAGAAAGGAATGGGCGTTCTCCTCGCGGGGCTCCCATGTGGACACGACCAACGCCGTGCCCGAGGTCCTCCTCCAGCCAAAGGTGTCCCAAGCTACGCGACGGGGTCCCCTTCCCCATGTTCTCATCCGGTCCCGGGAGCGAAGCGACGAGCAGCAGAATCGGAGCGATTCCCGTGCATCGGCCGGGACAGCCCCGGGCCCGGGGGGAGCACGTACCTGTGGTACTGGGCCTGCAGCAGCTGGAACTCGTCCTTGATGCGGTCGCAGGAGTCGGAGGTCGTGAACTTCAACTGCTGAGGCAGGTGAGAGGAGCCCTTGAACAACAG
>NW_008240034.1:926885-930032 GCF_000691975.1 Corvus brachyrhynchos | reverse complement strand
GGAGCCCCCGACCGGCCCTCGCTGGGCAATGGGGCTCCTCGCCCTTCCCCAAGCAGAACAGGCATTTCTTAACCCGGGGTTTCGTTTTGCTTTATTTCAGCGTTCCCCTTGGCTGAGCGTGAGGGAAGGCAAAGGAAAAAGGTAATTCACCTACAACTGGCCCCCAGACAAACCTCTGATCTCTAAACAATGGATTATTCTGCCCTGGATGCAAAGTTTGGTCCTAAACCTGCTGCCTGAGGAGCAGACCCTGCAGTTCGTGTCCTAGGGGATCGATTGCATCCCCCCAGAGAGCAGTGGGGTGGGGAATTCAGCCACAGACTTTATTTCTGGAAGGACTTTGTTGCCATGGGGCCTCTTGCAAAGCCACACACACACACAAATGTGCCCGTGCTGAGGCAGGATCAGGTCCTTGGAAGCCATTCGGAGAATAACAGGCAGGAACACGGTTGGTACGTGTGAGCACACAGGGAGCTTTCATAAATTTCAGATGTTGCTCTGTCTCTATCTTTAAAAATCAGTACATTTTCTGATTAAAAATAAAACCCTACACATCATGACTCCAGCAATGTGGGCTGGCCTGTTGTGGTATTTATTTTTAAAAAGAACAATATAGCAGCTGAGTTATTGTGACACCTCCTGCATATTGTGCAGTAGCTTTTTCACTTCAACATCTCCATATTAGTGGAAACTGTGACAGCTTCATGCCAAGGATTATTAATAGTGCAGCCAGGCTTCGTGTCCCTGCAGAATAAGGGTTGGAAAACAGGGCAGACAGTCTTCCCCCAGTGGGGTTGGCATCCTGGTCCCCCTTTTTACATGGAGAGAAACCGAGTCACCCCAGCTTAGGCTCTGCTCAAGGGCAGAGGGATGCAGTTTATAGTCAGTGTGTGCATGAAGCCAGACCAGGTCCCTGTTGTCCTCTTCCCCTGGTCCTGGAGCAGCACAGGCACCCTGCCCTACCCTTGCAGTAACTTGCAGTCACTCCCTTCCAAGTGGGAAATGAAACGCTCCTTTATTGGCATTTCTGTCGGCTACAAAATGTTCCATTTTATCTTTTTTTTTTTTCTCCTCTCTCCTTACATTCTTCCAGGAAACACTCTAATTTATGGTATAATCTTGGCAAATCCCAATCCAGGGGAACACAAACTCTCTTGTGCCTGGTAAATGACTTTTTAATGGGCCCGTTTCCAGCCGGGCAATGCACCTGCATCTGAAGAAGGGGGGATTTTAGCCTTGCCCAGTCTGTGTGAGTCAGTGGGACTGAATATGGCCTGGGCACAGAGGAGCTGGCCTCAAACACAGCCTGGTGAACAGTGGGGGTTCCCACAGCCCACCTCAGGCCTGGCTTGAGAAATGAAGGTTTTTCCAGCACAGGAAAGGGAGTTCTGTGTAGGAGCTCTCCAAGTGAACCAACATTTGTCTGCTGCAAAGCTGTTTGAAGGCAATGTGGGGAAGCCCCCCATTCCCTCAACACCTTGGCCAGGAATAAAGTCATGCTGGACTCTTGCTACAGCCAGACCTGGGTCGGGGTTGGACATGAAGGTGGGTTTCCATAAAGCCACAGGTGGCACAGAGGGCAGAAACATTTTGCATTTCTAATGGAGCAATAAGCTGTCCCAGTCCCTGGCCCCACTGGAACAATTCATACAGGGATGTCCTAATGAAACCAGAGAAACTTCCTATTAGTTCCTAAAAGGAGCAGTCTAACAAAGCTGCCAAAAATAAATCTGTGTAATGAAGAGCCTTTGTAAATTATTCAGATATCATATCCCACTCCAGCACTGGTTCAAGGAGAGAGATTGTACAGACATTTTCTGCTCTGAAGCTCTGGACACAAGGTGAAAGCCATGCTGTCATCATTATGAAAATGTAGGCTCTGAGATCCTGCTTTTACCCTGAGAATACTCTCTTTTACCTGGAATTAAAGAGGAAGAAATAAAAAAGGCACAGCAGCAATTCAGGCCCTTAGACAAGGAAGGTTTTTTTCCTTTCTCCACAGCCTCAGGATCTCTCTTGAGGCCCATCACCTCAAGCTGACCACATACACACAGGTGCTT
Organism: Corvus brachyrhynchos; assembly: GCF_000691975.1. Taxonomy (NCBI): domain Eukaryota; kingdom Metazoa; phylum Chordata; class Aves; order Passeriformes; family Corvidae; genus Corvus; species Corvus brachyrhynchos. The sequence continues at coordinate 927,972 of NW_008240034.1, read as the reverse complement.
TGCAGGATCGAGTCTGAGGAACCTGGGGCACTGCACAGCTCAGAGTGGCACGGACAGGACCCCACTGGGTGTGGGGTGGCTCAGCCAGCAACTCCTTTGCTTCTCAGTTGTGGTTTGAATTCTGTGGCCTCCTTCCAGTAGAAACAGGGCTGAGACCCATCACACTCATTCAACTTCAGCTGTCCTCAATACCCCCCACCTGCTAAGAAACCCCAATCCCTCCCCGGGCTGCAGTCCCCCACTGCCACCCCGTATTCAGACATCTGTGAGGTAGTTTATAAGGGGCAGTGGTGGCAGCCTGTGGGCTATTAGCCACAGCTGGCCCCATGCCACACTGCTGGGGCTCACTGAGTTCTCCCTTCCTTCCTCCCTTCTTCCCCAGTCCCTCTTTGCCAGCAGCAGGGCTGGTTCCTGCTTTTTTGTTGTTGTTGTTGTTGTTTTTCCCAGCCCTGCTTCCCCTGCCCACCAGCAGCCCTGCCACATCTGTGCCACCTGGCTGGGATGGGGAGGCCAGGACTGGTGGGTGGGCACTGGACTTCTGCCCCCTGCCACATCCAGGCCACACTGGCCCTTATCACCCCTCTAATCACAGGGATTATTGGCTTTTTATATGAAACGTCCTCCAGATAGCGTAACACAATCAGCCAGACACGAGGCACGGGCTGGGCAGGCCTGGGAGTGATTTACAAGAGATCTGCTTCTGAAATACCTCTTCCACATAAGGGGCTGTTTTCCTTCTCTCCCTCACCACCTCCCAACTCTCCTGCTGCTGTTATGAGCTGTGCAGGTCTCCCTGCTGCAGCAAAAGGCTGGGATGAGCAGTGGGGCTGCACAGGCTCCCAGGGAGGTGAGGGAGGCAGAAGTGCAGCACTCTTCTCCCCACAAACACGGCATTGGCAGGGCACAGATGCCATCTGGCAGCGCTGTCCCTCACCCCCATCACCACCCAGCCCCAACTGCTCCATTCCCTGGGTCACCCAGGTGATCCTAATGGGACACAGCAGAGTACCAGCACCTCAGTGCCCACGTGGGCAGCACACAAAGCACTCGTTCTGCACCATATGCCCACGGTTCCACACTCATTTCC
>NW_008240034.1:923153-926674 GCF_000691975.1 Corvus brachyrhynchos | reverse complement strand
CCTGCTGAATCTGTGTTGCTGCTTGCCCTCAGAGGCAGAAATGAACACCAGCCCAAATTCCTCGCCTACACCAAGAAGGAAAAGGAGAAACTGTCCCTGGATGTGCACAGGTCCCAGCCAGGAATGGCCTGTAGGCAGAAAGGGCCTTTCTCCAAGAACAGCCTTGGTCCAGGCAGGCCTTTTACAGCTGGTAAAACGTTCCTACCTTCTTTGATCCCATTTTATCAGTGACTTGGAATAATTGGGTTCCACTCCTCCTGGTGGCTGCCCCCCACCCCTCCCTTCTGCTATGGCCTGTGTTTTTGCTGCAGACTGATTAGGGGTAATTATCATCCTTTTTACCAGCCAAAGTGCAAGGAACAGTTCACACTCCTTGCAGGAAGCAGGAAAGGGATTTTGCAGCTGAGCCGTGATTAGGAAGCACATGGTAAGGATGCCTGAACCTGCTTGCTCCCTGGGTGGTGTCCCTGAGGCATTTGGTGGGAGATAAGCAGGAAATTTGGAGCTGTAAGACGGTCAGGAGGTCCAGGGGAATCCACTGACCCTTTGGTCCTGAGAAGGTTCCTGGAACAATCAGTTTGCAGAAGCAGCGTGTGAATCCCTCTGCATATGAAACCCAGACTGAGCCTGATTGTGGGAGTGACCCACAGGGGCTGGAATGCGCAAAGGAGCAGCTTCTTGACCAGCCCCACTTGTGCTGTGGGCACGGCCAGGATTCAGGATTCTCCCCTCTCTCCTCTGGCTCCCTTGCTGGACAAAGGGAGGAGTGAGATACGGATTTTAAGGTCAAAAGGATCAGCCAGGCTTTCTTCCTGCCTCGTGTGAGGCAGATTCCTCCTGCCCCGTGCAGGATCAGTGTTCGTCTACTGCACTGGATCGTCACCAAATGCATATTTGCAGCAATTTCTGAGATTGCACAGGGAAGACAGATTACTACACCCTTAAGAGTCTTTCTGTACTCGGCTAGTTCAGCAGCACTCCTCCAGGTAGGGAGAACATTTCTTCCTGACCTCAATTTATGACAAACACTGAAGCATGAGGCTGGATTGATTGCACAAGGAGATTGTGTCTTAGTAACTTGTGTGAATGCTGCAGCAGCTATGCTAATTCGTCATTCCTTTATTTATGAAATCTGTGTGCAGGTTGAGTGCAATTAAATGATGTGCTTTGGGATCGTAGGGGATGAAAGGATCATGGAAAATGTAGGTTTGTTATCCTAGTTTACTGTGCACTGAGCCCACCTAGAACACCATGACAAACCAGATGTGAAACATAAGGTTTAAAAAAAACCAGCAATTGCTGTCACAGGCTGCATTTGTCAGCATTGTTTGATCTCAGTGCCTTTCCCCCTCTTTTCAGAGAACTCAAATCTCCTCGTGGCATCTTCCTGTGACAGGCAATTGAAGAGCTTGTAAAATTAATTTTGGGGGAGGCTGAAACATTTGACACATGCTCTGCAGCTGGGTTCCTGGTCCCCATCAGCACCCAGAGAGAGTCCAGACACATTCCTCCTTTGAATATCACAAAAGAAGGAGACTCTGCAACCCCTCTGGGCAACCTGTGCTCTGTCACCTGCACAGGAAAGTTTTTCCTCATGTTCCAGGTGGAACTTCCTGTGCATCAGTTTCTGCCCATTCTCCTGTTGCCCAGCACCACTGAGCAGAGCCTGGTTCCATCCTCTGACACTCTTCCTTCAGATACTTACGGATATTGGTAAAATCCCCTCTTGGTCTTCTCCAGGCTGAACACACTCAGCTCCCTCAGCTGGCAGGATCACCTCTCTGACCTGCTGGCAATGCCTGCTCCCCTCTGCTCTCAAACATCTGGAACTCACAAGCAGCTAAGAAATGGGGCCAGAATGGAGAAAAGGGATGGTACTTTCAAATGTCTGCAGTGCTGCCCAGCACGATGTGTCTGCATCCTGATGGGCCTTGGGATCTTCCTCTCTGTAAACAAATGGGGGTCATCTTTGGGCTCAGCATTAACTGCTGCAAATGTGGGCCATGGGAACAGTTGCTCTGGAAGTGGCCTGACATGTTCAGGATCAGCTTTCTGCAGGAACAGGGACATGGAGCCTGGGGAATTGCACAGCACACTGGTGACAGAGCTGAGGGAAATCCCAGGTCTCCTGGGAACCGTCTGAGCACCAAAACTTTTCCATTAGGGCCGAAAGGGAGGGAGTGGATGGGCTATTGTTGCTTGGAGACTGGGAGTTCTGTCATTCTTAAATCAACACTTTGATCAGGATTCATCAAAACTCAACATCTGTAGTCCCAAGCTTTCCATCAGCAAGCGGTCCAGAGGTTGGATGCAAATTTTATTGCTCCATTTCTTTTGGCAAGCTGTGGAAATTTCTTCAGGATCATCTGGCCTTTAGATTTTGATCCTACCCCGGAGAAGACAACCACAACAACACCTTCCAGCATACAGCACCTTGTGGCTCAAAGCAGCCCAGCAATCCCAACTAGATAACTCTTTAGCAGCCCCAGACGTTATCTGTGTTATCCTCACAGCCTGAGGACATGCAAAGAGGTCACGGGACTTGCTCAGTCAGGGCAGTGCTGCAGGGGTTATAGGAACCTCAGCCTCTTTAAGGACTGTCCAGAGATGGAAGTTCCAAAGGGCAACAGGTCACAGGGAGCAGCCCCTGTGGCTTTGATCCTGGGTGTACTGAGCACTTCTGTCTGCTGAATAATTTTCAGCTGGCAAAGCAAAATGACCACATGTCCTTTGCCAGAGGTCTGTGATGAGGGAGGAACAGTCCTCTTGGCTATGGGGCACCTGGGAGGGAAAGTAAGAGAGTGTAACAAAGGGAGGTGAGTATTGATGCTGTAAAAGGCCGAACTAGGGAGATACCACTGAAACAAAAAAAAATTAGAGTCTTCTTTTAACTGAGGCAAAGAACTCTTGGGAGTAGCACAGGTGTGTAAGAAAGAATTTAAGTGGAAAACAGAACCTGTTGTTTGTGAGTATCTTGTGTTTCTGTCTCAAACTGCCAAGAGGTAGGGACTGGCAAACCATGGTATGAGCCAGGCTGTAACAAGGAAGACAGGTAGGTAACAGCTCTATCATGCTTTTTTGAACCGTCAGAAAGACTGTTTAGATACAGACCCCAGGCAAGGCAGGGCAAGGGGTATGCAACCACAGGTGCTTGCAAGAGGGGAGTGCACGTGTGGAACGTCCAGATGGCAGGTATTCTGCTTAGGGCAGGTTCCCACAGAGCACGGTGGGGCTGCTCTGACAGATAAAGGTGCACTGGCAAGAAAAGAAGGAACACAAGGCTGTGGCATGGAGGGGATGCATCAGGCTGCTGGCTGGAGGATCTGCTACAGGTCAACAGGCACCTGGTAGGGAGTAATGAGGAAACCTGGGGTAAAGCCAGCTCTGAGACCCCCTGCGCGGAGAGACGCGGAGCGAGGGAGGGCTCAGAAGTGGCACCCAGAGAGCTCAGCTGGATCTGTGTGGCTCTGGTGGGACACAGCAGCAGCCGGAGCCTGGAGCACGCGGCTGGAACGGCGAGG
>NW_008240034.1:917722-921996 GCF_000691975.1 Corvus brachyrhynchos | reverse complement strand
TTGTTTGATTTTGTGATGCGTTCGCTGTCAAAATGGGTTTTGACACAACCAGGAACTAAGTAGCTGAAATTCCTGGTTGTGAAGGCGGGCACGCACACAGGCGCGTGAAATTTGTCTCGAGGAAACGATTCTCAGGAGTGTGCTGGCCTTGGTTAGCATGTGGAAATCCACTGGTGGAGTTGGTGCTTTTCAGGATTGTCGGTGAACTCCTGGGCCTTGGGTGAACATCTGTGGAAAAACTGGCCTCCAGCTCCTAAACCACAGAGTTTCCCCTGGGGCAAGACCTGGGAGAGGCAGCAGGGCTGGGAGCGCTGATTCTGGAGGGGGACGAGGCAGTAGGAATGCACGAGTTGTGTGTTGGATGAGGAGATGCCTGTGGTGTTCAGCGTTGAGTTCAGAGGTAGAGATCACCTGTGCAGCCGTAAGAATCTAGGTCTTCGGATGGAAACACAGTGGTGTTCTCTGTGCAGATGGATAACTGTACCGTGTTTAGATGAGTTTAGAGGGTTGGGTAATCAGTTGCAAACTAAGGCTGGCAGGCACGTACATCCTTCTTCAGCAGTGAGTTTGATGTTTGTGCCTAGGTAGCCCCCACATTTAAACTTAAGTTACAGTTTTCATGCGTACTGTTATTTAGCATTGCTTGTGTCTCACATATATCCTGCTTTGTGTCTTGAATACTGTATCATCTTGAGATGAAATCTGAAGCAGATCTGATGGATCTGTTGACAAGCCATTAAGGTCCAGCTGAAGAAGGAGGCTGACCCTTGTGAAAACAAATATTTTGCAGAAGTGAGGGGAGGCTGTGTGTGCCCAGCCCCTTGGAGGGCTCCAGTACCAACACTGGTGCCTGGTGATAACTGCTAAGCAAAGACCAGAGTTTTCCTTCTCGCCCTGGATGCTTCACAATTAATGTATTACTGTTCTTTGTGTGAAAGGTAAAATCGAGGGCTTCACATTTCTGCTCTTTGGAGATGCTGTGGCAGTTTCTGTAAGGCTTCTTGGAGAGGAGGGAAGGTGTCCCTCACTCTCATGCTTCCCTAAAAGCAGTCCCACAGAAGCAGCTGTGTCAAAATAGGTTGTCGCTATAGGATAGATCTGGGTTAAGAAGATCCCACTGGATCTAAAGATTTCACTTTAGAAATAATTCAAATTGCTCGAGAATCCTTTGTGCTTTTCTAAAAGATACAGATTCAGCATCAGATTAAAAAAACCATATAGAATGTGGTTATTATTGGATAAGCAACACTCCTAGTTGTAGACAGTGTTTGCAGGATGCTTTTCACTGGACACAGCACACTGCCCACCTTCAGCTGGGACAGGTAACCTGTGTTCTCTCTCCTTGGTGTAACTTCTGCTAGCAGGGATTTCTTCTGTGTTGCTCCTGTTCTATGGAGTTCTTACATTCGCAAGTATTAATGACTGACTTAGTGAGAGGACTTTCCCAAAATCTCCAAAATTTTGAGTGTGTGGAGGGAGTTTCCACCTTGTAGAAACTGTTAAATTTTTCTTGTCACTACATCTGTGACAGTTACTTTGTTGAAGCCTAAAACAGAAAATTGAGGTGGAGAATAACAGCTCTAATCAATGATGAACCTGTTAATAAGAAATTCAAGGTATTGGACGTTGCCATCTGGTACAAGGTAGTCATTTATCTTTTACTGGGTGGGGAGGATATTTTGTACAAAAATTACTTGTGATTAAGCATGGGATGGATACTGTTGACTGAGCAATGTATTTACAAGAGCCTGTGAGGTACTGGGGAGGGTCATTAGGAAGTTACTGTAAACTCTGCTGCTTTCACGTGTTGGCAGAAGAAATGGTGAATTCAGATTATCTCCTGTCATATTAAAAAAGGGTTTTGTGCCCTTAGAGTTGTAGGAGGCCTTGCCCACCAGAGCTTATAAGCTGCTGGTGTAGTGCTGTGCTGTGTTGTCAATGCCTCAGGGGAAGTAAAAGGCACCTTTAAAAACAACACAAACCAAAAACCCACCACCAATGACCAAAACCAACCCCCAAACCAAAAAGAGATGCTGATGGAGTGACAGGAAGAATCTGTGTTTGAACTCTTAAGTTCTGAAGCAAGCAAAGGTCTGGTGTTGAGGTTTCTTTTATATTTTCATTGTTGAAATGCTTTGAAGCACTACCTTTTTTTTTTTTTTCTCCTCAGTTTTGGTTCCTGTGGTAAAAGGCAAGGAAGTATTTCTCACCACACTGACAGAAACCACAGAAGATTTCAGTTTCCAGTTTTTCCCCTGCTTAGGGTGCACCTTTGTGTTCGAGATGGAGATAGTTTGCTGCGAGTTGATAGTGTCTACAGTGTTAATCTCTGGCTGTGCTGACGTTATTTCTGTCAGTTCTTGCTGTTCATTTCAAACATTCTGCTTCTAGTTAGGTGCTTGTTGCTTTTATCTGAGCATTTTTGTTTGTTTGCCTTTTAGTCTAGCGAGATAAAATGAGTAACCGAGTATCTACATGCGAGTAGTAATTGTCTGTTAGGATGAATGAGATCCTGTCTGAATCCATTTCTCCCCTGGTGTGAGGAGGGTCTGGTGGTGCCTGTGAGGAGAGCCAGGGCTCTGCCAGTATTTTAAACTACAGGTCAAAAGGATTTGTATCACTGATGTGATACATTTTGAGTTTTTGATCTCGGTAGTCAAGTGAGCTGGGCCACTGTGTGAGAGAGGTGTGGGGTTTTTATCAATATCCTGCATAATGACAGCAAATTTTAGAAGATTGTACAAAAGATTGTACTCCACAGAAATGCCAGTGGTGTCCATTTAGGCTGATGAAGTGTGGAGGTCAGCTCATCCCAAGCGAGACCTGGCCTGTGTGTCCCCTCCACGAAGGACTGTGTGCACGGGGCGGATGTCACTGGGGACATCCCAGTTGAACTGTGAATTTAGCAAGGCTCTGTAACTGCATGGATGCCGTCTGATGGCGTTCCTGTCTCCTACTCACTCTGTTAGAAAGTTCCCACTGTCCTTTCGTATCATCTGGTGGCCTTCACATGCTAAATGACACTCCTGTGGGGCCATAAATGTAGGAGTGGAAGGACCTGCCCAAGTGACGGTGCAGGAAGCCGGCGCTGAAAGGGCTGCCCTGTGTCATGCACGCACCGTGTCCTGCCCTCCCATCTGCTCCCGGGCCCGGCAGTAAAACCTGGGAGAGAAGGAAGAGAAGGAAGCAGTGGCCTTGCTGAGCAGGCTGCAGCCCGTGGGGACCCAGGCACGGCACCGACAGCTGGGAGCAGTGGCCTACTCTGCTCTCCCTGCCAGACGCCATTTTTAACTCCCTCCTATCCAGAGCGGGATTTGAGGAATCCTGCCACAATCAGGGCTGTGGGTTCAGCCCTGAGGAGCAAACCTTTGCACACTAGTTTGGGATACAAGGCAGGTGTGCTGCCTGGGTTGTTCATGTCAGATGGATAAGCAAGGAGTTTCTTGAGCTCCATTCTCCTTTAGAGTTGATTTTTTTTCCCCCTGTTGTGTTTGGTTCTTTTCTATGAAAAGACATATCGTCTGTAAGGCAAAGAACATTTTGTGCCAAATTAGAGCAAAAGAAAATTCGCTGCTTATTGGTCTTCTCCTGGCCACTCACTGTTGTCTGGGTCTGTAGAATTTTACTGGCTTGAGAGTGTGTCCAGGCCCTTCCTGGCTGGTTGTAGCATCTTGCTGGAGTATCTGGGAATAGGTCAGGTGTGACGGGCAAGGGCCTCTTGACGCAGGACGTGTGGGAGTGGCTGTAACGTGAGATTTGGAATAAGTACCAGAGCTCCTTTTGAAGGCTGCTGTAAAGGACAAGGTGTCTTCCTTCCACGCTGCTGGGTTCGTAGTGGGGATGAACAATCCAGGCTGTCTTTTACCAGCCTGGGAAGTGACAAAAAGGGGGTTGGGAGTAAGGTGTGCTTGGGTGTAGTGATAGGAACTTTCATGTGTCGTGGGCTTTGCTCCTGGTGGCTTCTAACTCACTCTCTTGCATCCTGTAGGCACTGGGGAGAGTGGGAAAAGCACGTTCATTAAGCAAATGCGTATAATTCATGGCTCAGGCTACTCTGAAGAGGACAAAAAAGGCTTCACCAAGCTGGTGTACCAAAACATCTTCACTGCCATGCAGTCTATGATAAGAGCCATGGAAACCCTGAAGATTCTGTACAAATATGAACAGAACAAGGTAAGTTTCTCAGTTTTTGCACATGTCTTTAGGCAGTGAGGATTTTGAGTTCCTGTTTATGTCTTTCTGCACTGCAACCTCAACCTCCCTGAACTCTTTCC
>NW_008240034.1:907058-917620 GCF_000691975.1 Corvus brachyrhynchos | reverse complement strand
TTCCCGTAAAATTTTTATGACATTTTCTTGATACCCAACTCCTTTTACTTGGTTGTGTGAAGGGATAGAGCAACTTTGCATGGTTGGTGCACTGGTCTGCTTAGTGAGTGGTGGGAGCAAGGGATTGGGATATGATGGAAGGGATAGGAGGGGTGTTATTTTTACTAATTTCAAGGATTCAGGGTTGTTAAATGTGTTGGCATTTTCTTTGCATGAGTTGCTGTTCTTATTGGAACTTGAAGCTGGCAAAATACGTGCTGGACCCAAAAGACACAGATCTGTGCTGATGGTTATGCCTCTTTCTGCAATCCATCTGTTTCTCTATTAGCTACTGACCACGGATACAAACCTTTCTTAAAGAATTTTGGTCTCAACCACAGAAACATACTGATTTTGGGACCAGGAATTAATTTTAGACAGATCTGATCTAAATTATTTTATCTTTTTGAGGGGGAGGACAGTGAGAGTGAGGGCATGCCAGGAAAATAGATTTGTTTTTAGCATATTTTGCTTTTTTTTAATGCTTAGTATCCTTAATATTTTGAAGTTGTATTTTATCTGTCCTGTCACACAGTATCTTGGAGCTGGTTTTGAATAGCTGTAGGGACTGGATGATGCCCCTTTCCTGTCTGTGATGAGAATAGGCAGGGTGTGAGAAAGCTTTGCCTGTGCTTTATGTGGGGCATGGTGGAGGAGTTCTGATAAATAAAATCTGCCAACTTCACTTACTATGACTTGTGCAGAATTTCACTTTGGTTTTTATTTATTGGGGGTATTGGCAAAACCCCTTGTTGTGGATAATCACCTCACAGACACCGCAGGCTGTGGTAGTTACTGTAGTCCTTCCTTTGCTTAGCCACTGGAGGGTGGGTGTTTTTATGCCTCCCAGTTTTGCGGGTTTTTTTACTTTTTCTCTCTTTTCTTCTTCTTTTCAATCTCCAGGCCAATGCAGTGCTGATCCGAGAAGTGGATGTAGAAAAGGTCATGACATTTGAGCAGCCATATGTAAGTGCAATTAAAACATTGTGGAACGACCCTGGCATACAAGAGTGTTATGACAGGAGAAGAGAATATCAGCTTTCTGACTCAGCTAAATAGTAAGTATACAATCACGGGCATGCTTGTGGTGGGAGTGATGTTCTAACAAATTGTACCTGTCCAAATGTTTTTATTCAAGCCTAGAGTTTGCTTCCTTACCATTTGCTGCTTTTCCTGAGAGTATGAGGTGTTCTGGTGTGTGTTAAAGGGTGTTCACACATCTGCTTCAGGATATACCTGAGGCCAGAATCTCCACATTATTCCATGTATATTGATCTGGCTCTTGGGCAGCAGGAGTGCTGCTCTTTCTCTTCAGGTTTGTCTTTGGCCTACAGGTGTACATGGATGTGTAACTTGGATTTTATTAATTGTAAATCCATTAAGCTTGGCAACGTACAGAGGATGTTTTACATTCATTAAGTACATAAGTGTATTTTTCTACATTTATAAGTAGAAAATCTCAGATGAGACTTGATCCTGAGACATAAAGAATTTACTGTGGTTAAACTTTCTCTGTCGTAAGGACTGTCTTCCCCACTTCTATGCAGAGTTGATAAAGTCATTTTTAGTGTATCTGTTTATCCTCCAAAGGTGCTGGCTGGTGAATTACTGTTCCCCAAAGATGATTTCTGTTAGTTTTCCACAGCATATTTAAAATAATTCAGATGACTTCTGCCTTTCTTGTTACGCTACAGAAAGACTTCATGTAGCAGTTTTTACATCTGTATACTTATGTGCTGCAACCTAAGGTAGTTTTTTCTTTTTCTTTGTTTTTTTTTTTCCACTGTCCTGCTTGCAGCTATCTCAGCGATGTGGATCGTATCGCTACCCCAGGATATCTACCAACTCAGCAAGATGTGCTACGGGTTAGAGTCCCTACAACCGGGATCATAGAGTACCCCTTTGACCTAGAGAATATTATCTTCAGGTACTGGAGGTGTCTTCATGTTACAGCTGAGCTGAGATAGCAGGGAGATGGTTTCAGGAAGGATAAGTTCTGGGTTGCTTTAGAGTGTCCAGAAGCTTTGACTGGATGTGTGTGCTGTGGAATTATCTGCTGGTGGGTGCTCCTCTCATTGGGGTGGTCTGATGTTTTGGTTGTCAGAAAACTGAACCTACTTTTGAATCAGTGACACTTCAAACCCAGGGAACTATCTTGGTGTCCTTCCTGGGAAGGATTGCACTGCTGGCATCTCAGGCTGAAGTTGTGGCTTGTGAGGCAGCTGAGGGAAGTGTTGAGAGCTGAAGCCACCAAGGGCTGACATTTTCTGTGCAGAAATACTTCCCTGTACCCAGCACCTGCCTTGAGAGATGGTTTTCTGTGCCTGCCTTGTGGTCTCAGGGTGGCACCAAAACTTGCTGCCTGTGCTGCTGCAGCAACAGATGGACTTAGCTGGCTTCAGCCAGCAACTGAGCCTGGCATGACCAGGCTGAACACAGCAATCAGTATTCCTGTGTTTCTCTGTGGTGCTTGGGTCCTTCCTGCCCTTCCCCACCACAGTGTGGCATTGCCAGAGAGGAATAAAGGAAACCTGCATCCTCTCTCTTAAACTGTTTGGTTACAGAAATGCAGAATTCTCCTCTCCCTGTTTTGTTTTGCTGACCTCAGGAATAGGTGTAGGATTTTATCAAAGGTGAACCACGTGTGTGGCACTTCAGGTGAGTGCCAGAATAATTTTAGTGTATTGTACAGGTGGGACTTGAAACTGAGAGGCTGAAGTGTGTGATTGTTAAACAGCACATTCCAACAAAAATGTAACAACTGAAGAAAGATTTGGGTGGGGGAGAAACTTTGAGGCAAGCAGGTGCTTTAATTAAAAATAAAAATAGTTTGCTCATGTGACAGAGCACAGTTTTGAAGGACTTGTCTTTTCAGACTCAGGGCTGCTGCTGAGCCAACCAGAGCAGAATGCAACAAAAATGGCAGTGCTGATATGTGGGGGGTGAATTTGGCATCACTCACCTGTGGCCATTCTTTCAGTTTGTGTATTTCTGTACCAGGATATTTTGTAAACTTGCTGGTTTTGTTAGCAGGCAGATACTGTCACATCCCCATGCCAGATTAACGGGAATGGTAAAGAACCAAATGAATTCTCGTTGTTTGCTGGTCCTTTGCATTCAGAGAACTGCAGCTCCCTCTGTGATACTGTATGTACTTCTCTTCCTTAGAATGGTGGATGTTGGAGGTCAAAGATCAGAACGAAGGAAGTGGATCCATTGCTTTGAAAATGTGACTTCCATCATGTTTTTAGTAGCACTTAGTGAATATGACCAAGTTCTGGTGGAATCAGATAATGAGGTAAGCCAAAGAATGGGAACTCTGCAGGAGGGAGGGAGGAGAGGAGGAAGAAAGGAGAGGAGGGAGAGATGTCTTTCTAGTTTCTTGAAGGCTGGTACCCAGGTGCTTGGTGCCAAGTTGGATTAGCAACTATTATTGGTTTTGGCCTTCAGTTCTTGTTGCAAAGGGAACATGAGCCTCTATGGGTCATGATGTCCCTGAGGACGGAAAAGGCAGAGGGCATTCAAATCATCTGGACTTCTCAAGTGAAAAATGAAATTATCTGATGTTGCAGAGTCCCTTGTGCTGTGGAAGGCACTGTGCAAGTGCTCCCAAATCACCCCTTCCTCTTCCTGCACTGGGTTATTTCAGGCTTTGCCATCTTGTGAGGTGGTGACTGCAGTCTTTGAAGATGCAAATCTGAATTTTGGCGCTTGCTAATAGATTAAAAATATGCTATTAGATGACAATAGTTGCTCTTTTTCTAGTAGATAAAATATACTCACAAAGTATCATTGGCCAGTCCTCTCACATGACTGTCAAAGCATAAAATTACTTTTAAGTCTTTTGATGTGAAAGGCTTGGCAAATAAATGAAGCTTCAGTCCCTCAGATTTTGCATTTCCTTTCCATTTACTGATCCAGCTTGAACCAGCATCTACCTGGGCCCAAAGTATTTTGTGTATAATGTTTGAGATGCTGAATTACTACAGATCTGAGTGCATGTGCAGGCAGCAGAAAGGCATTTTAGTGCTCCTTTGTGAAAACACAAAGCTTTCTTTTTCTGATTTCAGAACCGGATGGAAGAGAGTAAAGCTCTCTTTCGAACCATTATAACTTACCCATGGTTCCAAAACTCTTCTGTTATCCTCTTTCTCAACAAGAAAGATTTGTTGGAAGATAAGATCCTGTATTCCCACCTTGTTGACTATTTCCCAGAGTTTGATGGTGAGTAGCTTTTAAGGGGGAACACTCTATGGGATGGAGGTGATTTGGTTAAAACTTACTTGTTTCTTAAAGAAAACTCAGATCTAGAAGTGGAGAAAACATTAATTTGAGAAAGAATACCTACAGCAATAAGAAAACATCACAAAAATATCTTAATCATGCATAGACAACTGGAATCTGATAGGATGATCAAATAATGAGCCTCTCCTAGATGAAGAACTACCCCCTCCAATATGCACTGCCAAGTATTAAATAATGGAAGTCTAACTCGCACATATAACCATTTTCATAAACATGGCAACTTACTGGTATTGTGGACCTTTTAACCCTCTAGTCAAGAGATGACTTGGGTTTTTGCTTTGAGAAACTGACTGGTCAAATACCCAAGTTGTTCAAATGATGGTGCTAAAAAATCTTCCTGCAGCTTGAAATTCTTATTAGTGTTCCATCTGCTGTTGTGGGAAAATAATATCTATGTGAAACAGAGAATTTCTCATCTGAAACAAAACTCCTTAGCCAAAATATTTTTTCAGGCTCTTCAGTTGAGTGCATTTTAAAGCTGGTGCGTAACACATCTTGTACAGGGCTGAAAATAAAATAAAAGTAGTGGAGAATGAGATCAGACAACATGCTCCATGCCTTGCTCTCCTGTATTAATTCTGTAATTATATGCTTAAAAAATACGAGGTAAAGGAAGAATTACCATTTTGCAAACAGCTCTCATCTTTTAAAGGACTGATGAAATTGCTCTTGGTTAGTTGTCCTCCCCCATCTGGAGCTCCTGCTTGGGGCACTGGTGGGAATATCACGTTTTTCCAGCAGGCTGGGAATGGCTGAAGAGCTGCTGCCCAAACAGTGCCTACTTCAAATGGAGCTTAACAGCTGGGGACAGATCCCAGCTTCAGGGGGTGTCATGTACTTCCATATTTTTCCTACAAGTAGCTTTTTCAGGGATGCTGCACGGCCTGTAAGGGGGAGGTTGTCCATCAGATTTCCTCTCAAGAGAAGGTATTTGCCATGGAGAATGCAATAACAGCAGTCCCTTGAAAGAAATAGCAGGTGACTGTTTTCTGGAGACCTATCAGCAACGTGAATTAAAAACTGGCCAAAATTCCAGGAGTTTTTAGCTCCTGTGAGGTGACTAGTTGGATCAAACAGACTGTACTTCTAACTGGCAATAACCCATGTTTCCAAAGTACACACTTGTGTCTTTCAGCCTATGAGATCCACCTGTATATTAGGAAGAAATTTACACCCCATTTCCATGGGAAAGCCTTTTATGGTGTCTGTCCAGCATCTGCCACTGTTACCCAGTGGATGTTCCCATCCAGGATTGTTCCAAGGTCTGGATTCCGAAGCAGGGTCTGAACTGACCCATCGGTGTCTGCAAAGTGCCCACTGCCTTTGTAGGATTTGGTTAGATGGCTGAAAAGCATAAGACACTTCAGCTCCTGGGACTTTTATCCCATAAATGATCTTAATTTCTTCTTTAAAGCTCTGTAACCCATAGGAAAAAGTGCTGATGGATCAGTTGATGGATCTGGGGGATGCATGGGAGTGAATCCATTCACTGGTGTCTCTGTTTGCTGCAGGCCCACAGAGGGATGCACAGGCAGCCCGCGAGTTCATCCTCAAGATGTTTGTGGATTTAAATCCCGACAGTGATAAAATCATCTATTCCCATTTCACATGTGCCACAGACACAGAAAACATCCGTTTCGTCTTTGCAGCTGTCAAGGACACCATCCTACAGCTCAACCTGAAGGAGTACAACCTGGTTTGACCTGCTCTGCTCTTGCCTTTTGAGAGGCTTCTTTGTGAAGAAAAGACAAAAATGAAATTTTAAATATGACAGGAAAAAAAAAAGTTTTAATTTTTGATGATGTAATGATTGCAAATTGTCTGATCTGTGGAGTGGCAAGTGCTCAGTGTTACCCTGGAGTCTCATGTCTCTGTCCACAGAGTAGTTGATTTCATATTTTTAACAAATTGCTTTTATGTCACAGTTAACGGGGATATGCCTCATTTCTTCAGCACCTTGCTTACTTTTTAATTTTTGCCAAGCAGCTAAGGCAGCCTCATCTTGATCTTTCCTTTGTTGGTAAGCCACTTTTGTTTTTTTTTTTCCCCCTTTAATTCCCATGGTATATGTAGAAAAAAACTAAAATCCCCAACACTTTCCAGCTGAGATTGTGAATTCACTGGACTGTGGGAGTGCAGAATGCTACTGGTCCCTTTGCCTTGTGCTATAGGGTGCCTCTGGTGTAATTTGCTAATCCTGCTTCCTTCCCCTCCTTCTTTCCCTTCCCTTCCCCAGGACACGCTCCATGGTTCACTGTGATGAAATGTTGGGGAGGAGCAATTGCTCTCCAACTATTGTGCAAAAAAAAAAAAAAGAAAAAGGCAAGACAAACAAACAAAAAAAGCCATCACTTTTCCATTCTTTATATGTTCTGAGTAATTTTTTGTTATCGATTATAAAAGGTATGGAGACTGTGATTTTTTTTTTTTAAATTATTGATGTTCTATACTTAGTTTGCTACGTGTTGCTGTATTTTGTTCATGGACTACAAATGATGGAAGCTCTTGGAGCAATAGCTGCTGAGCCTGGGGAAGTGCCTGACTGTAATTGTTCTTTTATTTTATTTTATTTTATTTCATTTTTCTTTCTTTTTTTTCTTTTTTCACACACATAAACACATCCCACCCGCACCACAAGCGCGTGGCCGTGTGCGCACAAAGCTCAGTTTGCAGAGAGGAACTGTTTTGTTGGGTAGTGTTTGACATCAATGAGCAACTTCTCTATGCAGCAGTTACCAAAAGCACACTGAGTAATTGTGGCATTCTAACATCAGACTTTGCCTGGGTTGAAAAGCTTAGTCTTGTGCCATCCTCTAGGTCTTTTCTTGCTGCCTAGTAGCAATCAAGCCTTGTTTTATTGCATTTTGTGCCAGTGTGTGAATGACTTTGTAAGAATTCCTCAGCCTTGTCCAGCTTGCAGAGTTTTAGAGAGGACCAGAGCTGGTGGGTGACAGACTCTGGTAGGATTCTTACTTGGGAAGATTGAGGATAGCTCTTGGAGGGAGCAGCAGTTCTGTCTCTCCTGTTTATGCATTCCCTGAGGCCCACGCTGCCGTGTCCCTCTTTGGAGGAGTATGGGATCCTCTTTGGAAGACTTGCACACATCCTTGCTCCAGGGTGCCTGTGATAATTGTGTTAGCAGTGGCTGATTGTTCGCAGTGGCTGCTGCAGAATCCAGAGAGCCCTGCCCTGGCTGCGCTTGGCGCAGCAGGAGAGGAGTGGAGAGGTAGCAGCACTTGCTGGAAGGCAGAGTGGATGTGGTTCTGGATTCTAAATGCCACCTGAATCTCCGCTGAGCTGGAGGAGATGAAGCCTTTGCACATTAGAGAGCTTTATTTTCCAGGAGCTGAGGCAAGTCAGGGTGCTGAAGGCTGCTGCCAGCCTGGGAGAGAAGTGCATTGGCAAGGCAGGGAGAGAGAGAGTGGGAAGCAGGAGATGTGACCCACGTCTGGACGTGTGTCAGTCAGCCATCACTGATGCTTCTGTTTCAATTCCAACAAGTAGCATTGGGTCCAAATTCTCTGGATCAACCAGATTGCCCCCTTGAAGGCTGCCAGTAGAAAAAAAAAACTATAAACGAGCTGCACTGTTGAAGGGGGCTGTTGATATTTTGTCTCTTTTGTAGACAGAGCACTACATCAGTGTTTTGCACAACCTTGTAAGAGTAAATCTAACTGTCTGAGATGCTTAAGATGCTTTGATCTAGAACACTAAACTGTGGAGGGACATAATTTTGAATAATTCTGTTGATAGGTCCCTCTTGTTTTCCAGAGTAGCCGAGTGAAGCCTCTGTATGCTCAAAGCACTACAGAGGAAGGCAAGCTCTGCTCCAAGTGATTAGAGAGCTCAAGTTGGAACAGTAGCCATGGGACCAACAGTTGAAGAGCCAGTCTGAGTGGTGATGCTGAGGGAAACATAGCATCTCTTTAGACTAGCCATGCTCTGGACTGCATTTAACCCTTGGGAGGAATGAGAGGGATTCCCATGAGTCAGACAGCTTTGCATCAATTTTACTGCTTTTTTTTTCATCTTTATGCCAAAATGATCCAGTTTGTAGAAACTGTCTTATAAAGAGGAATTTATAATCATCTTCATGTATTCTAAGTGCTGTTCCTCTGAAGCAGACGGCAGCACCAGCCTCTTCCGCTTCTGTGATCCTTTTGTAAATGGTTCACACTACAGCTGTTGCCAGCAATGAGCCTGGCACTGAGATACACAGGTTCTTGGAAGATAACTTCCCAGAAGTTTCTCTTTTCCAAGGTGAATGATGGTGGTACTTCCACTTGAATCAGAAACTTTTTTCGTCTTGTTTTGTACCTTCCCCTTTCTTTAAGAGCTGCTGCCCTGGCACAGGAGGAGGGATCTTGGCATCTGTCTCTTGCAGAGTGACTCTGCATCGTGGCAGGCAACTGTGGGAGGCTGTGGGCACAAGGATTTAGGGAATGTGCTGTACCTTATTGGGCACCTGCTTGGGGTAGCTGTTGGCCTGAGAACTGGCTCGGGGCGGGGAGGGAAGGGCCGAGTGTTGCGCAATGGCTCTCGTTGAGTTCCTGAAACCTCCTCCTGGATTGGGGTAGGAATGGGTCAGACCTGTACACGTCACCTGGAGTTGTCTGTGACTGTATCATGTGTGAGAAGATACCAGTGTTAGCACGTGCTTTCCTTAGTAAGCAACTGCTTGTGTGCCTCCAGCTTGGCCAGTGAAGTGTTCCTGCAGAACTGGCTCCTGTCTCTGTTGGCTGGCAAATGCCTGCCCTAGCAAAAGTGCCAAACCTTAAAACCAAATTTGCCTGTATCAACCTTTCTGAAAGTGATGCCTGTCAGAATTCTCTGCAGGTTGAGAGTGACTTTCAGAAGCAAGGTAAAATTGGGTTGTTGTAGGGAATCTAGAGTCTGAGGAGTTGGTCTCCTTGCTAACCTCTGCTCCTTGTGCACTTTTAATCTGTTCTGTTGAAGAAACCAACATATTTTGAACTAGTTTGAAACTTGAAGTCAGTGAGCAGAGGACCATCCCTTTTCCTTGCACCATTCCATGTGGATTGGCTACCTGGTGAGCAAAAGCCCCTTCCAGCTGCAGCGTGTCAGCTCCTGCCCTTCCTGCCTCCCCCTTCTCCTCGAGTTGGATTCTTTGGTCTCTTGTTGTTGCTTCCTAGCAATGTTGGCCTTGCGTTCAACTATGGTTTTTCTTCATGTGTTTTATTGGTTAAAAAAAAAAAAAAAAAAAGACAAAAAATTTAAAAAAAAAGACCAAAAAAAAAAAAAGTATTTCCGGAGTGTGCTGACCATTGTATTGTCCTGTACAGAGCCCAGGTCGTTAGAGTCCAGCAGAGATAAAGTGTGTTATGCAGCACCCAGTTTTTTAAGAGTATGGTTTGTGCCAATGCCCCTTCTTTAGTAGTGCCAGAGACTCTTTACAAGTGCCAATGTGGTGGAAATTATTTGGTTATACTTGTATATTATAGGATCCTGATTTAAGACAATTTAAACATTATCCTATTTAAAAAGAATACTATATAAAATGCTGTTTTTAAACCTTGTCATTTGCAATGCATGTATTGTTGTGCGTGTTGGGGGGCGGGGAGGGAAGAGGGTAGGGTAAAGGAGTTTCTGAATAAGATGCCCAGTGTCAGGATCTATTCAGACTCCAAACTGTCTCATTCCAGTCCAGGAGTGGGATTGTTTCTTGGAATGATCCCACTCTGACTGCTGGGCAACACGCTTATTACAGAAATATCTGATGGAAATTGATTTTCATATCTTTCTCCTGAAATAAACTCTCTGTTTGAAATTGGAATAAATTTTGTTCCTAAAAGCCGTGGTGGTTGTGTGTGTGTTTCTTCACTCCTGTCCCCCCCTCTCCTCCTCCTCCTCCCTGGTTGGCTCAGCAGGTTCTGTACCCTGTGGGACTTGCAGCTCTGCCATCCTGTCAGAAAATCAGGACCCTGAGGCATAGACGCAAAGCATATTTTGGTAAATAGAAGGTATAATATGCCATAATTATATATATATAATGCACTGTACCAATAATTCTGAAGTGTGAGCGGTGTCTGACTGGGCATTTAAGGAGCAGGGATGCAATGGTGGCATTTTGATTTGAAGTTTTCCAGGATTTTGGAGGAGGATTTCTAAGGGAAGTTGGTGTTCGCCGCTGCCTTTTGCTGTAATGTCAGCCCATTGCAGGCACAATTCCAAGCAGGATATCTGTTGGCAATAGCAGG
>NW_008240034.1:893521-907037 GCF_000691975.1 Corvus brachyrhynchos | reverse complement strand
GCAGGAATGTTGGTGGAACCAGAATTGCTTCCAGTCTTGTGTGTTAGAAACGTGGACTGAAATCTGAAACATGGCTTAAAATTATCCCTTAAGGAGTCCAGGAATGGATGACTCTGAAAACTTCCACAAAGCGATTTCCTGAGATGGAGTTCATAGAACTTAATTCCTTTTCTCTGGGCTCATTCTCCAGGAATGTTGCATTAAATCAGCTGGGAGTGGGTAGAGATGGCCAACTTCCTCTATGTAAAGGTTTCCTGTGTTTTCAGGAAGCTGCAGCTGAGGATGTTCTGCTCCCTTCAAGGTCACTTAGCACAGGTGAAGCTGCAGCTCCCGGGCAGCCTGAAATACTGTGTTTGCTCCCACCAGGAAGGGAACAGTGGTCTGGTGGCTGGAGCACTGGCAAGGACTTAAATTGTCGCTGTTTTCTAGTTATGGGTGAGTTTTTGTTGCTTTTCTCAGTGGCTCTGTCCCCTCACCAGCTGGGGAGCAATGTCAGTGCTCCCTGTTCGTGTCCTCAGCTCTGTGTGAGTCACGTGTTGTGCTGTTCTTTGCAAAGAGCCAAATATGCTCTGTTTAAATAAGGCAAAGCAACAAGTTGAGGTTCTTCAAGGAAAAAGGTGAAGCCTTTAACGCCCAGTATTTCCAGCTGGCTGTGAGGGTCTCCTGTTCTGGCCTTTTGCAGCCTCCAGGTGTGTGTGGGGCTGTCCCTGGAGTGTGGCAGTGGAGGAGCAGGAGGTTGGGTCCCTGCTGGAGCAGCCCAGGGAAGGAGGCAGCTGGCAGCAGCTGAGGGAACAGCCCATGCAGCAGGCTCACAGTTGCTGCTTTCCCAAGGATAAAGTGTTCCCAGCAGGACTGAGAGCTCCTCCTCACCTCCAGCCCTGCAGCTGGGGCAAGAGGCCCTCGGCTCCTCTGATCCTCCCGTGCCCATCCTGCAAGGAGCAGTCTTTGGAACACGGGAGGCTGTGTCCTGAAGCCACCTGCCACTGCCTGGATAATTCCTTTGGCCTGCAGCCTGCTCCAGAGGGAGGGACTCGGCAAAAGAGGGCTGCCAGAGCCGGGCTGTGGGCCAGGGGAGTGTCCTGATAAGGTGAGCTGGCCCAGGGACTGGGGTTGTGGCAGTGCTGCAAATCACTTTAAACCTGGTCACTGGACGTCCCTGCTGATACCAAAGCAGGTCCCTGGGATTGTGCACATGGGTGGACCAGACATGAAGGAAATCAATTTTCATATTTTTCATGTTAAAAAAATCCCATGTGGAAGAAAAGGGCAGAGAAGAGAGAGTTTGGGATTTGCCTTGTCCTTGGCCAACCATCATCCTCCTAGCAGGAGGAAGCTCTTTCCTTTGAGCATTCCCTTTGCCCTCTTGGGAAAGAGAGGGAAGTATCTGTGCAGTGTAGGAGTAAAACCTCATGTGGAATTTATAAAGCAGGAATATAAAGCCTCCCTCCTCTCACTTCAGGATTCTCCCCCGTGTTATCCTGACCCCACACAGGACTCTGAGGTTGATGTGCAGCTCAGGAGCACGGGACCAGCTTGGTCTTT
This sequence comes from Corvus brachyrhynchos, assembly GCF_000691975.1. Classification (NCBI taxonomy): domain Eukaryota; kingdom Metazoa; phylum Chordata; class Aves; order Passeriformes; family Corvidae; genus Corvus; species Corvus brachyrhynchos. The sequence continues at coordinate 905,495 of NW_008240034.1, read as the reverse complement.
GGAATGGCAGCTGCTGTTGCTGGAATGTTTCTGTCAAGAGCTTCTTGAGCCCTGGGCTCAGCGAGGGCTTGTTCTAACCCAAGCTGTTTCCTGTGTGCTCTCCCAGTGATACCAGTTTGGTATAATTGTCCTCGAGCTGCTTTATCTCCTGCCATGCAGCCTGATCAGGAAGTTAAGCCTCCACAAGCAATTTTTGTAACATCTCCACCATCGTGGGTGGACAACTCATGGCTTTTGAAGAGTTTTTGTGGCTCCCATGCTGGACTGTGTGACAAAGACTTCACACTTGGGCTGTGTGAAGCTTCTGGGTAACCCCAGCGGCTGAGCTGGGTGAGGATGTGGCTCCTCAGGGACCTCAGCTGCTGCCCAGGGCTGTTCTACACTCCTGGCCAAGTGCTGTTATTTGTCCCTGGCCACTCCTGTGCACTGCTCCTAGAGCTGCTCCTCCCTTCATCTCAGGTGAGTATCTGTAGCTCCTGGCCATGGAAATAAATGGTGGTTTTATGGAACTCCCCAAAGACAGGTCTCTCCTGCTCTGCCAGTTCCCATCCTCCCTCCCAGTGACTCAGGCCTTCAGCCTCCAGCTCTCCAAAAGGTGACAGGCTCTTTGCACAGAAGATGCAGGATGAGAACTGGGAAATTCTTCTGGGAAGGATTTGGCAGCCTCGATAGAAAAGAAGTCTCTGCTCAATGTCAGCTTTGCAACCCCTAATTCAGAACAGGTTAAATGATGTAAAGAACCCTGGGGGAAAGAGGTGCCTTTCCTGAGCTCAGCCACGAATTTGCTTCCAAACTGCAAGAGGGAAGTTTTTTTGGATTAGTTCAGAAGTTGTTTAGAGACAGAACCTCGAAGAACACACCCTGTTGCCAACCCAAAGAGGGCACTCTGGGCATGGAAAACTCAGCAGAAATGTGCTAGAGGTGCTTTGCTCCTGCAACATCACCCACAGCGAAAACCACTGGTAACTCTGCTCAGCTGCAGCTTTTCTAAGTCAGGTGAGTGACCTGGGGACTTTTAGACATTTTGAATTATAAGGTTTGGAAAATATTTGGAGTCTTCACATCTTTGGCCTTGTGTTTCGTGTCCAGTGCTGCCACAGATGTTGGAATGGCCTCTGACAAGTCACCTTTGGGCAGAGGTGAGCGCAAGGAAAGGCAAACACTCCCCAGGAGTGTGTTTTTGTCAACGAAATCCTAAACATCTGACGGAAGTGTTTGTGCTCCTCTTGCTGGGTCTCTTGCCAAATCTCCAGATTAATTTCCTCAGGTTGCAATATTTTTAAGCCCTATTGTAGAAGAGGCAGGGATTTATTTTCTTGTCCTAAACCGTGAGATGTAGGAATAAAAGATTTGCTGGATGTCAGGCCGTGGTGGGACTGTGTGGTTTTTCTCTTTGCTGCCAGCTTCACTAAAAAGATGGCTCCGTGTGCCTCGATGAACACCTGTGTGTGACAGAGGTGCACTGGGGAGAAGATGCTGGTTTTGTGTGGAATGGCAGCCAGAGGTGGGATGGGGTAAAACTGAGAGGGGCCCATGGGGGAGAGGATGTGATGGAAGGAGGAAATCCCCCAAAGTACCAGCTTAGAGGGCCCTGGAGGGAGGGAGGAGAGCTTCTGCCCTGAAATCCAGACTGGATATCTATTCTGGAGGTTTAGATGGGACAGAAAATGGAGTCCATTGGTTGGGGTAGAAACCTCCAGCTTGGGATTCAGCTGTTTGAGCTGTAACTTTCTCCTGAGCTGTTCAGGACTGGAGCCAGAGAAATCAAAATTGCAGCAGGAAAAAGCCTTTCAAATGCAGATGAGATTTATTGTTTTTATGTGTTCTTAGAACACTGGAGCTACAGAAGAGGGGAGAAAGGAGGCAGCAGGTTTCAGAGGTAGGGGACAGCAGTAGTGGAGCAGGAACTGGAAGTGTCCTCCTTGGAGCTTGGGCAGCCCTGTAGCCCAGGGCTTGGGCAAAAGACACCCAGACATCTGGTGTCCCAAATGACAGGGAGGAGGCTGCTCTTTGGATCCCTCTGATCTCGTTGTGCAGCCTTCCCCTGAGGGTTACAGACATCCCCACAGCTACTGGCACCTCTGTCGGGGCTGTCCTGCTGCTTCCTCTCTGGAGCTGTAGCCACAAAGGGCTAAATCAGGGCAGCAGTGAAGGAGTGCAGGCACTCCCCAGTTTGCACAGGGGATAAATGCAGTCAAGGAACAATCTCTGTGCCAGCCCCACCATGGACAGAGTTCGGCTTGGCCACAGAGAGGTTCTTGCCACATCCACAAGGACCAGTGGAAGATGTTTCCCAGGGAGAAAGGAAAAGAAAGTTGGTGAGGACGGGGCTCTGGAGGGTGAGTTCTCCAGGGCAGCAGCTGCAGGGGGAGCAGGGTCATGCTGACTTCATGACACTGTTGACCCAGGAAAGGTAAGGAGTGATGTGAGTGTAGAACCCAGGCCAGTTGTTGTGCCTGTAGGAGAAGATGCCGTAGGCTTTGTTGTTGCAGACCAGCGGATCCCCGGCATCACCCTGTGAAAAGGAGAAGAGGGATCAGTGCTGGGTTATGCTGAGGACCCCAGGGAAGGAGAGCTTTTGCAAAGAACAGGGAGGCTGCAAACATCAGGACAGAGTTTCCCCAGCAGAAGCCTGGGCTCGCAGTGGATGGGGATAACTCTGGCTCCACAAGGGACTGGTGACAGCTTTGTTTGGGACCCAGCTTCATTTCTGCCCTTCTGCTGGCTTCAGATCCAAAGCACGCTCAGACCAACAATGAGATTCAGGGTGAACCCCTCTGGCCAAGCTGTTGTCCCCTTGTGCTGCTGCAGACTCCCAGGTCCTCTGCCATGGGAAACCAAGGATCCTCTTGTCCCTTGTGCTTTGCCCCCTGGCCAAAACCTACCCTCCTCCTCCCTAATCACAGACTGACCTTCTCAGGTACCCCAGCGGATTTGCTGCGGCCACAAATCAAGTTGTCAGCGAGTCCTGGGTAGTGGCTGAGGCAGTCCCTTTGTTTGATGATGGTGACAGTGGCCTCACGTAAGGAGACAGCAGGTGTCCTGTAGCCCCAGCCGGCCACGCTGCACTCGGTCCCACCACGAACTTTGGATTTCTCAAAGGAAATGGGCCTGACGTGGCTGTTGCTGGTGGCATTGCCATTCAGCTGGGCAAGGGGACAGAAAACACAGAGATGAGTGCCTGGCCTGTACAGGCACCTTCCCCTTCCGCTCCAGGGTTGTGGCTTGGCTCATCAGGGCCATGCAGGTGCTCCAGGCAGGTTACCTTCAGCAAGAGGATGTCATTTCCCTTCTTAGGACTTGTAAAATCTGGGTGGCAGTGATACTCCTTGACCTCGAAGGTTTGCCAGCTTTCCTCTCTCCTTTGGAGTGTGTGGGCTCCCAGGATGACAGTCAGAGGTTTGTGGCTGGTGAAATCAAGCACAGTGGGTGTCACCAGCTTGTCCCTGTCTTGCCTGGGAACACTGAGGCTCATCTCCCAGGGGCATGGCCAGGAGAGTCCAGTCACACAGATAAAGTGTGATTCCCTAGACACAAACTATATTATATATGCACTTTTTAAGAAGAATGATGGGAGCAAGGAGCTCTGCCAGTGAATCTGCCAAGCCAAGAGGCAGAGCAAGCTCCCATCTGACGGACCAAAGCTCTGCAAGGGCTCCTTTATCTCCAGATCTCGAGCTGGGCACATTTGGTCCAATGTTGCTGCTCTGTTGTTCTGGGCTTCACAGGCCCATGGAAGTCCAGGGATTTCTAAATCAGGACCCTTCTCTGCCCTCCACATCACCTGCAGAAGATGCTGCCTCAGGAAAATTGGAAAGGACTTTGGGTACATGCAGGAGTCCCTCCCAAGCTCCCAGGTGAGTCTTGGGCATCCAAGCTCCTGGGTTCTGCTGGTCCTCCCTTTTGCTACCCAGGTGTGGGGACTGGCCCTGAGCCTGTCACTGGCACCAGGGCAGAGCTGTCAGCCCTGAGGTGTGTGGGAGCTACACCCAGAGCTGTGGACATCTGGAAAAGTCCACCTGCCCATCTATACCCCAGCTGGAGGGATGGAAAAGGGCTGGGCAAGCAGCTGGCTCGTAGGAAGTAATTCTGCTAGCAAACAAGTTGGTGGTAGAAAGGGCGAAGCCTGACAGCAGGACAGTGCCAACAAGGACAGAAGCCACTCTGACCTCTCACTGTTGACATCTGGGAAAAGAAAATGAGTCACGGAGGGGAGAAAAAAAACCAGGGTAAATATCTGAGGGTGGGCTGGGGAGGGAGATGGGGCTCAGTGCTGTCCCCCAGTCGTGCCCGGGAAAGAGCCTGGTGATGGCTGAGGGGACTTCAGCTGTGAGACCTCCATGCAGGAGATGTTTCCCAAGCCGTGGTGGAGCAGACACCTCTCTGCAGGTGCTGTGTGGGCCCAGCAAAGACTTACACAAGGCACTGAGCCGCCGTCATCACCCAGCCGGGGGCCACGAGGAAGCCTCCGCAGAAGTGGCTGTCCTTCCCCTGCACATAGGCCATGTAGGGTGTGGGGTGTGTCCTGGAGGGTGGCTTGGCTTCTCCTCCTCTCTCCCTCCAGCTCCAGGGATAACCTGCAATGGATGGGGCAGAGGATGAGGGGTTTGGATCAGAGGGAGCAGGGCTGAGGTTCATCCTTCCCCAACCCTCTCCTCGCCTCCAGCGCGCTCTACTTACTGGTGCTGACTGGGGGGCACATCACCAGCAGGAGGGGGAGCAGGAGTGTCTGCAGGTGCTCCATCATGGCCTTCTGGGCTTCAGTGGATCCCTTAGAGGTGGGGCTGCATCTGGGGTCTCTTCCTGCTCCCAGCAAGGTTTTATAGCCTGACACCAGACTCCAGGAAACCACAGAAGTCAGACTCATCTGAAGAATCTCTCTACAAGTTGCATGTCTCAGCAATGTGAGAGGGGAATTCAGTCAGTCTTGGCCTTGGGCATCAACCCACCTTCATCATGGGTCTGATCTGAGGGATCTGACGTCGTTCTAAACCCAGAGCCAATTTTAGAACACTGCCTTTGTTCTGGAAGCTGTGGGAAATGCACCCACCCTCATCTCTTTGACTTCCAGTGAGGTCTTCCCGTGCAGCTTCTCCTCTTTGTCGAGCGTGTGCAAACCCTCTTGATTCTTATCACGAGCCCTACATGAACAAGGTTTCTTGCACCTGATGCATCAGTTCCAAAGATCCTGCAGTGGCAGGTGAGGGCCCTCCTGCTCTCCCTCAGCAGCTGCAGTCTTGGCTAATGGAGCAAAATGGCTGTGAATGTGTTCATAACATGGCGCTGATGATATTGGGAAGAAATCCTTCCCTGTGAGGGTGGGGAGGCCCTGGCACAGGGTGCCCAGAGCAGCTGTGGCTGCCCCTGGACCCATGGAAGTGTCCAAGGCCAGGCTGGACGGGTCTTGGAGCAGCCTGGGACAGTGGAAGGTGTCCCTGCCCATGGCAGGGGGTGGAATGGGATGATCTAAGGGCCCTTCCAACCCAAACCATTCCAGGATTTTATGGTAAGAGCAAACTTTGAACATTCACGGTTTAGCTGTGACGAAATGGGGCTGACACCTCCTTGCTGCCCTCGCTGCCAGTAAATCTGCTTTCCTCTCTGCCTCCAGGGCCACTGGGTAAACCCCATTTTTTAGCTACAAGTTGCCATTCTCGTGCAAAGCCTGCAGCAGCTGGAGCTTCTAGGAAAACCCTGACGTGACAAAGATTCATAATGCACAGATAAGCAGCTGCAGCCTGTTCACTTGCAGATTTCCGAGCTGATAGCAGCTGTGAGCAGAAGCCCAAACATGGACCCTTCTCAGTCTCCCCAGGGCAGCCTGGGTGCTGAAGGAAGAGGTGACGCATTTTCCCTTCATCCCAGGCAAGTCCCCGTGGAGGATTTACAAACAGAAATCCAGGCTGGACTGTGGAAACCTCCTCCCTCTGATGGAGGTGACCAGTGGAAAAGGCCATGACAGCAGGGCAAGCACCCCCTTCCCTTGAACTGCAGACAGTTTTCGTACGTTTAGAATCCCCCACAGGTTTTTCCCACCGCAAACCGACTCCTTCTGACATCACAGACATCCGTCATCCCCTGCTGGGGAGCTCCGCACTCCTTTGCCAGCGCATCATCTGTTCCTCCAAGGAACTCTGTCTCTCTCCATACACAGGAGATGCCACCAGAAACAAGTTGGGATGAAGATGAGGGCTCAGAGGGCAGCCTGGCCATGGAAGGAGGCTCAGACTCCAATGCAGGAGCTGTCTGAAAACAGCACTCGAGCATCCTTTGTGGGGAGAATTTGTCCTTGGGCATCATCCAGCTGAGGGGAGAGGTTTGGGCTACCACTGGCTCTGGGGGACAAGGATGTGCCAAGCAGCTTCCAGCCAGCCCCCAGCTAGGACTTGTCCTTGCCTTCTCCAGGGACCCAGCTGGGCTCTCCCCCTGTAGTTATCATGGGAGGAAAGGAGGAAATGGCTTGGGGTCAGGAACTTTCGTGAACCCAGGTCCTTTATCAACCCTTTCAGTTCAATCCTTTCAGTGTCTCTGCCCAGGACACGGTGCAGAAACGGAGGATGAAGGACTGTGGCTACTGGCAAATGGCAAAGCCTGGAACAGGCAGCCTGATGTGTAACAGCCTGATGTGTAACAGCTGGGACTTTGGGTGTGCCCCCTCTCTGGGAATCTAAAGCCCTGTCCCTGGCATCTTAACAGCCACCTGCCTACGCCCAAGGGCACAGTCCACAAAAAGTCCAGCTCCCTCCACCCAGTGAAGCCTCTTGCAGCTAAGACAGCTGGGAAGATAAGCCTGGTGTGCCCTGTGACCATGCACTGCATCCTAGGGTGCAACACCCGCCAGGCACGAGCCCTGTGCAGAGGAAACAGCCTTTACTCTGCACAGAACGACAGCTTTGGAGCCGCGGTCACTGCTGATGCACCACATCCTTGCTGCCTGGGCTCCCAGGAAGGTGCCAGTGTGAAGTTGGTGAATGGAGTGTGTGCCCATTGCTTTTCCCAGAACGTTTCTAGCTGGGCAGTTTTTCTCCTCGCAGCACACTGATCATCCCTGTGACTCGAGGAAGGGCAACCATGGCTCTTGTTTCAGAGCCTGCCAGTGATTCAGGATGCAGAGCTGTGATTGCTGCTGTCCCAACAGCCTCTCACATGCAGCAGCCAGACCCTCCCTCCTGTGCTCTGAGGCAAGGCCCCAAGAAAGACGACACATGCTGGGAGATGCAGCTTTGAGTTTACTGAGGGTGCTTTAAGTGCAGCAAGGTTCAAGCAGGAACAGGGTTATCTCTGAAGGAAGTGGGGTCTGTTGTGGCACAGCCTCTTTTTGTGCCATCTGGGCCTATCCCTGCTTCTGCCAGGGTGATTTAACACAGTCCTGAGACAGGCAGGGAATGGGACAGGCAGCAGCCTCAGAACGGAGTGAAGGGGACTCTCAAGTGCACTGATCAAGTCACTCGGGTTCCCAAGGAGAGAGGAGGCAGTTGAGCCTTCAGCAGGGACAGGAAGGAAGCTATTGCATTCTCCAGGGCCACACCAGAGCTGGAGCAAGTGCTGCCACTGCTGCTACTTCTTCATGACTTTTTTGATCCAGGGCAGGTAGTTGGAGATGCGGGTGTAGACCCCGGGTGGGGAGTCATAGCCAAAGGAAACAATGCCTTGCGCCACTTTATTGCATACCAGGGGCCCACCAGAATCTCCCTGGGGAGAGATGAGACTGATTTTAGAGGCCTCTTCCCTGTGGGAATAGGTTTCTCCCTGATCCCTCCCTGCCTTGTGGCTCCATTCTTGCCCCACATCCCACCCAGCTGAAGGGGCTGCCCCGAGCTGCTGAGCTGGGGCTCTACCCCTGCTGCTGTGCAGGGACTGTGGGTGCTGTTGGGGCATCCAGAGAGCCAGTCCATGTGGCAACTGTGGTCAGATGCCTGTCACCTGCCCTGGGACCCGGCTGTGCCTGCACCAGCAGCAGCTCCTGCTCCCAGAGAGCTCCGTGAGCCCTCCCTGTACCTGGCTGGAATCCTTCAGCTCGTGGAAGCTGCCAGCACAGACCATGCCAGAGTCGAGGTGTGGGTAGAAGAGGATGCATTTCCTGCGGCTGTAGATGGAGACTCTGGTCTCAAAGAGCTTGTTGGTGGCCCTGTCCTCATCGATCCGACCCCAGCCGGCGATCATGCACTTGGTGCCCGTGGGGAGGTCGCTGCCGGTCTTGGGCAGTGGGACTGTCTGGACGTAGTCATTGAGAGTGGCCTTTGAGGTTAGCTGGGGGAAAGGAGGGGGTTTGGAGAAGGCTGTGAGCAGGACATTTTCTGTGCAGAGGTAGAGGGGGTCCAGCAGGCGCTGCAACCTCTGGGGAGCTGCTGTGAAAGCCACATGAGGCTCCAAACCCTGCCCGTGGCTCCTTCCCAAGTCCCTCCCAGTCCTGCCAGCCTCTTTGGGCAGAAGGAGCTAATGGCCAGGATGAGCCCTGCCCCGTCCCTGCCAGCCCCACGGCCCCAGCCCACCCTCTGCCCCGGCAGAACTCCTTGCCTGGAGCAGCATGATGTCGTTGTACATCGTGCTGGGGTTGTATTCAGGGTGCTCGTGGTACTTGAGGACTCCCCGAACCTGCTGGGTTTTTTCAGGTTTGTGGATGTTGTGAGCCCCCAGGATGACTGTGATATTCCTGGCCGTGGCAGTAGAGGGGAGAAAGGGGAATTAGGCTTGGTGTCACCCACTTCCCTCATTTTGGCAGACAGGTGGGGTGAGCTGCCCAGCACAGGAGGAACCTGCTCCAAAATTGCTCCAGGGAAGGAGCTCACAGGCTAGGGGAGAAAGAAAGGGATAAACCCCTGTACCAAGTACTCACCCCATGCAGTGTGCAGCTGACATCACCCAGTCAGGGGCCACCAGGAAGCCCCCACAGACCCCTTCCCCTTGTATCTTCAGGTACGCCATGTACGGGTGGGAGTGGGGCTGCGCCTCGTGGCCACCCACAATCTGACCCCGCAGAGCACCTGCAAGACACCCCAGCACAGGATGAGCCAGGGGCTGCTGAGATGGGAGCCCAAAAGAGCCACCTCACTCCCAACAATGCCCTGACTTACTGGCACTGGCCCATGGGCAGCAGAGCAGGAGCAGCAGGGCTGGCAGCGGCCGTGGCTGGCACATCTCTGCCGCAGCTGGACGCTCCTCCCCAGATGTGTGGAAGTCCTGAGTTTCCCTGTGGCCAGGAGCTGGTTTTATAACCTGGAGGCAGCTGTGCCCAGCAACAAGGAAACCATGTGCAGGGGCTGATTGTGCTAATCAGGGCATCGCTGGCCTGGCCTGCTCAGTGCCCACGCGCCTGTGGCTGTGATTGATGGGCGATAGCACGGGACAGAAAGGCCAGGGCAGAGAGAGCTGGGGACACCACAGCCACAGAGCCTCGGGGGGGGCTGACAGCAAGAGAGAGGTGTCCTGTGGTAGTTTTGAGGTGTGATTTAACGTTTCTACCACAGTTTCTGTTTAATGTTTTTGCCTGGAGGAAATGCGAGTTTCTAAAAAAAAAAAAAAGCCACTAAAAAAAAAAGCCATTAAAAAAAAAAAGCCAAAAAAGCTTTGCCATTTAAGGTCATGAATGTGGTCTGGAGGAGACAATCCTGAAACTTTCTCTTTCACGTTCTTGTTTTCCTTCAAAAGATGCACTGTGGAGACTCTTTTCCTACAGACATCCACCATCACCACCACCCAGTTTCAGTGAATGGGCACCCAGGCACAACAACTGTGCCTGGGACAGTTTTTGAGCACTGTGAAGAGTCAGATCTGCAGGGTTTGGTGTCAGCCCAGATCAGAGGGGCCTTGCTGGTTCTTCTTGGCTCCTCTGGGGCCAGAAGCATTCTGCCAGCTCGGGGACTGGGATGTGCAAAGCGCCACTCTGCAGCAGAAGAAACCAAAGCAGGGAAGTGCAACCACCCAACTGCTGGGAGTGATCAGTCATTTTTAAACCAGCCCTGCTCCACCCTTCCTGGAGCAGAAAAACACCTGCGGGCAAGTGGATGCCTTGGGCTGTGCTGGGGTCACGAAGAGGGGGCAGGATGGGTGGGTGGGGAGGGAGGGATGTGGGACAGAGGTGGGGATGCCTGATGTCCATGAGCCAGCCTGGGGGCTGCCTGGCATAGAGCTCTCCATAGAGCTTCACCCGTGTTTTTTAATCATAATGTCTGAAAATACGAGCTTTTATCAGGACTGTGCAGCAGCGCAGCAGGAAAACCTCAACAGGAATCATTGATATTTTATCTTGTGTTTGTGACTTGCTGTCTTTCCCCTGCAGCTGCTTGTGGCCCCCAACAATCTGTGGCTGGACACCCTCCTGGGAGCAGCAGCCCCAGGGTAGGAGGGACTGGGCAGGCCACTGGCCATGGGCACAGGGAGCTAAGCTCCAGGATGCTGCTGCACTCCTGCTCCTCTCTGGCGTCCCTTTAGCTGCAGACAAACTCCTCACTCTGGGGACGAGGTATTTTGGCCTTCCTGTTGACCTCTGGAGGGTTCCAGGGCTTCTCTGCTGAGGTGCCTCATCTCAGCATCCATCAATACCAGCTTTAGCCATGGAACTGGAGCAGGTCCACGGTGCTTCAGTTGCCCCCCATGCCTCCCCTGGCCCTTCCAAGCCCAGCACTCAGAGCCACCAGGCAGTTTCAGGCAGATTGTGGCTCTGATCTGAAGGGAAGAGATGAGAGACGTTGCAGGAGGGGGTGTCCCTCCCCTGCCTCACTTCACTTCAAGGAAAGAACATCTGAACTGAGACGGCAGCAAAGGAGAAGTGCCAGGATACAGCTCAGCCTGTGGCTGTGCAGAGAGCAATGGGGATGAGACAGAGCAGGAACTCTCCCTCGTGTGGGAGCTCAGGCAAGGAGACCCCCATTTGCCCCCAGTCATGAGCTGGGGACTCATGCCTTGGGTATGTTTGTGCACGGGGCACTAGGAAGACCCTTCGGTGTTTTGCTGGTCCAGAGGACCTGCACACCAGGGGTGAGTGGGTCAAGCTGTCCCAGCAGCTCATCTGCCTCGAGCCCTCCTTCCATCAAAAGGGTTTGCCTGCTACCAGTCCCATCCTCTCCACAGATCTCACTCCTGCCAGGAACCTCTGAGACTCCTCACACATTGCCAGCTCTTTGAGAAGCTACTTAGGGCCCCTGACAAGGCAAGTTTCTCCATGCCCTGAACTTTCAGGAACACTCCACCAGTTCTGTCCCGAGCAGGCACATTAACTGGAGGCTCATCCTGAAGCAAGAGCAAAGCAGGAGTGATGTGCCAGGATCACACTGACCCTTTGGATTCCGGTGATTTGTGGGCATCAGCCCAGAGCACTTGGGAGTGAGTTCTTCATGCTGAACGTGTAGCCCTGCTCCCCTCTGAGCACTCACAGCCCAGCCTTCCTGCTGATTTCCGCTCCTTCAATCTCAGGGACATCTGCTGACTTTATCAGTGTGAGTTTATTTCCACACTGCTGATAGAAAAGGCCAAAACCCCATCTGAAAGTGTGAAGGTGGAGCATGGAGCCCTCAGCTTTTGGTGAGAACCACTCTTGCTTGTACGTGACTTCCTGCAGCAGGAGCCTCCTTTGCATTTTCCACTTGTCTGTGCTGCCATCCAGGCTGGGATCAATCCACTCATCCAGCAGTGGATGGGCTCCCTGGACAGCTCCCTGCTGATGGAAGAACTCATTGCTCTTTGCTCTCAGCCTGGGGACATCTTCATGACTTCCTGCCCGTCGAGTGAGAACACAGGTACAGCAGGGCGCAGCTTCTGCTTCGATCCTGAGTTAAAAGGTGCTCTGCCTTTCTTTTATCTCTGCCACTTTGCAGCTGATTTGGGTGGGGTCCACCCTGCACAGAAATGTGGTTGATGTTGTAACTTCCCTTTTTTCACTTTGGTAGGTAGGAGCCTCACTTATTTTGCACAAGGAGCTGTCCCCTCTACCTGCTCTGTGCTGGGCCTCAGACAAAGAGCTGGAGAGCCCTGCTGA
>NW_008240034.1:889926-893490 GCF_000691975.1 Corvus brachyrhynchos | reverse complement strand
TGACAGGTGAGTCCTAAGGCAAATTCCCAACCACAGCTGGGAACAGCACCTTACAAGGCTCTCCAGTTGAGTTCTGCAGATGTAGGGAATTAAGCCAGTGATAGAAATTAACATTGCAGCCGTGTTCTCATTCCTTGGTTCTGGTCTCAGTGCAGCACCTTGTGCCTCCTGCAAAGGTGAGAAGCAGCAGCTTTTTGCCTCCTTCCCTGCCTGTGGGAAGACAGACAATGGGAAGATCGTGACCCATCTCTAGCAGATGCTTGGTGAGTTGAAGGTGTAGGTGCAGTGTCAGGGCACAGGCTTAGCTTAGACCAGCTGGTTTCCCTCGAAGTGGATAGGGCTGAGGCTCAGCTGCAGCCACACAACTGCCTGGACTGCTGCACAGACAGTGCAGGATGTGGATGGATGTGTCTGGATGTGTTCTAAGAGGGTGGCTCTGAGGAGCTGGGCCCTGAGGAGTGACAGCGTGGACCTTCCTCCCGAAGAAGGAAGAGGGATGTATCTGAGCATGGGCGGTGCATGGGGCAGTTGAGGAAGAGGCAGGGGCACTCTGCCAGGCTCAGGGGTGAACTGAGCACCACAGTAGGCAAAGCACTTTGTGTCTCAGGCCGTCTGGGTGCTCTTACCAGCACTTGGATCTGTTTAGCCCTGCAGACTCCACCCATCAAGGTGTTGCCCCATTTGCCACAGCCTGCTGCAACCCAAAGAGAGCTCTGGCACGTTTCTTCATTCATGCCACACCTTTACAACCACAGCAAAGCTGAGAATAACCAGACCCTTACCAAGAAATGATGACAGCTGTTAGAAGAGATGTCAATACTCTCAGTCACAACAGGAAACTTTATTAAACAACAGGAAGCCCATGCTCATGGGTGGACTTACAAAACACCTCACCCTCCTCTCCCCTTGCTCTTTCAGTGCTGCAGGGCTGGCAGACCGGGCTCTAACTCTCACCTCCACGCTGAGCAGGGCTGCTGGGTTCAGTCTCACAGCTACTCCAGCCCTCAAACAGAGGGTCTGCTCTGCCCCAAGCCCTACCTGACCCCTTCCTCCATCGAGCATCCCTTGACTGCTGACCCAGGCTCAGAAGATGAATGCTCCAGTGCTGAGCCGGCTGGTGAATCGCTCCCTCCTCCTTCCACTGGACTCTGCTCAACATGCCGAGCTCAGACTCGACCTGCTCGGCACGAAAGCCTCCTGCCTGCAGCTGGCTGCCATGAGGAACGTGAACATCATCCTGCAGCACTACAACTTCTCAGGCAAGCTCACCAACCGGCAGTCTGGGGACGAGCGCATGGGGCTGGTCCGCACCACCTTTGCCATCATCAGCAGCATCATCATCCTGGAGAACCTGCTGGTGCTGCTGGCCGTGCTGCGCCGCCTGCGGGCCCGGCGCTGGGTCTACTCCTGCATCGCCAGCATCACCGTCAGCGACCTGCTGGCAGGGATCGCCTACCTCTCCAACCTCTGCCTCTCGGGCAGGAAGACCTTCCAGCTCTCCCCTCAGCTCTGGTTCCTGCGGGAGGGCATCCTCTTCATCACCTTGGCTGCCTCCACCTTCAGCCTGCTGGTGACGGCCATCGAGCGCTACAGTACCATGGTGAGGCCGATTGCCGAGAACGAAGCCAGCAAGACCCTGCGCCTGCGTGGCCTCATCGTGTCCTGCTGGCTGCTGGCCTTCGTCATCGGGCTGCTCCCGCTGCTGGGCTGGAACTGCCTCTGTGACTTCCAGGCCTGCTCGGTGCTCCTGCCTCTCTACTCCAAGAACTACATCCTTTTCTCCGTGGTCATGTTCAGCATCATCCTCCTGGGTATCATCGGCCTCTACATCTCCATCTTCCATCTGGTGCAGGCCAGTTCCAAGCAAACCAGCTCTCGGCACAGCCGCAGACGCTCCTTGCGCTTGCTGAAGACTGTGCTGATGATCCTGGGGGCCTTCATCCTCTGCTGGAGTCCCCTCTTTGTCCTGCTGCTCTTTGATGTCTTCTGTGAGCCCGGGGCCTGCACCCACCTGCACAGCCTGGACTGGACCCTGGCTCTGGCCTTGCTGAACTCGGGGGTCAATCCCATCATTTATTCCCTGCGGAGTGTGGAGATTCGCCGTGCCGTGGGGAGCCTGCTGTGCTGCTGCTGTGTCAGGGTTGGGCTCTGCAAGCCTGGGAGCTGCCTGGTCATCTCAGACATCAATTCTGGCTCATCCACGGAGAGCTCCCTGCGCTACCGGGAGAGCTTCCGCAGCTCCGTGGCGTGGAACGCTCGGCCCAGGGCGCCTCTCTCCAGCAACTCCAGCATGATGAGCAACCTCCCCAGTCTGTGAGGGGCCACAGGGAGAGCAAGAGATGCCAGACAGCCCCTGGGACCTCATGCTGCTGGTCCTGGCCTGGCAGAACTGTAGCAGCTCGGGCTGAGCTGTTGTGAACTGGGGTCAGGCTTTCCAGTCCCATCAGACTGGGATGTTGCCTCAGGGTGGGTGCAGCACAGCCACAGGAATTGCTCCTAGGCTGGGAGTGACAGACAGAGGCACATTTTAGGGTTGATGCTCTCTCTGCTGAGACAGCTGCAGTGCTCGGGTTATGTGTGTGTGCTCTGGGTGTGCAGAGGTGCTGTACCTGCTCACCTGAGGGTGTTTCACCCCAGGGCACAGTGGCAAATAGGGTGGGTATCCCCAGCAAGGTGGCCCTCCCAACCCCTCGGGATCAGGCTGGGTTGGCAGTGCTGCCACTGCTTGTCATTCAGGGCTGGAGGTGGCACTTGAGCCTTCTGCAGCTTCCCAGCCTTCTGGAACTCTGGGATGGACACAGCTGCTGCGAAGCAAGGCAGGCTTGATGTCTGGCCAGGGAGTCAAGAAAAACGAGGTTTGCAAGTGCAACTGTGCAGCTCTGGGGCAGTGCCCAGGCCCCTGGGCAGGAATCAAGAGCCCACCTGGGGAGCAGCAGAGCCCAGCCCAAGGATGCGGCTGCAGCCACAGCCCTGGCCCTCCCCCAGGGCAGAGAGGCTGGGCACTGAGCCAGGGCAAATGCTGTGACAGTGCTCAGAGCTGCAGTGACAGGGCTGGCAGTAGCACGGGCAGAAGGAGGTGCCCAGAGAAACTGGGGAGCCTGGTGTCATCCTGAGCCTGAAGACACGGCCAGCTTGTGCCTCAAATCCCTGCTCTTCTGTTCCCTAATGTAGGGAATAATCAGAGCAGCACCCAAGTGCACCCTCTCACCATGCCAGAAGGCCACCGAAGCACTGGAGACTCACATAAAACCTGCTGGCCCAGCCCCCTGCAGGACCTGAGTCTGCAGCCCATTTGTTTTGCAATAAATAGAGGTGATCAGAAAGCTCCGGGTTGATTTACTTGGATTTTTTTTTTTCTCCAGAGGCCAGGTAGTGCCTGGGAGATGTTCTTGTAGTCCCAGGACAGCTGGAGCTGCCCTTCTGTTCTCAGGAGAGGGGGATCACCCCGCTCAGGGGCAGCGGGAGCCTCCTGCCCTGTCCTGTCCCGTCCCATCCCACCTTGTCCTGTTCATCCCTTCTTGTCCTGTCCATCCCACCCCATCCCATCCCACCCCGTCCCATCCC
>NW_008240034.1:876120-888877 GCF_000691975.1 Corvus brachyrhynchos | reverse complement strand
GAGCCCGCAGTAGGGCCCCATCTGCCTGAGTTTCACTGCCCGGGCTCAGTACGGGCGGGAGAGTGCTGGGAGCTCCATCGTGGTGACCTAGAGCTGGCCAAGGACCCCGGGCTTTGGGCTGAGGTCTGTGTGTTTTCAGGGGTCCAGCTGCATCCCTCCTATGTTCTGGAAAACCTGGTTGTGTGCTCAGTTTTGTCTTTTTGCCTTTGACTCGTTTATTGACTGGTTGATTCTTCTTCGCTCTTCTTCAGCCTCTTCATCCTTAGTTGCATGTGTTGCTCCAGTGGCTCCATTTCAGAGCCCGTCCTTCTGCTGTGTTACAACTGACCTTTACTTCCTCTGCTCTCTTACTTCCAGCCTGCTGATTGTGCAACACCTTTCTTTGGGTCAGAGACACACCCTGTTCTGTGAGTCCTTGAGGTGCTGCAACCCTCAGCCTCCTCCCCTGTGTGCCCACGCTCAGAATCAAGGGTTGTTTCTGGGTCTTCTGTAGAGATTTTATTCCAGGCCAGGGCACGTGCTCTCTCTGTGAGTGACTCTTTCAAAGTTTCAGAGTTAACAATGAACAGCCTCACGTTTAGTCTGTGCTGTCCATGAGACACCATATCTCTTAATCTTTCAGATTTTAATAAGTTCAAATATGTAAGTTACAAAATACAGATGTGCCTGTGTACTCCTTAAGCACTTCACATTTCTGGTGGCTTCTAAATATCTGAAATTATTTCTGGATTCTTCCATCACAGTTTCTCAGAACATGTCCACATCTTGAGGGCTCTGTTGCTGATGAGCTCAGTAGCTCCAAGGCAGGCTCTTGCATGGGGTAGGACTCTCTGTTCTCAGGTGATGGGAACTGTTTGTTGACAGGCTTAGCAGGGGCAGCAGGGATGTGATTCAGCTGGCTTTGACTTTGCTTGCCTCAGTGTCCCCTCTAGAACTCTTGAAAAGCCAGGTGTTATTTTTTTAAGATGCTTCCAATTAATTTTTTTATGCTGCTTCTTTTCCTGGAGCTGTTTAGCTCGGTGGGTTGTGTGTTTCCTTTGTTCCTTCCTACTCCCTTTGGGTAGCTGCTGTTCCTGTTCCTTGTGTGTTCTGAGATGTCCTTCAGGATAAAAATTGTATTTCACAGAGCAGTCTTGAGTTGGAAGGGACCCACAAGAATCATTGAGTTCAACTTTCAAAGTGAATGACCCATAGAGGGTTCAAAACAGTAATCAAACCAGTATTAGCACCATGCTCTGACCAGCTGAGCTGATTTGTTGTTCCAGATTCTCATATTCTTTTCCAAAGATACCAAATACAGGTTGCTGCTCAGCCTGTTCTTGCAGGGGGAAGAGTTTTTTGTCAGTATCACTCATAGAGCAATTTAAGAACAAGCTTGGGCTTCCTCTAATACTGATAGAATGAGAGCTCTTTAGTTTGTAAATGAGATTATTAACCGGGTCTCTGTAGAGAAACTACAGAAAATCAACCTGTCAGAAAAATACTGTTGTGTCTGCTCTGCTGAGATGTCAGAGAGAGCAGAACTTTGGGTCCACACATTGCTGTGTTTACACATCACTCCTTTGGGAATGGTGGAGGGATTATCCTCATTTTGACTTGCTTTTCTCTGGCTGGAGTGGGGGTGCTGTTGATGTTTGTTATTTAGTGTCAGGGCTCTGTGGGGAGAATTTACATTGTGCCTGGGCTCTGTTTCTGGGTGTGTGGCCCTCATTGATACTGTGCAGGGGAAGTGTAGATTTTTCTGGTTTAGGTGTTTCTATGACCTTTGATGAGACCAAACTAATGTTAGAGTTAAGCTAAGCCAGGTTTAAATCTAATTCTAAGCAATGCTCCTGTTTGACAGAGACTGGAGCACCTTGTCTGTCCCTGTGTGGGGACCTAGAGTGATGAGCTCTCCAGTGGAGGTGCCAGAGTTATGGAAGAAGAAATCGAGTTACAAATTGTAAGGTGGATTTGACCCTCTCTGTTTGCACAAGATGTCCTTTTGGCCCTACCTTGGAGAACGCAGGAGCAATTCTCTGGCAAGCCTGCAGACTGCTCCCAAGGGATTGCATTTCCATGTGGGGGATTTGATCTGCCGGAACTGAGAGTAGGAGAGGGCGAGTCCTCAGGAGCAGCCTGCTCATCTGTAACTCTCCCAGCTACAGAACCTTCCTTGTGGCTGAGTGAGAGCAGCCCTTGGGGTGACATGGGGCTGTCTGGTGTCCTTTCATCAGGTGGTTGTGCACAGCTTCCATCCACAGCTTGATCCTACAGCTGGGGGAGGCTCTGGAGAGGCCAGGCTGTCTCTGGGTGTGTCGCTGTCTGCAGGTATTAGGTGCAGGTGAGCAGACATGTAACCTGTGTGGTTGTGTTGAGGAGGAAGACAGGAAGATGAGGCTGTGTAGTGTGGAGTAAGGGGAGTCTGGCAGGATGTGGCTGCACAGGAAAAACCCACAGACCTCTGCTCCTTCTCGGACAAGTGCGAAGAGGCAAACTCAGCTTTCGGCAGCTCCTGGCTGCTCTGCAGCCCATCAGACTGTCCCCAGGACTACTCTGAGCAGGAGGCAGGCTGGAGCAGAGGGGATGGGATGAAATGCTTTACAAGCCCTCTTGCTTTCCCTGCTGGCAGGCACCAGGAGCGCGGTGCTGAACACGGAGGCGCGCACCGTGGAAGCAGACGTGCTGAGCCGCCGCTGCGTCATGATGCGGCTGGTGGACTTCTCCTACGAGCAGTACCAGAAGGCTCTCCGCCAGTCAGCCGGGGCTGTGGTGATCATCTTGCCACGATCCATCTCCTCTGTCCCCCAGGATGTTGTGCGGGTAAACAAAAAAGTTTTCTTTCTCTTCCCATGGGAGGTGCATTGGAGAAAAGCTTGGTTGCTGCAGGGCTGGAAGGTTCTGTTGTAATGCACAACAAATCGTATTCTAATGTTAAAACTTCTTTCTCTGCTTTGGTTGTTAATTTTTTCCTGCCATCTTTTGTGTTTAGCAGATGCTAAGTTTGTGTCTTGCTTAAATCCTCAGCAATTCATGGAGATAGAGCCTGAAATGCTTGCTATGGAAACCATTGTGCCAGTCTACTTTGCAGTGGAAGATGAGGAGCTGCTGTCTATCTATGAACAAACACGGGCTGCTTCTGCATCACAGGGCTCTGCCTCAGCTGCAGAAGGTGAGTTCCAACAAGGAGGAAAAAGTTTTGAGGAAGACAGGCCTGTTTCCACCTCTGGGAGAAGTTTGCTGTGTCATCTGCATCATGAACAAGTGTTCTGTCGCATTTGCGTTTATTCTGTCTTTGTCAAAGTGTTTAGAGATTCACTGAAAGAAAGAACACAGTATAAGAAAATTATTTGACTATATTTGGAGATATAGTTGCAGGAAGTTCTCAGCTTCACGCTGTTGCAAGTAAGGTAGAAATCAAAACTAGGTTAAAAACAACATTAGAAATGTTAAGTGACAATAGTGTGTCGATAGAAGCTGAAGCTTTTTATCTGACCACAACTCAGTTTGATGCTTCCATGTAAATAATTTGAATGTCTTACTGACCTGCTGCTTATAACTAACTTTAGTACTGCTGGGGAAAAGTTTTTGATCAGCTTAAAATACTGGGATTTTAGGACAGAATGAAAAAGCATAGTCACCAAGATCCCGTGTCATTGCGTAAACACCAGTCACAAGTGAGAGGGCTTAAATGGTTTAATGGTCTCTCCAAAGCTCAGTTAGCAGGGGAAATAAAGGGATGAAACTTCCCCAGGTGTACATTGTGGGGGTTTTTGGTGTTTTTTTCTAGTTCTGCTGCACACGGCAACTGCCAATGGCTTCCAGATGGTGACCAGCGGGGCTCAAAGCAAAGCTATCAATGACTGGCTCATCCCCAGTGTGGAGGTGAGTTGTGTATGGATTCAAACTGGCAACACTGATGAGGTGACTTCTTTTATTGGGACTTTATCAGACATTTGGTCTGACAGGGCAAGTCAGGAGAGTCTCAGCCAGGTATCTGAAGTCCTCACAACTGAGGCCATGGCAGACTCAGCAGGCAGGTAGAAGTCAGGCTGTCTTTGTACCAGCACACAAGAGGTGATGGGGTGTGACACTGCTCTCTTTCCTCTGCAGGGAAGGCTGACAGGGTTGGGTGGAGAAGACTTGCCCACTGTTGTGATAGTTGCCCACTATGATTCCTTTGGAGTGGCTCCAGTGAGTATTCTATCTTCCTGCAGCTCTCTGTTCCTATCATTTTTCCCATGTGGCCTCTGCCCATGTGTCTTTTGTTGGCCTTAAGGCTGTGGGGCAGTTACAAGTGGAGCACAGTGGTGTGCTGTCTTGCAGCTGTTCTGGTACCTGAGAATGAGAGTAGGTTTGTCACCTTGTGTCTGTCCCACCTCATCCTGCAGTGGCTGTCCCATGGGGCTGACTCCAATGGCAGCGGAATCTCAGTGCTGCTGGAACTGGCCAGGCTGTTCTCTCGGCTCTACACCTACAGAAGGACCCATGCTGGGTAAGGAACTGCCCTGTTTGAGGTTAAATATCTATAACTGACGAGTGGAGGGGATGATGTGGGAAATAGACTCCGTCCCCAAGCCCTGGGAACTCCCCACTTTTAATCTGTCCTGCCATTACCCGAGTATGCGGCATGTGGGAAGTGTTTGTTAATGGATAGTTTGCCTTGGATGTCAGGTGCAAGGGGTTGTGATTTCACCACACCTGCAAGGCTGAGTGAAGGAATTCTTGGAGTGCAGAGTGCTAACCCTTTTCTGGCTTCTTTGATGGGCAGGTATAACTTGCTGTTCTTTGCATCTGGAGGTGGCAAGTTTAATTATCAAGGAACTAAGCGGTGGCTGGAGGACAATTTGGACCACACTGGTGAGTAAGGGGCTGGTTGTGTTAAATCTTTATAATTAATTGCCAGCTCTCCTGTGAGGATGTCCTTGTGTGAGCCTTGCTTTTTTTGGGGGGGTGGAACTCCCAGCACAAGATGTAGCAATAAAGGTTTGGATTTTTCTGTTCCAGATTCCAGCCTGCTGCAGGACAACGTAGCATTTGTTCTCTGCCTTGACACTCTGGGCAGAGGCAATAGCCTTCATCTTCATGTCTCAAAGCCTCCCAAGGAGGGGACCTTGCAGCATGCATTTCTGAGAGAACTGGAGATGGTAAGGAAAAGCATTTTAGGTGTATGAGAATTTGGGACTTACTGTGCAGCTCTCCATGAGAGGGAGGAAGATGTGAAGAAAGGGTGTGCCATTGAAATAATTCATGTATTGTTTAGGGTCACTTGATTTGAAGTGCAGACAAATCCTCATGCCAGAGTACCAACTGAAGCAGGCTAGATTTGCAAATGCTACCCTGTAGTGATATGAAAACACCTCTTTTTGACCTGAAACCAGCTGTAATATTGTCAATAACTGCACCTTATTTTCTGGAACACACAAAAGTGGGTGTAGGCAGACAGGGCAGTGCAGGGTGGGACTATGCAGTGGGCAGCACTCCTGAATGGCTTGCCCTTGTCCTCAGGTTATTGCCAGCCAGTTCCCAGAGGTGAAGTTTTCCATGGTGCACAAGAAGATCAACCTGGCTGAGGACATGCTGGCGTGGGAGCACGAGCGGTTCGCAATCCGGCGCTTGCCGGCGTTCACCATCTCCCACCTGGAGAGCCACCGGGACAGCCTGCGCAACAGCATCATGGACAGGAGGTGAGGGACCCTGGGGAAGGATGGCTGGGGTTTAAATCCAGCCCAGGAACCTAAACTGGCCTCACAACTGCTTGTGTTGTTCTGATTATCAGGGCACAGGTGACAGAAACATTGGGAGTTGGGCTCTGGATTCAGGCTCATGCCTGATGCAGTGAAAAAGGGTTGTTTCTAGAGGAAGCTGATGCCATTGGCAAGTCCATAATGCTCTCTTTTGCTTTAGGGCACGAATAGACACTAAAGCACTGACCAGGAATACTCAGATCATTGCTGAGGCTTTGACAAGGGTCATCTACAATCTAACAGAAAAGGTAAGAGGTGCCCACCAGGTAGCCTGCAGTGCTGGCCAGTTTTGTCCTGCCAACCAAGCTCAACAGTAACCTGGGGTTTTTTTTTATCTTCCCTTGCAGGGAGCACCTGCAGATATGCAGATTTTCACAGATCAGATGGTAAGCACAGTGCATTATTTTTGTAACCTACGGAATTTAGGGTCTGGGAGAGAGCTCTGGTCTCAGCATGTGTGTGGTTGACTCCCTTTCTTGGGTGGTATTTTTCTGCAGCAGATCCAGCAGGAGCAACTGGAGTCAGTGATGGACTGGCTGAGCAGTCAGCCCAGGGCTGCCCAGCTGATTGATAAAGACAGCACCTTCCTTAACACCTTAGAATATTATATGGGACGCTACCTGAAGGATGTCAAGCAGCATCATGTGAAGGCAGACAAACGGTAAGAAAAGAAATGAAAGAACCAGCCAGGGCATGCAAACTGGCTTCCCCCTGGACAGAATTTTGCCTCTGAGCTGCAACTTTCCTGGTTTCTTGACATGCAGCTTTGCTCTTTTCTGCTCTCCTGTTAGTTTTGGTTCATGCTTGGTGCTCTCCCAGAGAAAGCTCTTCGTGATTCCTCACAGCACAAGAGCAAGGCCCAGGAGCTCCCTCTGCCTGAAAAGCTTGTTTTTAAACTGTTTTGGTTCCACTGTTGCCACTCCGAGAGCAGGAGAAGACTAAGTTTTGGTTAATTACAAAAAGGCAGTTTCCATCCTGTCCGAACTGCTTGGGCTGAAGCCATTTTAGTGA
Organism: Corvus brachyrhynchos; assembly: GCF_000691975.1. Classification (NCBI taxonomy): domain Eukaryota; kingdom Metazoa; phylum Chordata; class Aves; order Passeriformes; family Corvidae; genus Corvus; species Corvus brachyrhynchos. Next base: position 882,140 of record NW_008240034.1, on the reverse strand, counting down.
CCGCAGGGAGGAATCTTTATGTGCCTTTTTGGAGACAGCTGAACAACAGCATGAGTTCTGCATTGTGTCCTTGGGCTTCTGACTGTAGGAAAAGAAAGTCCTGATGACTAAAATCAGCTCAAAACCAGTATGGGAGGTGGTCATGCTTACCTGTCTCTGTTGGGAGAACTCCTTGGGAACAGCTCTGGGCTGTCCTGACTGCAGGGTCAAGAAGTGCAATAGAATCTGAAACATTTCTTCTTTGCACAGGGACCCTGAGTTTGTTTTCTATGACCAGCTGAAGCAGGTGATGAATGCATACAGGTATGGAACTCCTGTGGGCGTGCTGGGCTGTTGTCTCACCTGCTGGCAGTAACTGCTGTAGCAATTTCATGTGTACTTTTCCTTATTCCAGGGTCAAGCCAGCAATCTTTGACCTGCTTCTGGCTGTCTGTATTGCAGCCTACCTTGGCGTTGCCTATGTTGCAGTGCAGGTAAGAGACACGGATGTATCATTTTCCTTATAAAACAAGTTAGCTACAGTAATTCACACAGTGCCAGCACTAAAGCTGGAACAATAATGCCAGTTGGCTGTGCTGAAGGCAGTCTCTTGCCATTCTAGTGCTAAACTGCTTTTTAGAGGTGTTTCTTGTAGTCAAGGACATGCATAACTCACTTGCTAAACTATTTGGCTCCAAACTGAAACTTTACAACAAATTTTAGTTACCTTGGTAATTTTAAGGTTTGTAGCTTGTAGTGTTAGGAAATATCTGAACTTGGGATGCAGCTTAGAAATGCATCTTTAGAGTTCTGCTTTCTTTTTCCATGAAACCATAAGAATCTGTGTCCATACCTCTGGAAATGTTGTACTCCATGCTTTGGCCAGCCAGATTAAATGTGGTGTTTTTGTCAGTGTTAACCAAGCCACTGTGAGCGAGGCTTCTGCTCCTGCCTGGGTTCATGAAGGACATGAATGAAAGGGAAGCCTTTTAGCTCACTCTCAGTTTTGATCACTTCATGTTATTTGTGTCTATTATTTGTTTAGGGAAACCACAAGCATTTAAAAACTTAGTGTGACAATATAAAGAAGAGGGAAAGCATATACTTTGATTTCTATTAGCAATCTTCATTACTTCTGTCATTTGAATTTGAAATTATTTGAAGCCTGGATCTTGTTACATCTGTCAAATATCAAATCAAAATACAATCAACGCCAGCAAAATCAAAAGAGAAATTAAGTGAATTTCTAAGTCACTGGGGAAATGGTGAAAGAGAAGATCCAGGTAAAGGATTGTGAATTACTGGGAATTTCTGTATTTGCCTGGTTCATTTTAACCTTCCTGAAACTGCTGGCAGCAGTGTTTCTATAGAGACCAGGAACCTGCATGTGTTGAAATCTGAAGCTTTCTCCTCCCCTTCAGAAGGAACAGAATTGCATCCAAAAATAAAAAATTAAAAAATCTTTAACACATCTTCACAATGAGGTGATACAGACCTGCACAAACACTTCTGTAAGCCATCATTTTCTGTGTAACTTGGCTTCCTTGTCATAATTCCTCCTCATCCATCAAGTCCCACTCCATCTTCAGGATGAGTGGTTGATGCAAACAAGGCACCGCATTTGCACACTGGTATTGTTTCAAGCCTTCTGCTAAGCTTTCTGTCTTTCTGTCTAGAACTGTCATGGTTACTTTTTTTTCCTTCCGTTTCCAGCACTTTGGTCTCCTTTACAAGATGATACAGAGATTATCCCTTAAAACCAAGCAGCAGTGAAGCACCAAGTCCCCCCCCACCCAGCAGCACTGAGCCATCGGTGAGCCCATCGGGAACCTTCTGCCTTCCACTGAACCCTGCTATTTCTCTTCCTTTGTCTCCTCTTTGCTACTGTATAGAAGGGAGGAAGGCATAAAGAAAACGAAATTTTAACTCTCGTGCACCTTTTAAGTGCTTTTCTTCACCTTCTTCCCCTGATTTGCACCATGTCTGGTTTTCCTTTGCATTTTGGTGAGGGAGAGGCTGAGAGACTTCAGCAATTCCTGCAGTCTGATTCTGAGCAGCTTCTCTGAGAGTAAAACTAAGTCCAGCACCTTCATGGACACATGTCACACAGCCAGCCTGGAAACTGAAACTACGGCCTGAAGTGTTATCTCTGCCCAGCAAACAAGGACTTGGAGCAGTTGTTTAAAAGCAAAAACAGAAAGTGCACATGCAAATTAAAGAGAATGCAATTAGCATGTTTCCTTATGGCACCTCTTCCTTGAGTTCACTGCCTGGCTTTAGGGAGTTGTGCTGAGCAAGCAGTGTCTGCAGCAAGCACCGTCTTGCATTTTGTTTCAACTCACCCCCTTTTAGGAGGTGCACTGTGAATGATCTTGGCTGTCGTTGCCAGGATGAGGAAAGACTGTTAAGATGGGTTTCTGGCATGAGGGTTTTTGCCAGGGACAGGTTCTCTCCTGTCTCTATTGGAGGATGCATTTTGCTGTGTACTTGATTTCTCTGGAGGTTTGAACAGTTCACAGCTGCCACCATTCTGTGCTAAAATCTTGCTTGAATTTTGAGGGGTGTTCCATAGTCCCAGCTGCTGCAGGATCATGTTCTGTGCTGTTCCATGTACTTGCACAAGCTGGTTACACTGATAACAAGAGCAAAAGCAGCTCAGACCTGGAAAATATATTGAGATACTACAAGCCCTAGGCTAGTTGCAGTTCTAGAAGATAACCCTGAACGCTGTCCTGCCACCCAGCAAGTTTTGAGTCCTTTCTATAATCTCTTCTATGTACATGAGGTCTCTTCACAAGCCACAGTGATGCTTTATTTTAATTTAATTTACTATTTCTAATTAAAGTAGCATATCTTACAGAGCCTGGAAAACTATTTTTGAATTGAGGTGGACCCTTTTTTTTGTGCATGCAAGGAAAATTCCACCTGTGCATTCCTGTTTGCACACACCTGCTGTGCACGTGCTTGTTAGAAAAGGGGTTGTTGTGGCCAGCACTGTCCTTTGGATGGGTACCAAAGCACTGATTTCCATCCTTCTTTTTTTAACCATAGTCTCCTTCTTGGAGTACCCTGGCCCCATGATGTGTCCTTTCTGCTACTTCATATGTGTAGCAACTTGTTCTTTATAGGGTCTTGTCTTTTCCAGGAAAGCATGCTGGTGTCAGTGGCTCACCATGGTGTCAGCAGGTGGCATGGTGCCAAGCACTCCAGAAATACCAGCCACACAGGGAAACCTGCGTTTACCTGATCTTTTGAGTGCTCATTTGAAATATGTCTCTCTGCATGTGTGAAGTGCTCATGACACTCCTCTGCCAAATGAATTTATAGTGGCTTCAGAAGTTGCTGGAGTGGCTGGAAGGCAAGCCTTGATTTCCACTGGTTTTTATGCTCTGCCCATAGAGACTGCATCTGCTGTGCCCTGGGAAGCTGCATGCTCTGGGCTGGGTAGGTTTAGAATATGCATGGTACAGCGGCTCTCTGAAGAACTCTGTAGGCTCTGAATACCTGGGAGCAGTTTGAGTCCTCCAGCTGCATTATCCATTTCTGCTGTGTTACACTTAGGGAGGTTGTGTTCCCTCCAGTCCAGCAGATTCCTTCACCAGTCTTAATGATTTACTCTGTTACTTTGCTGAGAAAAATAGAAAAAAAATTATTACCAATGCTGCTGCAGCTTGAGTTGATGTGTGTAAAATTTGCCAGTAGTGGACAAGAGCAAAGAGAACAGACCTGGAGCTTGTTCATTGCAGTGGAAACTGTCAGCCTTCAGTCTTCCAGATGAGAAGCTCAAAGCTCAGAGGCAAAAACTTCCAGAGGCTGTAGCACAAAGAAAACACTTTAGCTCTTTGTGGTGTCAGCAATGAACTGTTAACACTCCTGATGCAGTGCCAGAAGCCAGTGGAAACAACCTAAAAAAAAGATGGATAAGATTAATGAGGAGAGATCATTAATCTTAGGGGCAGTTGGGATGTTACACTGCTCTCTCCCACACAAGGTTAGTTTGTCCCGTAATCCTTTTGTGTCTCTCTCCCTGGCTGCCATAAAAAGTAGTTTTTACTACAGATAAAGAGTTTTTGCTTTTGGTCAAAGTGCACATGCACTGAAACATATGTGTTCAAATCTGAGATAGTCAAATCCCAACTTCCTCATAGCTGGAGCAGAGTGCCCATCCTGGGACTGAACTTAGTTCCCACATTGTTGTTTCCTTGGGTGAGTCAACAGAGAAGCTTGCAGAGAGACCCTGGAGCTGATCTGCACCATTACCTGATCAAGTCAGTCACCAACACAAAGGCAGAAATCCAACAGGTGTTGTGATAAAATAAAAGTTCTCCACAACATTGCAGAAGAGCTCTGTGTAGCTGATTCTTGTTGATCTTTTTTTTACCTACTCTCTTTTTTTGAGGAGTTTGCCTGGCCTGTAGGGAAGAGTATGGAAAGCATTATATCTGCATACTCACAAGTGGCTAGCAGTTGATGCTTCTAACCAGAAAACCATTTTCTTTGCAATTTGTCTAACTTTACCTGTTGTCCTGGTGCTGTCAGAGTCTGCAGCTCACAAAAAACTGGTTTTTCACCAGGGTTTAACTGAAGCTAATAATTCCTTCTGTCCACTTCCACCTGCATGGGCACTATTGGGGATTGCATGGGAGTAGTTTGGATTATTGTAGTTCATCTCCCAAATAAGAGGGGTTGGTTTATTGTTGGGAGAGAAGTAATGCTGTGCAATATGAACTCCACTCCTGTACTCAGTGCAGAGAAGACCCTGAAGCCAAAATCAACTTAGGTCTCCCACTGTTTTTGGCTGAAAGTCACCACAATCTATTTAGACATTCAAAACCACAGGTAAAATTGCTGTGGGGCTTGGTTTTGAGGGTGTCCTGTTTGTTTTAAATCTTATGTTCTTACACTGTTCATGGCCAAGCCCAAATCCTAGGCTGCTCCTGCACTCCATGTTTAAGCTGGGGTTTTACATTTCAGAGGTTTTACGTTTCATTTGGTCTTGATTCACCAATCTGAAATGCTGAGGCTGCTCCTGATGTCTCACAAAATTGGGCCTCTGGGTACTTGAGTGTGGACTCCTGCTTGCTCACTTTGATCTGTTTCGTTTCCATTTGTAGTTACTGCATAGCAACTTCAAGATTATAATCTGGAATATTTGCAGCTCAGGAAAAAATTTGATTTATCTAGCAATGGTAACTCAATTATTTATCTCTTGTGTGCCCTGAAGAACAAATGTATATTGAGGTGAATATTTAAAAGCTAATAGAAAATTCAATGCAGTTGATTTACATACTTTAGGACTATAAATGTAATAATATTTAAGTATTTTAACTTTTTTTAAATTTGTTTGTCCCTTTTTCCCCTGGAAAAATAAACCAAGTGAATAGGTTTGTCAGAGAACTATTTGCTCCAAAGAATGGAATCTCCTTGCATTATTTGGAGGAATAGACACCTCTACAGAAAGGGAGAAAATCTGTGTATTTAAAAGCTTTATCCTTTCTGTCTAGTCAAAAGTAAAATCATATGACAGAAAACATTTACACACTCCTAGCATGATTCCAGCACCTTGAGGTGAGCAAATTCCTGTTTATTCAAAAGGCTTGTGCTCATGTGAAGCAATTAAAGTTTCTATGCAAAACAGCTTTGGTACTGTGAAAAACTGGTTACCTCAGCAGCCAACACTGTGTGCTCATGGAGATTGTCGTGCCTCTATCCTTACCCAATGCCTATTTGACCACTAAACTATTTATTCAAATTATGAGCATTGCAAGAGATCTGTTCCCTGAGCATGAGTTTGTCAAAGTCGTGGTCAGAGGTGTAGAGTGGGAAAGTGCCCTAAACGAGATAGAAGGGGAAAGCTGGATGTACGCTCATCCTGAGGCCGAGTGTCCTCCTTGTTGAGACCCTTCAAGAACCAGCCGCATGTGGGGCTGTGCGGTGACACAGAGCGGTGACACAGAGCGGTGACACGGGGCAGCCCCGCCCGCTGCCCGCGGGTTCCGAGGCGAGGGGAGCATCTCCCGCTTCCATCCCCGGCCCGGCCC
>NW_008240034.1:873648-875929 GCF_000691975.1 Corvus brachyrhynchos | reverse complement strand
GGACACGTGTCTGCCTGTCCGAGGGTCCGTGAGGCTGGTGCTGGGGATGTCGAGGTGCCAGGAGGATGCCGAGGTCCTGGCTCCTCTGACCAGGCTCTTCAAAGTGGTGATGTGTCTTTCTAGAAAAGAAAGAAACGTCTTCCAAGACAGAGAAAAGGTTGAAAACAAAGGCCAAACCTTGGAAGGTGACAGAAAAATGGCTGGGACAAGGCAGTGAAGAGGAGGGCATCTTCCAGCAATGGAGGGCAAAGAGCTGCTCTAGAAATGTGTCATCATTGCTCTCTCGATACAGGTCTCCCGTGTACCTCCTCTGCTTGTAACAGAGCATTTTTGTAGCTGGAGTGCCCACTGTCCCACCACAGCCCTCTGGCACACGGAGCAAAATCCTACAAGCTGAGGGGCAGCTCGTTGCAGGGCTGGGTTTAACACTGGCTCTATCATGTCATAATCACAGAATCACAGAATTAACTAGGCTGGAAAAGACCTTTGAGATCACCGAGTCCAACCTATAATTATGTCAGTGCCCTGCTTTGAAGGGAAGGTCCTTGTGGACATCAGGGAGTTCTTTGCTGACAAGGAGGGTGGTGTGAAGCCAGAGAGGAAAAAGGTCCAGCTGCCTTCCCTGGATGGAGACTGGGGCTGTGCCAGCCACTCCGCTCTGGCTTAGCCTGGCTCTCGGTGCAGGGAGACCTGTGCATGCCATGCTGAAGGACTGGGAGCTGAGCAAACCACACTGGAGGGCTCAGTGCTTTCTCAGCCTGGGTGGCAGCAGCTGCAAAGAAGCACAAAGGATGGGTGTAAGCCTCCAGTGAGATCTTGGGCTTGGCAGGACAGCTCAGAGCAGTGTGGGAAGCTGGTGTGCAGGACTGATCACCAGTCCTTTCTCTGGCTTTTGGTAGGGGTAGAACTGCATGGTGGAGGAGGGGAGGCTGAAAACACTGGCCCTGATGTTTCCTTGTGTCTCCCCGCTAGCTGACAAACTTGTGTTTTGGTACTGGTCATGCCTCTGTCAAAAAGGGGACATTTTGTGTATTTGTCCCTAATCTGTAATGCTGGAGCCGTGCTTGGCAGGGCGACCATCCCAGAAGTAAATCTATCTCTCCTTCCCTGTGCAGCTGGGGACAGAAAGGTTAAGAACCTTCTGAATCCTTACCAAGACATTCCAATGCTGCTGTTAGGTGTTCCCTTATTCTTTTGGCAAGTGTCTGATGATGTGATGTCCTGACACTTCTGCAATTTGAATGTCCCATCAGAGCAGCACTACCTGAGCGTGTGGTGCAAGAAAGGCAGGTGGAAAAGGGAAGACACATCTTTGTCTGGAACTTTTCAGCTGATGAGCCACGCTTAGGCCTTTTGCTTCGGGACTTTGACGGTGACTTGCTGGCTTGCCTGGAATTTCACAGGCCCTGGGCTCTTTTCACCTGTTCTGTGGGTTGTGCCTAGCAAAAATTGAGTCAATGTGAGGTTTCTTGAGGAACCCTTTGGTCCTTGCTATAGATTTTTGTGTGAGGGCAGATGAATTTGTTTCAGCTTCACAGAATCAATTAGGTTGGAAAAGACCTCTGAGATCATCGAGCCCAACCTATTGCATGACTAAGCATGGTTTTCATTCCAGAAATTAATTTATTTCAGAAAAGTTACAAGTATAAATTACTCTCTTACAGGGAACTATGTACCCTGTAATGGAAATGGGAAGCAAAGTCCTCAAGCTTTTCTGTGCCTCCTAAAATTGCGAACGGCGCAGGATTTCTCCCAGACCAGCTAGGACTCTGGCTGCCCTTGGAGTGCCAAACTCCATGTCCGAACTGACATCAAGAAACTGGGTGGTTGAATTTTTGTTTCCCATGGAAAAGGACCTGCGCCGTTGGCAATTTTAGGAGGCGGCACCCCACTCCTGGCCACGGGCGCATGGAAGTGGACAGAGCTGAGCTGCTCGGAAGAAAGGGGACTTGCCCTTGAAAGGCAGGGGCAGAGAGACCTGCAGACCTGGGGCCATGCATGACTCCCCCTTCCAGCTAAGCCCCCTCCAGCCCTGGCGCTCGTGGTTGTGCTCGCTGCTGGGTCACGGCTCCGTTACAAAATTTTCTGCTTTAAAGAATCTCTTCGCCTCCAGATCCTGGTGCTGAGGCACCGAGAAAATGGGGCGAATGCTAATTTCTGACACGAGCGTGGCGCGGCTCTGCCTTCCTGGGTGCTCACAGCTCTCCTCTGCTCCCAGGGCCTTCCACGCTCCTGGGCCGTAAAAACACAGCTCTTCCCTCGCCCGCGGGGATGGGCGTCG
>NW_008240034.1:864623-872819 GCF_000691975.1 Corvus brachyrhynchos | reverse complement strand
GGGACCCTCTCTGAGCTGCTGACCACCCCCTCAGGGGGCTCGGACCGACCCCGGGCAGGGGTTCGGCGCTGCGGTTTTAAAACCCGCGCAACAAAGAATATTGGCCGCGAACGTGCTGCTGCTGTCAGTGGCATTTGGAGTAGGTGGGGGGCCTTCGTGATGAAGAGATGAGGGGTCTTCCTTCGCTGAAGGGCCTTTAGTGGGTGCTGAAAAGTTTGAGGAGGCTCCTTTAGCCTCGTTTATTGTTGTGTTTTTATATTGAAGAGCTGTCGCGTTCGGCGTGGCAGCTCCCTTCGGTGGAGCGGCTCTACCCCACCCCAGCAGGTGTTTGGGATCTTGTGACCAGCGCGGCTCCAGCCAGGAAGGGAACTCACGGAGTTTGCTGTAACAAACCGAGGGGGTGATGGCAACCTCGCTCCCTGGCACAGGTAGAACGACCTGCAGGGAACCTACAGTGAGTACCCTGAAAGCTGTGGGTGCTCAGGCTGGGCTGCTGTGCCCTAAAATGATCCGTGATGGGGCCATGTGTTGGTGCATGCTGGAGGGAGTGTGCCACGCTCAGTCTGATGCCTCAGATTTAGGAGGAAGGGTAGGAAAAATCCAGTGCCTTGGCAACGAGAACCATTCTAGACTGAACAGAGAAGGAAGAGGACAAGAGAAAAACAAGTGTATTTTCAAACAAAAGGCCAAATCTAACTCCAGCACAAAGGGAAAACACTTTCTCATTGAAGCCTGTGGGGGCTGGGCTGGCATGAATTTAGCTGAAGAAGTGTGTCTGGTTGTGACTGAAGAATGAGGATGCCATGTGCTTGTGTGTCTCTGTGTGCAAGGAACTGCATCCAAACCTGCTGCCAGGGGACGGTGAGTTGCAAGGTTTCAAACCCAGTGAGGAGGAGAATGGGCCCAAGGCAAGAGGCAATTTCACATTTCATTCCAGTTGACGTCTTAAATATAGACTGTGTGGTCTGAGGTCAGCTTCCAGGCAGGAGACAAATTCTAGGGATCTGCTTAGGTATGGAAATTAGAGGGGGCAGCAGTGGCATTAGCCAGATGTGTGTGATATTAACAGAGCTGCTGTTAAATGCAGCATTTCTGCAGCAAAATAAATACATCCTTTTGGTGCTAACATTTTTTGAGCGGATGCTGGTGTTGTTGGTCATGGGTTGTTGTGTCCAGAAGACGCTGTTGAGGTGTGTAGGTTCTCCGGTGGATGTCATAGGGTTGTTTCCACACACCTTCAGTTCCCTCTGCCCCTCCCTGTCCTGTTTTGTACAAAGTGAGAGGCTGGGATTCCTTCCCTGGTGGCATGAGTTTGCATGTAGATCCTCAGCCTGTTTTGGGAACCGCCTCTCCAAAGAAGTCATCCCTTCACAGGGAAGGGGGGTGGGTTTAGCCTGCAGTGAGGGAATTAGATCCACGGTCCAGCTCACTGTGATGCCTGATCATTCCCATTTACCAGGTTTGGCTGCATTGGCTTGTGCTCCATGCAGGAAGGCCATCCAGGTGAGGAGCCGCTGCTGGCATCAGCAGGCCTGGAGGGTGCCAGGCCTGACCCAGGAGCTGCAGTGGCCTAGAGCACTGTCGCAGCCCCTAATCAGGGGACACTTTGGCTGTGAGCTCGTTCCTGCACTGTACAGGAGCCACAACCTTTTTGGGGCAGTTGTAGCAGCAGACTCAGTTTTCTCTCCCCATGTTCCTGATCTGCAGTGAGATCCAATTGACAGCTCACATGCAGCTTCCATCTGCTTTTTTCCCTTTCTCTCCCCAAAGGGGAGGATGCAGCTCTGTGAGAAGCCAGCACTGCTGGTGAAGCCCAGCATGTCCTCTTGTGTTCCCTTGCAGCTTGACATGGAGCTGAGCAGCCACCTCTGCCTCCAGGGAAGAAGAAAGGGTGGAAAAGGCCTGCCAGGGGCTGGAGGATGTGAGTTGGGCTGCAGTGTCCAAGAGCTGGTCCTGTATGGGTGCTGAGAATGGATGAATTCGGTGGAGGCAGAGGAGAATCTTAGAGATCTAGAAATGTGAACTCTGCTATGAAATGGTTTTGTTAGTACCTGACTTGTCATGTCTCAGCAACCTGGCTACTGGTAGCTGATACTGTTCCAGCCTAATATTATTCATGAGGCAGTTTTTCTATTTATGTTAATCACAGATACATTTGCATTTTAATGGCAGTGTTTGTCTCAAAGCTAATATTTTCATGGGGAGAGCGGGGAGGTGTTTGAACAGGCTTTTGGAATGGGTCAGGGCAGGCTGAGTGGGGAGAATCAAGTGGAAATTTTTGGCCTTGTGTTCCAGGATTAGGTAGAAGGCAGTTCCTTCACAAGTGTCAGCTGGATGGGTTTCCTGGGAGTGGTCATGGTAGGAAAAGGGGAGAGATTAAGGAGTGTGAGATGCTAAACTGAACTGCAGGGAAATATTCAGCAGGGGCAGGAGCAGCCGTCTCACAGGCATGTGGACAGATGGGTGGCTTTTTCAGAGGGCAAGGATACAACAACACCCTCAGCCCAACTTGCCTCCCTGGCAGCCCAGTTTTGACTCAGCTTCTGCAGGCTTGTAGATTAGCTCCCCACTGACTCCATGCTTCCCCTGCTGAAGTATTTGATGTGATTTCTGATGCTAAGCAGAATCTAGAGATCCTTCTCTCCTGCAAACTGGCAGCCTTTCCTTGCTCAAGGCTTTAGACTGCTGATGTGTGGAGTAATGTTTAGGATCTGAAGGGACTGTAAATTCCAAAGTCAATGTGTAATTTGTAGGGAGGATGAGGCATAGAATATATATGTTTTGTTTTTTTTTTTTAATGCAGTCTCTTGCAAGTGGAACTAGGCTAGGTTCTGCTTTCAGGGAGCTGGAAACCCTCCTGGTGCCTGTGGAAGTAGGGTGGTATCACCAACACTGATGGGACATAGAGGTTGTTTTAGTGGTCTTTGGCAGAATGATGGTGGCCTGGCTTTGGCTTTACAGACAGTGCTCTGGGTGCTGCTCTGCATCCCTGTGCTGGGAATGGGCCATTGGCACTGCCCGGGTGCCAGGGACCTTCCAGGCTGATGCTTCTCAACACCCCGAGCACTTTCTAACATCATGTCCTGTGTCTCAGCAGGCACAGCTGACTTGGTGTGAGAAGTGCCCAAAGGGGCATCAGCCTGTCTGTCTGAGCTTGCTGTTAAGTAAAGCAGGAAATGTGGAAGTGAGAAAGCCTAGTGAGAGTGACAGGCCCCTCTGCACCTCTGTGGACATCACTCTTAAGCAGATCCTTGGGTGGCTCTGTTAAGCTCAAAGTTTTAGGAGCCTGAAGAACCCATGAAGGACATGGTGAGCAGAATCCTGTCACAGCATCCCAGGGAGTAGCTGAAGAGTTAGTGTGCAAGAGATAATGGCTCTTCAGGAAGGCAGTTTCTTTCCCCCAAATATTTGTTTACACAATTAGGCTTAGAGCACAGTGTTTCTGCCAGACCTTTTCCTGTATTTCTGACCAGGACTTTGCAAAGAGAATGGAGTTGCCTCCTGCATCCTACCTCCAAAACACCTGGCTGTGGAAGGCAGTAATCATGTTTTCCAAAAGACATAGCTGACATCTTTAGCTCCCTCCTTTCCACAACCAGTACAGCTTCCCAGGTTCCTGCTGTTGGGGAAGTAAGAACGAGATGAGATGAATGATAGGAATGTCCTCAAACCTCAAAGCTTAGAGACATGAAGAGCTCAGGGATGGAGCAGTGGACCAGGCTGTCCTGTGCCTGTAGACCCAGTCCAGGCAGGACGTTAGAGGCTGCCTGAGTGCTGCTTCATGCTTGAGTGAAGGGAAGGAGCACAGGTGGCTTCTGCTGAGCAAATACCCACATCCTTGTAAAGCAGGGCAGCAGTAAGGATTGCCCTTGGGTCGGAGTGAGGCATCTTCAGGCACCATAGTTACAGGATGTTTCTGTCTCTAGAAGCTGCTGCCTCTTGGTACTTGAGCTCCTAAAAGATGAACAGTGGTACAGGCTGTCTTTGCTGTAGGGATGAGAAGGACCGGGGGGGCTCTAGGGAGGGGGATTCATGGCAGTTTTTCACATTGGTGCTGGTGGATGTAGGTGTTGCTGGGCTTTACAAATCCTTGATCTGGCATGATGACAGTACGTCCTTGTGTGAGGAGTGTCTCTCCTTTATCCCCACTAAATGGTGTGTCTTTGTCCAATCCTCATTTTTAGCTTGTCCTCCTGTGGACTGAGGTTTTTGAGCCTGACAGTGTGCTTTGCCTCAGTTTTGACATTCCTGAGCTCTGGAATATGGGACTCGAGGATGGTGTTTGCATGCTTCATGTAGACATAACTCTGCTCCTATCCTAAGTTTTCTTAGATTTGATGGCTGATGCTCCTGAGGCAAGGATGGTGCCTTCATTGCACGTGGGCATAGTACCAATGCATTGAAGCTCTTAGTGGAATAAATTGCTTATTCCCAACTGCTGACTTCAGAGTTTTGTGAGCTAAACCTGACCCAAATTATCTTAGAATGAGTCTTGTATGACTTGCAAAGTAGCAGACTTGAGCAGCAGGTGGAATTGGGTAAACATCTGTGTTTGAGGCTTTTGTGACCAGGCTTTCAAATCTGTTAGAAATAGATTATAGGGGTTATAGAGTCTGGTCTCTCTGGTTATAGAGGTGCTTTTGAGGCTTGATGTCAGAGCCATGGGGGAGAGTGAAAGCAGAGGGGAGCTTCCCCACCACAACAGAGCCAGCTGCCTTTGCCAGGGGAAGTAGAGTTTACCTGCATTCTTCCTGGCCTCACTGCATTTGTTAAATTATGTTTTGGCCCCACATTTGACTTTGGTGCAGCATTCTTGGTTCAAAACCTGGCAATAATAAGCTTTAATTACCTCTTAGACATATCTGGTGCTTGTGTGCTGTTTATGGAAGGTTTTTTTTCCCTACCGAGAGGTGTGAGGACAAATGCAATTTGCTTACCTGCAGCAACTTCTTGGAGTTGGGATGGAAGAACAGGATAATCGTGTTGCTGTGAGTTGGGATTGTCCTGAGGAGCTGGCTTCTTCCTGGCCTAAGGGTGTTGTGTACCGTGGAGTCACACTGGGGTGGAGGGGAGAGGTCCAGACAGCCCCTGCACCTACCTTTGGATCCATGGAGAGCTGAAACAGCTCTGGAGTACCCCAAGCCAGGCACAAGAATGTGGAGGCAGAAAATTGGGTCTCTCTGGCCATAACAATGCATCTGCAGCCTCAGCACAGCAGTGTAAACAGGGATGTTCATCAGCAAGCCAGAGGGACTCTTCCTGCCTTTGCTTGGGATGTGAAATGCCACTGTGGATGGGAGGGGGTGAGTGAGGGGGTCAGATGCATTCTGAGTCTATTCTCCAGTGCTTTGCCTACCCTCATCTGAAACAACTCAAGTGACGGAGCTTCAGGCACTTCCCTGGGGAGATCATTCCACAGTCTAAATCTCTTTCTGCTAGGAAATGTTTCTTGATAACCAGCCAGATTTTTCCTTTGCTTATTCTTAGCATCAGAGCACCCAAAGATGATCCCTCTTCTTCCTGGAGGGGCTACAACTCCTTCCCTCCTCCCTTGGCTCCAGCATTCGTCTGAGATGTTGAGTCATATCTTGACTAAGAATGTCAGGATCTGGCCTTTTCTGTGTGCTTTTCATCTGCCTTCTCAAGTTGGCCCTTGCAGAATGCATGGTGCTCTGCTGGGCTCTGTATTTCCCTTTTTCCTTGCATATGTACGTTGGTGTGTGTTTGTGTGCATCATATGGCGTAGAAGGCCAGGCCTCTCCTCCTGTAGCTTTCCCTGATTTGTGAATCTGGATCATGGAGCTTTTGTACAAGCCTAAAATCCCAGATACTTTTCTTCTTTCCTTGCTTTTTTTCTTTATTTTAATCAGTGATCATGCTGATCCTTGCCTCTCTCCTGATCCTTGTGTTTGGGACTGTTTCTGCCACAAACAAGATCAGCTTCCCTTTTGCTCTCCCATTGTGTCTCACCTTGTTCAACACCTGTGTCAAGCCCAGTTGATTCACTGGGACCCTTCTCCAGCTCTTAACAGACCTTGGATGTGGTCTGCAAGTCCTTTAACATTGTTTCTTTGTCTTTTTTTTCCCCTGGAGCCTTAGACACATCCATATTACGTAACATTTGTGTTGATGTTCATCTGCAAGTGCCTGTCTAACTTGACGCTCGCTGTATCTGCTGCAGGTTGTGCATTCCTCACATACTGTGCCAGAGACTCTGCCATCAAAGCCCAGACAGCACTGCATGAACAGAAGACTTTGCCAGGGGTAAGTCCTAGTGAACTGTCTGGAGTTGTTGCCGTGGGCAGGAGAATGGGGAATTGTCAGGGGAGGGAGCGAGGGCGAGAAGTGGCTTAGATCAATTTTCCTGCTTGTGGAAGAGAAGGGTGTTTCAGGGGTTAGAACAGGGATATGGGAGTGGAAACACAGCACTGTTCTTCACAGAGCTGATGCTTTTTTTCTCTGGCCAGGCCTCTTTCTGTGCTGCTCTTTGCTCTCTGTGGTGTGACAGGACACTTTCAGCTTTCTGTCCATGTCACTAGGGAGCTGTGGGCTTTGGGGTGAGGTGTGTGGGTGCAGCCTGCACAGTGGGCATTGCTGGAAAACTCACATGAGATAAGATACCAGAGCCTTTTTCCAGGTGTGCAGAACCTCCTGGTGCATCCACTCCTACTCTGCCATTGCCCTGCAGGGTGCCTGGACAGAGCTCTGATGCAGTGGCTGAGTTGAATCAGGCTCTCAAAAATAAAAAAATACCCTTGCCACGTCCCATTGTTTGGAAGAGAAATGGGTTATTTAGGTGAGAGCAGGACTGCTGGTCTGTTCCTGAGTCTTGCTCACTCCACAGCTGGTCTTGTGAGCAAAGTTCAGTGGGATTTGAGGGAGGCTGGGCACTGTGGAACAGGTCCCTCCTTGCCTGGCAGTCCTCTGCCTCCCTGGGACCTGCTGGAGAGCTAAAAGGAGTTCTGGATTGTTTCCTTTCCCATTTTGGTATGATTTAAGAGCTTTGACTGGGCAGTTCCCTTGCTGTACTGAGGGGGTTGATCAAGCACATTGAAAGGATTCATTTGGAGGTGAGTAGGAGGAGTTGGGTACTTATAGATAGAAGCTCACAGGAGGCCCTGAGTGCTCAAGGCAACAGAATAATTAATGTAAACCAGGGGTCTCTGGAGGATGGTTAGGAATTCTTAACCATAACATTTCCTCTTTAACCCATACAGGTCCAAAGAACTCCCAGCTCTCATCTCTCCCAGCTGCCCTCAAGACCTCCACACACAAACACAAACCTCCTTTTCTGTATTTGCTTACCTGTGCTTTTTTTGCATGGGCCCGTGCTGGCGTTTGAGTGCTGGAAAATGCATGTAACTTAATTACCACTTAACAGGATCCTTATCTCCGGACAGCCAGGGGGAAGAGTACAGATAACCAGCACAAATCTGCCTGAGTTATTTTTGTGTGATGGGAAATGGTCAGCTTTTTGAACTAAAGCAGTGTGACCTCGTGTGTTGGTCCAGGGCAGAGCTGACAGTGTCTGTAAGAACAAGTCAAAGGATGTAGGAGCAGCTGAGAGGAGTCATGGTACAGTGCTGTTAATGCAGTGGGGAAGTCAGACATGTCTCTGAAAAATTATTCATGTGAGGCTTGGTGGATTCAAGGCAATCTCAGTTTTGCTACAGTTCTACACCAGGAATTTGCTGCATGTTTCACTGTATTCTCTACTGCCTGTGCTCTCAGGGGTCTCAGAGAGCTGCATGGAGCAGTGTTTAAAGCAGCAATTTATCTATGATGTGGTGATCTAAAGGCTTTTTATGTTAAGGGAGGTGTAAGACACTGCCTGGGAACAGTAAGAAGTCTGTGGTAGGTGAGTACTTTTGAACATACTTGTCTGGAGACAGTTAATGAGCAGTGTGGTGTAATTATGTTTCAGGATTAGGATGAAGATGAGCTGTGCTGCATTTGGAGCTGTCTATTTTCAGGCTGCCAAAATACCATTTCATCACATTTAGTTTCTCTTTTGTTCAGTCCCTCAGTGACCAAGGAGGCACAATTTTCTCTCTCTTTGGTCATTTAGAGATGGTTACTTGGCATGGATGTGGGCTGGGTGAGCTGGGGTAGCTTTCAGCCGTGGTGTGCTGGTGTCTGTGTAGCATCACCAGCCCTTCTGGCCCAGCTGATCACGGGGAACAGTTTGGAAATGAA